>NC_024324.1:5587038-5654384 GCF_000523025.1 Cynoglossus semilaevis | reverse complement strand
TTTTTTTATCTTTTAGGAACTTTCCATCTGTTAAATAAGGTGGGTTTTTTCATGAAAAAAAAAATATAAACATAAATCCTTTCTCCTTTTTCTGACTAATCAACCAGCTTACACAACAGTCAAACCCATGTACTTGAGTCACAAGTGCAGACTGTCTGTGACATACAGCTGAAGGGGGGGAAAAAAAAAATCTGCCCACGCTTGTGGCTTTCAGATTAGAGTCACCCATTCTCATTTTACGTCAAAGGATTTCCTGCGACGTATATGATCCACACATTAGAGTGAGGTTATTGTAAAGGGACCAGATGCCTCACCTGTGAAAATGCTGCGTCAGAGGAAAATAAGTGCTGTTAGGGGAGATGAAGCCCTGCTAGTTTCAGAGTTAATGTGGTTTGAAGCTGAGCCCTGAGGGCATCAGCTCACACAGTCGGCAAGCTGTACCCTCTGAAGCCCAGGGCTGCTTCTGTTGGATTATACCTATCAGTAAAGTGGGGCCGGTGCTACAGGTGAGACTGTGAACCCCCGTGGAAGTGAGTATCTCTGGCTCTTTCAGACTCGGGCACAAATGTCAAACGTATTGTTAGAGTTGTGTCATATCTGCTCTTTGCTTTCGTTTTTACTGTCTTTCTGTGCAGCAGGAAGTCCAGGCTTTTTCATGCATTAAATACCACGACAGTCCTGTCAGGCCATTCGTCAATTACAGCCACTAAATCTCTGCTTCATCATTTTACTCTGCTGTTTTTCTTTTTTATTCCACAAAAGTCCACAAAGCTAGAGGCACAGAAATCCAGAGGCAAAAAAAATAAAAAAATTATACATGTTGGTGGTTTAAATCATACTTTTAATTTGACGGGACGCCATAAAAAGTCTGTCCCTTATTACAAAGACAGAAGCGCACGCTGACACACACACACACACACACGTGCACGTACACTATGTGAGGACAAAGACCACTTTGAATAGTTTCTCTGCCACCAGATGTTTCAGCCAGACTACAACACTAATGGGGCTCTACGTGTTTGTGTGTGTGCGTGCATGTGTGTCTATAAGAGTAAAAGTGAAATTGCAATTGTTTTCTTAAGGAGGAAAAACTGAGTCCTCTTCTTGCAGCACGCACATTTAAAATTCATACACCAGCGGTGTCTGAACTTTCTCAAGGGGGGTCAGATTAGATCAATTAAAATAACCCCGAGGCTAACTGCTCCTCCTGTGTTACTTTATACTGTAATAAGGTGGCCAAAAGAAATAAATAAAAAAAATGGATGGAGCCTCTATTTATATACAACAAACAAGTTGTTAGAAATAATAAAAAACAATAAATAAACAACAATAAATATACAAATAAATAAAGAAAAATATCAGACAAAAAATAAAGACAAAAATAAATGCAAAACTTTTTTTAAATTCTAAAAGGTTACCACAGGTTTTCTCCAACTAGTGACTAGAAATGGCTGAAGAGTTGCCCACAAATAAAAAGACAAATCATTGCTGGTAAGTCAAAAAAAAAAAGAGAGAAAAAAAAACAAAAGACTAAGTTAGGTTTTAAATTGTAGAAAAACTTAAATGAAATCAGTTAATAACGGTAAAACAGTAGAAGAATTTGACTAAATATGACCAAGAATTGAAGGTAGCCCAGACACTGTCAAAATAACAAAAAAAACGCTACAAATACTGTAATTCAATAACATGCCTCTGGAAATGATCCAAAATATTATTTTTTTAAATCATTACCTTCCTTGATGATGGGTTAAATTTTTTTTTTTTTTGTCTAAGTGACATGGCCAGCCCTAGCAGACTAAACAAAAGGGCACGTTCTTAAAATATTGATAAAACATGTCAGCATCACCAGCACCAGAGCAAACACTCAAGGTTTACAGCCTTTTCTGAACACATCTGGAATAAAGAGGTATTAATTGGTAATGATACTGGATCAGTAGAAAACACACACACACACACACACGCAGGAGCAAAGATGCATCACAGTTACAGCGAACTTAAACACTCAGTCAATCCTCAGAAGAGCCATTATTGTGACTGAGAAGGAAACAATAGCAAACAAATGTCAGCAGCTATTTACACTTGAATTCAGGGATAATTGCCATCTCTGAGGCAGTAAATGGGACTATTTTGACAGTGGTTATTGCTGTGTTCAAACACATGTGACGCTAAGAGTCACTGTTTGTGCCAAACAGTGAAAATGAGAGATCCGGGGACAGAGAAACAAAAGGAGGTTAAAAAAAAAAGAGGCACCTTTGGAGAAAAGGCCAACACATTTGTCACATTTGTGTAAGCAAGTGTGCAGGTTCTTGGTCTGACAACAGAACGTTAACCTTTACTACAGGAATAAACAATCTGTGAGTCAACTCAGTCAAAACCAAAGCAACCAATGAGATGCGGAGATAAAGGGCTGGTAGACCTTTACTATAACTGATAAGAAATTACCTGAAAAAAAAAAAACCATCTGCCTGGAAATGTACGCAATCCAACCACTGAGAACCCAACCATGAGAAGCGTGTGTTTTTGATTTACAGTAAAAGGCAGATGCAACTGAAGTCAAATACCAACAGACGGCAACCACATCTAAAATACCTGCACATCCTACCACCAAAATGGAAGATGATGTTGAAAGAAACAGTTACTTTGACTTTTTTTGTGGACGGAATCAACAACTGACGGCTGAAACCTGCAGCGAAAAGTGCAACAAAACAACGAGTAAATTGGTTGAAGTGCATAATAAAAAAAAAACAAATGACTTTTCCCTCACTGTGAAGTGAGACAACTTTTGCCCGAGTGGCTCTCCTCGATAAAAAAAAGCTGTCAGTTCCACTTGAGAAAAGTCGCGCTGAATTAAGCATAAACTACTTGAGGAAAAAGGCTGCTTTTTCACTCTCCATCTGCAAAATTCTTTGCCTTTTCAGCCTCGACACAAAGAAGCTTACGACATAATAAATCACATCCAAATTCGTGCCAAATTATGCCAATGACACTTTTTTTGTCCAGATTCATTTTCACTGTGTGTCTGCTGAGGCCATTGTGTAAAAGCTGTAAGAAGAGGAGAAGAGGAGAACACTTCAGATGAGTATACAAACGGGAGCATGACATTTAAATCTCTCCCCGAGAGCTCATTGCACTTTTTTCTATATAGTATGTTGTCAAATGCTTATGGCTAAAGGTTAGCCCACTTTTGGCTCGTCTGTCCATTATGAACTGCAATGCAAATTTTTTCTACTGTTTAGTCATTTCTCCAGGTTATCTTTTGTGTTTTGGTGACCTCAACTGAATTTTTAACTATTTCTCAGTTGTCTTTAGTTATCGTAGCTAACTGTTTGGCTAACTTTACGCAAGTACTAAGCTGAATAGACCTAAATAATTTTTTTTTAAATTTAATTTCTCATATTGTAATTATTTAATGATAATTGTGTTTTGCTAATGCCCATCAAAATAAAAAGCAATTTATAATTGTATCTTTTCTTAAATATCCTGGTGGGCAATATGACATCAGGAAAGCTCCGATGTTTGTCTGTGACATCTGTTCAAAACTGAAAGAGTTTGTTATGTGTTGAATAGAACTTCTGTGGGTTGACCCCACACTTTCCTGTAGCCCTAAGTATCAGAGGAACAGCATGTGACGCCAAGGTAACCTTACATTATTGAATCTGGCTAGTTTACTCAGACCTAAGTGTCAGTGAAAGCTGACAAAGATAACAACGTGAAAAGGATTGTGGAAATAAGACAAACGACACGGTCCAGCTCTTCTACTCTGCACTGATAATTCCACGATGCTGTGATGTGACAGCAGGAAATATTTTTGTTACACTCTGCTCACCACAATATTACACAACGACATCGCTTAGGGCGCAAATCAATATTGGAGCTCGTTTGATTTAATTATTCAAGGGATTACAATTTTAAAAGGGCAACATTAACTTAATTCCCCTTTAATGGCTTTAGCTGCAGGTTTTTAACTCAACAAAAATATTGTCACAAGCCTTTTGACTTCAACCTTATCCAAAGTGGAGACACTAATTTAGTGGAGGAGATGGTGTGAATCTTAATCAAGACTTGTAACAAAAACCTCTCTATTTAATTTAAATACATCATTAGCAACAGGCAGGTTAATGTGCACAAAGGGGAAAAGTTTGGATGAGTAAATTATTTCTTCACATCTTAGGAATGGATAAAGGAAGTTTACAATAATTGTAGATTTCTTTTATTTGTTTCAAAAATGTTGGAAAGACTGGTGTCTGGGGAGGGGCTTGCTTTATATAGTAACGTTTCATATATTTATAAAAGACACGCTGATAGAGAATATTTTTAAAACTCTAATGGGGAGGGGCTTGCTTTATATAGTAACAAATCTCTCCTTTAATCTTAATTTTACTGTGGAAAAGTACAATCAATTATCCCACCATTAGACAACAGTGACGAAAACCATCTGGTCTATTTTCTCCCCCTACAGGATTAAAAACTCATGAACACTAAGATGTGTCTACAGTATGTTATAAGTAAACAGCGGTGTCAAAACATTCACAGCAGGTTTCTCACAGGTTCCTTTAACTCACTGGGTAAACCAGCTTTGTATTAGAAGAGCAGTAGCGTGCTCTAAAAACCAATTAACTTTTCCAAAAATGACATTGTCCCAAATAAAACAAGGGGATCAGATGTATCTTTTGGATTAAGTGACACTTTAGACGCAAAGTTTAATGAGCCAGTTGATCCCGGGCGGTTTGACCTGTTGCGTTTGTCATCACCTTCTACTGTCGATGCTCAAACCAGCTCAACCGCCACTTCATGGGTCTGCACTGCATCATGACAGGGAGATCAGGCACTCTCAGATCAAAAGGAAGTAAATTGTCCCATGTTTAGAATTTGTATGTCCCCAAAAAACTTTAAAAAAAACACACACACACAAGAAGGAAAAAAAAAAGAAATCATTCAGACCTAAACCAGGTCCATGTGCTCGTTATCTGAAGCAGGCTGTCTAAAAAGACGGATTAAAAAAAAGTCTAAAATAGACCAAAGACATTAGAGACAAACCCAAGCCTAAACAAGGCAGCACTAACCACAGACAGAGAGCGGGGATGACATTTGGGGCATTTAGCAGACGCTCTTTTCCAGACGGACTTCCAGTAAGTGCAACAGGAGAATGTGCTCAAAATCCCTGCATCACTGGCATCACAGGCAGCAAATACAGAGCAGTGAAAAAGCCAAAACCAATGTGTCCTGACAGTAAAATAAGTTAGAAACTATCGTGTCCTTGGGATAAAAGAGGGAGACCTGGTAATAAAGAAGTTCTCGCTCCCAAGCTTTCAGCCAAAAAAGCCAGGAGCCTTGCGAAATGTTTTTTTTTTTCTTTAAATAAACTATCCGTGACAAATGGGTGTTTTCCTTTATCTGAACTGCAGGCAGGGTTGAGATGAATAACAGCTGATTGCTTTAATAGATGTTATCTTTCCCTGCTTATTTTAAGAGGTGAGAAATAAGACTGTGTTCATGAATAAATAAAGATGAAGGAATAAATATGAGAAACATCCTTTAAAAACCAGTTATCTTGAGCACAAAGTTGGGTTAGAAAAAGGGAGATTTAACTTTTTTATGAGCAACATAAGTCACCGATATTCTTCCCTGTAGGTGGTGACATTTTTGACCCAACACGGACCAGCAACAACTTCACACTGGAACCAGTAGTTTTACAAAGAAATTTTGCATAAAAACCAGGTGTGGTTTTTTTTTAGGACTTACTTGGTTCTACAAATCTCAGTTGCATAAAAACCAGGTGTGATTTTTTTTTTGTCTTTACATTATAAATAGGACTTACTTGGTTCTACAAATCTCACAGTAAACTTAGTTGAATTACTCTTTTTAATCTCTTCATAATTATAAACATTCAACTGAATACGTCCAAAATGTAAATTTTCACTGATTTTCAACAGCATTTACTTTCTGGAAACAGAGTTTCTCGACAAAAAAAAAATTGTACTCTTACTCAAGTGTGGTCAATCAATGGATTTCAGTCATTCCAGTCCTAAATAACGTCTTCTCTTAACTGCCTTCAGACACATCTGGAATAGCAACTGGCTTTTGATTTATTACCTCATTTGCCTGAACGTTAATATGCCCTTGCCCCATATAATACATTTGTAACAGAGCAATAGCAAGCCAAGATAAACCAAAACTTTTCGCCATCACTGACAGGAAACCGGCACACGGCGTACTGAGGAGCAGCACACACACACACACACACACCAATCTTCCACAGAAAGAAAGAGAGGGCTGCAAATCAGCAGAAATTATTCTGTGCGTTCTCTGCACTCGTGATAAATTTTTACCTGATAACGTAAGGCACGTTATACATCTGGCCAAAAAAAAAAGACTCTACGATATTGTCAGGAGAAGAAAGTTCCAGAAACTTTGGTCAATACTGTGGAGGACGCCCTGTTGATGAATGAGTTCTTATCTCACCCGGGTGAGATTATCGACTTTTCAGTGTAAAATTCACAGCTCTATCGTGTTTTAACAACTTCTTCATCTCTGGAAGAACTTTTGGCTAACATGTCTAAGTTTGGAATGTCATATAAAAAGCGGAGACTATTTTAAAACACGTAATAATAAGATTATAGCGTTGATAATTACGATTAAAAAAGGCCTTGAAAGAAAATTACGAGGTGCAATAAACATCTCCACGACTCCATCTTCTCAGATCTCTTCATGACTTTGAGGCGGTGAAATTAATTGTGCAATGTACTGGTTAAAAAAATGAAGGTTTTTTTTTTTCTTTTCCTCCACGGAAAGCTGCTTGAACCAGGAGGAGGTCTCCCTTTTTACTCTCAAAGCTCACACTGGCCATTTCCCCCCTGGTTACGCTGCACTACTTGGAAGAAACCAAAGACAAATGCATGGCAGCCCACAAAATCACTACAGTTGTTCCTCATGTCTTACAGAACATCAAACCATCAATAAAACACAGGAGATACATTCCAGCTAGTTGAACAGGACATTTCTGACTTTCCTCCCTCCATGTGTTCTCTCTCTGTCTCTCTCTGTCTCTCTCCCTCTTCCCCTAAAACTTTCTCTCTTCCCAGTTCCACCGCAGAGACTTCACATGTTGCAGCCATATGAGCGAGCCATGGCTGCTCATACAGACACACACACAATCACACAGGGAAAAAAGTCGCTCTCGCTCCTGCTCTGTCTGTCTGTCTGTCTCTTACAGACACATAAACCCTCAAGTAAGAGTTTTACAAGCAAAGTTTCTCTTTAGGAAGTCGTCAAGTTTTTCTTTTATTATTTAACAGGAGCAGCTAAACACGGCCATTAGATACCAGACGATCCAGTGTCTCCGAAGAAGAAAAAGTATTTAAAAAATCTATTTTACATCTTCTTTGATACAATGTTGGAACATTTACAGAATAGTTTATAAATAGTTGGTTAAATACTTATCATTATATATTCAATAATTATTAAATATTTTTAAAAAGTTGAAACAATACTTTTTATATAAAATCTTCTATAGGATGGAAAAAAGGGAGTGGTCAAAAGTCTGAAAATACTCATAAAAAAAAAACATCTTCAATGTCCGACAAGTTGGTCTGTGGTTCTATCCTAAATATAAAACCAACAAATTAACGTTATACTTCCCACATTTTTAAAAAGATAAATAAACTAAAAAAGCAAAATAATGAATTCAACATAATTAACTGAAGTTCATTATGTCGAAATTCAAATGCAAATCAGACGCTTCAAGGCAAATTTGCACACGCATCTAATCACGACTGGGCACATTTACATTTTCTCAGGTCAAATGGAGGCATTTTCAAGCAAAGTTGGTGTGTAATTACAAAAACCTAATGAGAAAATCTATTTTATTTTTGTAATTAAATCTTTGACAAGTTGTTTAAACATTATATTGACGGTTTTAAACCATATTTAGATATATACCGGTATACTTTATTGATCCCAAGTTGGAAAATTGGAATCTCTTTTAAACAAATGTATTTTTGTGTTAATAACATACTACTTACATTAAAGCAATTTTAGGTTTTCAATAATAACTTTTAGTTTATTCCTAAATTTGGAACAGACAACTGTTGCAAAAAAACTTTGAGCAGTTTCAAGCACTGAAACTCAACTTAACCTTTCAAAACTTCAAAAACTTTAAAGACTTTAAAGCCCCCACATGATCTTCTCAAGTGAGACAAATATTTCAAGACTTTAAAGAAACTTAGCGTCTGTAACGTGATTTAACTCTGACAGCGTGTTAGTGACACCGAAAAAAATATTTACCTCTAAAAGAAGCCGTAAGAATTAATTTGCCATCAACATAAATCAAACGGCTGACATGTGGCTTACAGTCCTGTCGCTGCTTAAGTAAAATTCTGCAGAAGTTATGTGCTGGGATATACGCTCTGTGTTTATAGCTCAGGAGTAAGATTTGTGCCACGGCTGCCGCCTTTAAAAACTTCAGTATAAAACCTGAACGTCCCATGAATCACAGAAACATTCATACAACTTTTTTGGTGCTTAAGTGACGACCAACGGTTAAGGAGGCGCACTCGAGAATTTTCCAAGACACAAAAAAAAGTTATTTTATTCAGTTTGAATAAATTATTGATTCAATTTTTACTCTTGATCTGGGGACGAGATGTGACGGAATAAAAGGGAATAAAATTAACAACATTAAACACAAAGATGGAGACGGTCCTGCCAAAGTTGACAGGGCCTTTAAAAACTTTTCTGAGGTTATCTGCTTGATATAAAAAAAAGTCAGCTCACACACGTTAAAGCGTCTCTTCAGGGCCCAGATTTGCAGAACTGTGAAGGAACTATGTAAAAAAAAAAAAAAAAAAGACAGAAGCTTCCTTGCAAGTGTGTGTGTGCCTCATTGTGCTGGCTGCACATACTCTGCTCTCCCCTCAGAGTTGTCATGCCTACCCAGCTCCCTTATCTCAAAGGAACATCACAGTTTCTTACGACGAGGGGGGAGAGAAGGAGGAGGAGGAGGTGGGGGGGGGGTCGACTTTTTCAAAGTCGAGTGGGAAATGCAACTTCCCAGCATCACTCAGAAGGAAAAAGTTTAACAGTAAACAAATGAATAAAGACAAAAATAAAAACAACTGAGCTGTGAAAAAGTGCTTGTTCCTCTTTCTATCTGATAAGGGAGGATGTATTGGCCCGGGTGTGGGGACGACGCGGGGGGGTCAGGGGGGGTCCTGTTTTGTTTTTTTACGACAGTTCACATCCACCATGCGCTCGCTTCCCGTTAACAATGAAAAGAGGTGCAAAAACAGCGCCATAAAGGCTGTTAAAGCGCTTAATAAACACAACACTCTCCCCTTTGATCCAGGCACACCATTTGTACTCCCCCCTCCCCAAAAACAAGAAAGAAAACTTCCTTAGTCACAAACAAAGTTTGGAGCATCTTCAACAAACGGACCGTGACGCTGCCCCAGGGAAAGAAGAAGAAAAAAAAACCCCACTGAACTTGGGTTTAGCCTGAAAAGTTATCAATGAAAGAAAGAAAAAAAATCACGTTTGTAACGTAAAGTAGTTCGTAAAGTGAGAATTGTCGCGGATACGCTCAGCCCGTCACCGGCGTTATTGTCGTAAATAGGAGTCAGGAGTTTGTTGGTAAATAATATGAATGAAGAGTTTCAAAAGTTAGAAAGCTCAAAACCTACTTTTTGCCGACTTTATCCGCGTCCAGCCTTTTGGCTGCTGCTGTTGCTGCTGCCTTCAAAGTCAGCCTTAAATCAAAGCAGTAGTCGTCCCTCACTGCGGCGGCAGTAGTAGCCCCCCAATTTGTATTTGTGTGGCGTTTGTGTGTCCTAACTAAATGTGAATTGCCATGTGAATTCACAGCGCGGCGCTGCTCTTTTTTCCTCCTCTCCCCTTTTCTCTCTCTCTCTCTCTCAGCCCCCTCTCTCTCTGTCCCTCTCTCTCTCTCAATCAGCAGAGCCCTCTCTTCCTCCGCCGTCTCTTCTTCTTCTTCTTCTGCTGTTTTTGCTCAGGCCGTTAGTTAGTTACATAAGACGCAAAGCGACGGCTGCCCGTCGTAAAAACCACCAACGGCTCCGACCCAGACAACAACACGGCGATATTTGGTCCCCTTAACGCAACACTCACTCACTCGCTCGCTCACTCACCGGCTTCTCTTCCTCCTCCTCTATTAGCAACCAACAAATCTCATCTTCCCACTTGTTCGGACAGCATGCATTTCTTTTTTTCCCCCCCTGACCGAGCATCACCGATGGCTAATTTTTTTCTCCCCTTTTAAACTCAATTCTCTGCGTATTTTTTGGGGTGTGCTGCTTACCTGTTGATCAAAAATAAGCCTGAGGTTCTGTTTCTCTCAGTGTGTGTCTCTGTAAAGATGGTGGCTGGATGGTTGCTGCTGCTGCTGCTGCTGCTGCCTCGTCACTTTGAGGGGTTTTTGTTTGTTGATGATGCCGAACGGTGTGACTGTCTGTGTCTTGGCTGTTGTGGGGTTTTTTCTCCCCCTCTCCCTTTCTTTTGGTCTGGAGAGGGAAAAGGCTTCACATTAAAGTAGCCTAATAGCGACTGAATGGTGGTGAGTTTCTTGCTCTAATCCGCTCTTATGGTTTATGCTGTAAACCAGCTGCAGTCAAAGTCAAGCAGCGCAGCTTCTTATCTGATATTTATCTGTCTCTTTGTTGTTGTTGTTGTTCAGACAAGTGTTATCGCTTTGCTGTGACAGCCAGGACCTCTGTCTGTCTTTCTATCTGTCTCACTGAAGGCTGTGGACATTACGTCAGAGTAGGAAGACACAGCAGCTCTATTAATATCAAGAAGCCACCCCGAAGACTGACTCTTAAAGTGACACGCACTGTAATCTCTCTTAATGACACACTTGATATGTAACCACACCGACTTCACTTCAATCAAAAAAAAGAAAAAAAAAACTGTAACCCTTAACTAACTAAAATACTTGACTAAACTAACTTAAAATGACATTTAAGAGTTAAGAACAATTATTTAATCCTTACCAAATAAGTCGATCAAAACCCACGGAAATTTATTAAGGTCACTTAACACATTTTTAAGGGCTTGAGTATGCAAAAATATTGAGAAAGTAGCTTCTCCTCTCAACTGCAGGGGGTGCCCAAGCAAACCAGGGTATTTCAACTGGTCCAAGTCTAATAAACATTTCTCTAATATTCTACAAGAAACATTTACAAAGCATTTGACATGCTTTTTTTTCACATGTAATTTAACGGTTTTTGCTGCACTACCAACACTGACCAGCTGGGTTAAATAAATTCCAAAATTATGTAATTCTTTAATGAAATACAGTTTGTTTTTTTTGTTAGTCGCTAAATTATTTCCTCACTATTCTGATAGCCCATCTCAAATTCTAAAAAATACAAAAATAAATAAATATTAATCTCTGGCTCCAAAACTCTACAATCTTTCAGGACACATTAACATATTCTCAAAATCTAAAACTTGTGTTGTGTTCCTTAAAACAAAAATGTTTTATTTTGGCCTGAAAACTTGGTAAAGTTAGTTAAATAAACCTTTAGATTTGAAAAAAGTTATTGTTTTTGTGTGATTATTGGTGTTTTAATGTGTCAGACCCACTTGGATTAAAGATAGTGTAACTAACAAAACTATATATATTTATAAACTGTATATTAGTTTAAATATTCATCTTTTGCTGTCAGTTAATGTACAGTATTTATGTGGCCTACTCCAATCCAGACCTCAGGAAATATTTAATGTAAAAATGGATTTAATCAGAAACGGTGAAACAGTTCTCAGAAGGCCCAGACGTGCACACGTGCTGATAAAGTTATCAGTAACTAGTTTACCACAGGGCCAACGCTGGAATATCTGTAGGTATGGAACATGTCGGTTGACAGAACCTTTCCACGTTTGGCTCTGAATTATCTGATGTTATCTTCATCCTATTAAATAGATGATTTACTCCAGGCTACCACGCAGTGTTAGTGAGAGTGTGAAGTACTCAGTGGACACACACACACACACACATTTTTATGGAAACCATGAATGTTCTCTGGTTCAGGTGTTTTATATTCAACACAGTCAACCTGGTGCAAAAATAATATTAAAAAAAAATCTTGATAAGGTTTGTTAGAACTGGGCTATGACATAAATATTAACTATGCCCTTGTCAGCTCTGTTATAAAAACAGCTTCAGGATCGTCTTCTGCTTCCTAGTTCTGTTCCCCGTTGCCCCGTAGAGAAAGAAGCTACTGTGAACTTTTGAGTCTCTTTTTCAAACGCTGTCCTTCAAAAAGCCAAAGGTAAGAATGTTTCTGCTAACAAAGGCAGTGCTGCAGCCTCCAGGCATACACACTGCTGGATCCACCACATCCTGAGAGGGGCAGGCTTTGGAGAGACTACAGAGAACGACTTTCAATTGGGGAAATAATGCACCTGCCACCTGCTGCATGTCTTCTATTGACTTTCCATTTCCCATTTTCTGAACATTCCATGCCATTATTTATATTTATTTAATTAATTTATATTTATATTTATTTATTTAAATAATTAATATATTTATTCATCCTATAAAAGAGTCAAGATGTAAACCTATTCTAAAATGTATTTCACAATACACCCTTGTATTTATTGTTGTTGTTACAAACCAAAGTCTGTCAATGTTTTATTAGCTCCCTCCTGTTTTACGGATACTGAAGCAAGTACAATATATTATACGTATTATATTCGTAAATATGTAATGGACATACATATATGCATTTATTTATTAATGTATTTACAAAAGTAATTATATTTAATAGTTAAGCTGTAGGTTACTAAAATTATTTTAAAATTCTTGGACCTACCAGTCAATTTAATAATTAATTTAATAATCAATTTAAAATGTATTAATAATAGAGAATAGTAATAATAACGAATAAGAGAGATTAGAGAGCAATGTAGTCTTTTCAATAAGAAATTAATATTTCACTTTTTTTTAATCTCTACTAACTTTATAAGTAAAATATTGTCTAAAACTGTTGATAATGTACAGTATGTAGGAACAGTTATAATCCCTTACTAATACAGAGGAGGACTGTGGGTAAGAACTGAGAAGATTAAATTCAAAATAGTTGTTTTATGATTTGCAGTAAAGCAGCAAAAACAAGTGCGGCTGCTCCAGGGTTCAACACCGGATCAAATGCACAGCAATATTCGTAGCGGTAATGGAAAAAATGTTGCGTGTGTTTTGATAATAACAAGGTCAAATGTAAAGGAAAATTCCTGTCTGGTATGAAGAACAAATAGAAAGGCTCTTCTGTTGCCTTAGATCAAGGCTGCTGTGAGTTGTTCATACTCACTGCCAGGGTCTGGATGTAGCTGACCTTAATCAGAGAATACAAAGACACCAATGAACAGCGGTGCATAACAACAAACCATATCCCACTATTCAGCAATATGCAACAATCCCTGTGAGAACTCCAACAACTGGAGTCAGCAGATACTGAAGAGATACAATTTCTTTAAACTCTTAGCACTAAATATTTTCTGTTTTCAGGCAGTACAGAGATCACAGATCCAAAGTGTTTACAGTACAGACTAGAAAATGTTTCTACAAATACAGATGGTACAGTGGCAAACAGTGTTCCAGCCAACGTTTGGGTATATACAGTGTGCACAGAGCCCATGCAGGCAGCAAAAAAAACAACAAAACAAAACAGCTTATAACATGTGTGGCAAAACAAAAACCAAAACAGCTTATAACATGTGTGGTTTGCTTAACTGCCCAATGGACAATCATATATGACAAACTGCAATGAATTACCCATCGATTGCAACGGACCAAATAAGGGTGACATGGGCCACTCCTGCAGTTGTTGCAGTTGACATGGGTTTTTTCTTTTAACATTTGAACTAAATCAGCTCTAGTTGAATCACAGATGCATTCAGACTATTCCCTTGACCTTGACTTGAATCGGATTTTATATAAAAGTTCTGTGTATCAGCTTCAAAAGATAAATGATTTTGGGCCTTTTGTCTTCCTGGTGCCAGGTACAGTAAAATCTTTTAAATGTTACCACTACAGTATATACAGTAGACCAGGTGTGCTTTGCATTTTAAATATTTCATAAGAGATACCAGCTAGTGTGTGTGTGTGTGCCAAGAGATACCAGCTAGAGTGTGTGTGTGTTTTTTTATATATGCAGATAAAGATAAGCCATTATCTAATGCTGCAGAGGCTGCTGTGGGACGGCAAAAGGATCACTTCGATTTAAAGCTACTGTTCGAGCCAAACCTACACAGTAACTCCACTTTCTCTTATACCATTTTAACATACTTTATAAATATACGCTGACAACATAAAGTTGTTTCCCAGATGCTCCAGGTTCCACTTGTAAGGTAATATTGAACATAAAACTGAACTCAACAGAAGGGAGATATAAACTGTAAGAGTCACTGTGGTTTAAATGGGGAGTGACGGAAAGACAGGAAAAAAATGCTGAGCGGAGAACAAACAGATGCGATCCATGTCACTGTCAATAACCTGCGTTCTCCTGCGTGTCTAAATGACCAGGCCCTGGTGATACCAACTCTTCTGCTCTATTTATTTATGCTCTGACAGTTTATTCTGTCCGCCCTGCGTGTCTGTTCTTTTACGTCCCAACCTTTCCGCTCCTCCACTCTCTACACTGCAGTCATCTTGGTGTTTTTTCTTCCAGTTGGTCAGGGTACAGTACACGGCGCTGCTCTCTGGCAGATGGCTGCCGAGTGAAGAGACACTTACTTAGAGAAAAAGGTTTCTTCAGTCACTTGTTCTGTGCTCAGGGCTGCTGATTCAGCTTGTTTCAGAACAGCTCCATCCATTTTTGTTTAAAAGAAAGGCCTCTCTCTTATTAGATATATTGTGGGTACGGCTGCAGGAAAGTCTGCACGTAACAAGGTTACTCCGTCGGACACAAACTTTCGACACTGCATCAAACGCAGCCGCCACCTTTTAGCCCAGTGAGTCACCAGGACGCACCGCCCTCTTAAAACTTTCCACATTAGATTTTCTTTTTTCTCAAGCTCCTCCTGATGTTGCTGCAATAATGTGCCTTCATATCATTTGGCTTTGATTTTATAATTGAATCAAATCCGTTGCTTGTTCGGGACATTATTAGTTCATTCAAACAGTGGGAATATTCTTCAACATTGGCATGGAGGAAACAGCGAGCGGTCTGATCATGGAAAAACAATAAAAAAAAAAGCCAAAGAAATACATTTGTGGTATCTACAGAGAACACATCATCCTTCAAGTCGTCAGAGGCTATTAAAGTCATCATAAGTGATGACAGAACATTTTCATGTGATTTACTGTCTTGAAGGAACAACATGACACACCATCTTTCTGTGTGTTCAGCCACTAATTAAAACTATCACTTGTATAAACTGTGACTGTAGTTTCTATACGAATGAAACGTCACGTTATTCACCATCAAGTCGTTCAGTGCAGCGAGAAACTGAAGCATTACAGTCCAGCCATCAGCCAACGCAGCAACTACAGCTAAGTTTTCCCAAAGATTCACTTTAATGCTCACTTCTTGCCAAGTGCTTTATCTTCAGGCAGAGTTGGACCAGAGTCCACAGAGTTTAACCGAGAAATTCAGAGATGACTATTCCTCACGGTGGTCCAGCAGAGAGACTGCAGCCAGATACATGACCACAAACATTACAGTCAATTGAAGCAGCGAGCCAAAATCCCCCTGGTTGCAATTTCTATTTAACTGTGCCTTATCACCGCAGAAAGGAGAGACGTTACCGGGTCTGTAAACATATAAAAACAACCTTAAATGACTTGTGTCTGAATCAGCAATAAAGTCTGCAAGATGTGAGGGATTACAAGTGGGGCGTTTCAAAATCAGACTTGTCATCCCTGATGTGCTTGGCCTTCTGTGGATAAAGCAGGAGGATTTCTGTTTTGATGCCAACTGGCCTTTAGAGAAAGATGGCTATCAGATGAGATTACATAATCCATCAGCCTGAGCTCCAGTCAAATCAACCTTAGCTCAAAGGAGACAGGCTGGAGTCGTTGACTCTTTTTTTTAACATCCAGACGTGTTTTATCTCCTCACTAAAGTCAATGTGAACAGCAAATCTTCTGCTGCTTTATCCACGTTGGTCAGAAATAGGAAACATTATGAAAGAAACTTCTCCAACAGAAGAACTAATAACTGTTTCATGTGAATGAAATGTTTTATTTTGATTAAATATGAGTGGTAATAAACTCACTTTGGCACATCGTCTGTGCAGTATAGAAAAAGGAGAAGAAGAAGAAGGAAGAGGAGGAGGAGAGGAATAAGAAGGAAACTAAAACTAACTACCAGGGTAAAACAGGCCGACTCCATACAGGAAGATCATTGGCTACCACCAGGGATTGAACAGTTGATCTTCCTGCTGTAAGGTCACAGCACTAACCACTTTTTGACTTGAATAGTGATTGAAATGTCCAAGACGCTAAATCTACAGAGCGACAGCACCAGTGAGCAGAGACTCCTGTGAGCAGCAGCAGGACATCCAGCTCCTACACAATCACTGGTTGGACAGTGGGACCAGTCCCCTTATGGAAGTAAGAAGCAAAGTCGGAGACCCACGGAGACTAAATCACATCACAGAAGGGTGAAGAGTTGAAGTCTGCGGCCTTTCCTTCACATGATTCATCCTTATTAACCCAACAGATATGTGATAGTGTGTATTAGCATCATTAATGAATAAAAGGTTAATTTTCTGCCAACAGCTTCTTCTTACTGTTTGTACTGGTAGTTAAGGCTGTCTGAGCAAACATTAGGTTAAGTATCATCTAATAATCTCAATAAGTTCACCATACTCTCTCTCTCTCTCTCTATCTCTCTCACCCACACCCACACCCACTGTGCCCTGAATTCCTCAACCTCTTCTGTTAAAAACTTCCAGTCCAATCTAAAATTTTAATAAGATGACTCATTTTTTGTTGTTTTTCAATAAAGCTGTCGACTACAATGGAGGGAGGTGCACTCCAACCAGAACGAACAAGCCCACGACGTCACTGGAGTCCTACTCCACCCAAAAATTTATCTCTTCATTATCAAACAGACTAGTCTTTTGTAATAGTTAAAGGTGCAACGTTGTCATTTACTCCTTTGTGGAGCTGTCAACACACAATGCCTACCAAGATATTAAAGTTGGGATCTTTTACAAAGATTAAATAGCACGAGGAATTAGAACTCACAAAACCACTTCTTAGAATCTCCACATTCTGTTGAGTTGGGTTTCAGTTACCGCTGGTTACCAACTGTGTTTACATTAATAATAGTCTGTAACTATTATTGTAACTGAACGCCTTGTTTCACAGTCGTTCAAATATAATGTGGAAAAATAACAAATACTATTATATAATTCTGAATGAAATGTAACAATATCAAAATAAATGCAAACTGTACACTAACAGAGAATACACGCTACAGTGACTACACTTCTACTCTGTAATGTTAGCTGTTAGCTAGCTCGCTTGTACCTTGTGATAAATCTGACCACGTTCCCACTGACCACTGTATTCCACACCTGTTGTCGATGTGAAAGTGAAGCACAGACTGACCTCTGTGGTTCCAGTGTTAGTGGAGGGCAGATGATGACACCGTTTGACCTTTCAGTGCACCACAAACACTGGCCAACTAAGTGTTAGCCCGAACAAGTTCGCTGCTCTTCACTGTCGTAGGTGCAGAATTTTAAATTCTAAATATTTAACGTTAAGCATGACTCATGTTTGTAATATACTCATACATATACATTTATCAAATGTAATTATCAAATATTTTGTAGGAGACTTGGTGAAGTGACATTTGACACCAACTGATTTGTTGATGAATGTAATTTTGTACCATATGAAATTGACAGAAAGATTAAGAAAGATGGTTTTGTAAAAGCACTAATACATTTTGTCGGGTTTATTTTCTTTAGATGCCCCTGGTGAAAAGAACGTAAAAAAAGGCAGTTCAGAACGACATAAGACAGAGACAGAGAGCAGCCTGACCAATAACCAGGACTCCTGGTTATGTTTCACCCTGGATCACTGTAAGTCCTATCTGTGAGTGCTGAACAAAGGCCTCTGTATATGTGCTACATATGGACTGGGTCACTGTATGTCTGAGGATTCACAGGTTTTCCAAGGTAAAGAAGAAAATGATAAATTGAGTACTTAGAGGAAAACCTACGCAGAATAAAACTTAGTTTCCAAATTGAGTACTTAGAGGGAACAACTCAGGGAAACCTACGCAGAATAAAACTTAGTTTCTGTCATTTCTTCATTTAACACTGGAGTCGTTTGGTCGGCGACTAAATAGATCAGGAAAACAGTTAATGAAAATAACAATAATAATAATAATAGATAACAGTTGGATAATAATAACAACAACAATAATAATAAATCGTAATTTTGACAGATGTTTGGATAGACAACAGAAGATACAGTTGTAGAGAAAATGATGTGGTTAATGAGCCCTCAGTTTAAATGCTGATTGGCTGCTGGTGTGACAGTGTCATCAGAACATTTCTGTCTTTCTTTCATCTAATTTTAGATCAAACAATGTGTCCCGCTTATTTTAATTTTCTGTCATCATTTCACTCCCCTCTCTCCCATTTGCTTTTTATGTCAGGACACTCACACTGACACACACATGTACAGACTGTGTTTTTTTCTGGACTGGATGAGATTTAAAAATGTCGTTTTGAGTCTTTGAAGCTTTAAAGAAAACTGCTGATATAAATCTGTCTGTGTCTCGTTGTGACAGACCATGAACGGCTCCGACCAGAGAGACAGACAGACAGACAGACAGACAGACAGACAGACAGACAGAGAGACCAGCTCCAGTTAGACCTATAGATATGTTTGTGTGTATTAATGTGGGGTTTTTGTCTGGTGAAAAGCAATAAGAGAGGTTGATTGTCTCCAGATATATTTTTCCACATTAGACAACTAACAGAATCCTTATAAGAACAACACAGGTTTTTATTGAGACTCCTTTAGATCGAACTGCTGCAGCGGCTGCTTATAAACATATGGCCACGGAGTCGGAGCCTCTCTCTGTTTATGAACTCTGGACTTTTTTTTTTTTTTTATGCAGCAAAACAACATCATGGCTGCACTCAAATACACAAAGCATTATCCTTCTAAAGAGGGATCCTCATGTTTCCTGCCTGTGGACTCGTGTAGGTAACAGAACTCTCCAAGAATAATCTATTTAAGATTATTGGAAAACCACTTAGGTCTGGGTCTGTCAATCTAAATCAGGTTGTTCCATAGACTTCCACCGTTCACTGTTGTGCCAGCAGAAACTACCTGAAGCTAAGGTTTCATCCATCGTATTTATTTATGGATTTATTCAACTCCTCTTTTTCTGTGCTCAGTCTAGGATGTTAGTGGTGAGCGTCTCTGATAGGATTAGATTTGTTGGTTTGTTTTTGCTGTTATTTGATTTCTCAGATTTAGCTTTCATGATTCCAGTGTCTGTTTTTCTCCTCTTCCTGCGTGTAAGGGATTACACATAAATAAACTTCAACTTAATGTCAACACAAACCACACTGCTGATCAGCTCTGACTTCAGCTACCACCACTGGGATCATCACTATTTTCCACTGCATTTGAAGCAGCCTCCTGTTGAGACGGAGTGCAGGGTTGACAGCCGCATCTTTTTCACTCTTCTTTTTTTTTCTGCTCTCTGCTTCTTTCTGGCAAAGTGTTCCCTCTGAGAGCAGGACACCACAGCTGGACTGGAATATTCTGTTTACAGGTTTATTCGTGGTGACAGGCGGCCTCATTGACTCGGGCATTAAAGGTGCACCAAACGTCTCAGGCCAAATGAGGGATGATTTTCCATAAGTCGCTCTGTCCAATTTTGATCCAAACCAACGCAGAAGTCATGGTTACCGTGAATATTAACACATTAGCTGCCCAATTCTACTTGTCCACGGCCGTGTGAGGCTGCTGAACTTTCCAAAACACCATTAGCTTTTAGGTTTTTTCCTACACTCACCAAAACATATGCAGCTATAATTCAAGATGACTTTAAATGATGATTGAGCCTCTAAGAAGGCATTTTACCAAACATTGATTTAGGGTAATCATGAGACAATAAACAAAAACTCCTTACAGTGTCAGTTTGACTAGAACTGGGCTTTTTAAATAAATGTAAACACCTTGGATGAGCTCAAACTGTCCAAAAATAATTTCTCAAGTTGGACCAAGACATCCAAATAGTCAAAATAATAATAATAAACTAATGAACTAACACTAACATTAGCCACAAAAAGAAGTGGGAAAGTTGTTCTCAAGTACAAAACAATGCTAACAGCTAACATGTCACAAAAGCCACTCAACGCCAACGGGGTCAAAGGGCATCAGCGCCTCTAGATTCTGATCAATTGCACGTTTGTACGAACAAGTAAGAAACTGAAAAGGTAAAGCCTAACAGCGTATACATGCATTCATATGAAGTTGTTGAGTTGACATGTTGGTACATGGCATTAACCTGGCACTCCTGCTTTTCACTTCAGTCTAAATGACTGTGTGGTGGATGACAAACCTGTCCTGGGTGTACACGCCTGTTGTTCAGCTGGGATTATCTCTGAATCCCCCACATAACAAGATAATGAGGTCAGAGGACAAAGACATTATTGCATTTCTTTTTTTTTTTACTAACTTTAAAATCAATTCATCCGACCACTGCAGTTCCATTAATCAACACTAAACAGACAGACGATCTGAAGTTTGTGTTTCTTTATCAGACAGCTGGTACAGAAGGGACACAGATGTAGGTTCATGCCACTTGTTAGGACTCGGCATCTTTCCGTCTTTCCTAACTTGACCTACAGTCAGTTCAACACGGTCCACTGTGACATAACAGCGAAGGTGAACGCCACCTGACTGTGACAGAGAGAGGGACATGGCACAGTTATTGGACTGTTGCATGATGTACTGGAAACACACCCATTATTTAATAAGCGTCTTATTAGGAACCCATTGAACCCTGCCCCTGGCCCGGTGCCCTGTATGCTGCTTTGATTTTGGACACACCCGAAGAGCGCTATTAAAGTTCCATGAACTTCAGACCTTTGGACTCTTATAAGTCCTCTTATAAAACGGCCAATCATACAAGAATATTTCTTCACAGAATAATCACCTGGTGATTCCCATCATGTCAAATGATACAACACCGACGTCAGATGATTCAATTACAGCTGATAATTGTTGAGACAATTGTAAGAGCTCAGATTACCATGTCTGCAACGCTGTAACACATAATTAAGAAAAAATTGTATAATTAATGTCATTGAGAAAAATTATATTGACACACTACTTCTGGGTTGCATGGATTATTTTCAGGGAAATCGTTTGTATGCAGTGAATTCCTAAATAGATCATATAGATATTACATTTCAGATTTATATAACATTCTACTTGGATGCAGGCCAGCAGGCAGAGGAATACACTCATTATCTGCTTCAGTGAGTGGAATGTAAAACCTGAATTAAGAACAGCACAGGTGACCTTATCTAACACTGCTGCTTACTACCATTGTTAGTGTGTGAACTAGTAGAAAATCATCGTGTTTTGTTACGAGGTTTAAGTCGCAGAAATATTGTTAGGAGTTAGTAAAGTCACTCATGGAAGTCATTAGACTAATGTGTCACAAAACAACACATCAGTTGTATTTCAACACACCTTATGTCACGGTTATACTTTATTTAATTTTTTTTTTTTTTTTACTAAGAATGAGCAGGATTTTAACCTGATTAAAGACAGTTGATCTGTGGTGTCACTGGGATTCCAAAATTAGAAGACAAACCTAAATGCTGGTAGAGATGGTGGCCAAAGGATGAAAATGATTAAATCTGTACCTGGATCAGTTTCAGCATCATGACAGTTGACAGTTCTGATGCCACAGTAACCTGATCTGTCTTGGCTCAGATCAAGAGCCAATGATTTTATCTAGATAATAGTTGTAAAGTAAACTGTGTGGGTGTGTGTTTGGGGAAGTACAGGTTGTCCTCAAGGACTCTTACGTGATTGTCAGGCCACACCCACCTACGCAAAATGTATCATTTGATTTTATGGTTAATTAATATGCGAATACCATATTAGCTGTGGCAGGGGGGTAAACAGAAAGAGCTGCATCAAATGAGCTTCTGCATCATTTCTGTCTGTTAGTGTCAGCTTCGATATCAAACGCCAAGATGGACCGACTCCAAGGCTGATTCACCGCAATTAATCATTGATTAATCAGGATTTATTGATCACAACTAATCAAGATGAATCCACAGCTACCATGTGATTCATCAAACTAGAAGTGAATTTCTTTTACCGCCCTGTGACAGCCACCATTTATGAATGAATTTGAATACATTTGAATGGTGATGTCAAGTACTTTTCACTGCACTTGAATATACAACATGTAATGGCCTCCGCACTCAGCAGTCATTTAGCACTTTTCTCCACAGTATGGAGAGCGTACCTGCAGAGCTGAGGGTCAGCTAATGGGTTCAAAATGGCAATTGAAACTAAGTGAAAGTGAGTCACACGCGCCGTTTGGACGTTGGTCCGTGTGTGTATGTGTTTATTTTAGTATATTTCTCCGCATGAAGATTTTTTTTTCTTCTAGTTTTTAAGGTAATAGATTATTATGCGAGCGCACAAATACGAGGGGTTCAGGATTTACTTTGGGTTTGATCACAGTTATGACAACAACACTGCCGTGTGTGTGTGTGTGTGTGTGTGTGTGTGTGTGTGTGTGCGCGCCGGGTTGAGTCAGACAATAGGACAGTTATATTGGTGAAACCGCCGACTCAGCCTCGGTCTGCTCCTCACATTTTCCATCAAACCATGTTCTCTCTCTCTCTCTCTCTCTCTCTCTCTCTCTCTCTGTCTCTCTGCTTTTTTCCCCCTCATTCTCCTCGTTTCAGCTCAGACAAAATGAGAAGCAAAAAAAGTGTTCTTTCATACAGAACTGGGTTTTTTGTTTCGCTTTTTTTTTTCAGTCAAGAACTGACAAAAAAGGGGACGTATGGGTTTTCCCCAACAAAACATGAACAATTTAAAAGCTCAAACCCAACAACGAGGCTCAATAAGGCTGAATATGTCAACTGTAATTTTAGTAACATACATACATAAATACATACATTTGTGTATATTTATATATGTGTATATTTTTACGTCAGTGTTGTACCAGATGTTGCCGCCGTAGCTAAATGTCGGATGTGCTTAAGTGGGATTCTATTGTGCAAGAAATCATTCACGGCTCGTTTGATCACATCTGCCCCGAGGCCTCATTTATAAAAGCATTTCTTCAACTAATCTAATCAAATCAGCATGTTTATTGTATGTCAAAGCAATTCTCTGTTTTTAGCTGTGATCAGGACGTGGAAAATCTCCCAAACTACGACTGAATCGTTGTGATTGGGAGAAAAAAAAGGGGGCTCCGGGCTAAACGTCTCGCTCTGCTAGCCCTGTTATAAATAAAGTGGGACCAAAGTGATCATTTTCTCAGAAGACAGTCAGACAGGAACAGACTGAAGATCTCAGAGTTTGACAAACTGCGAGTGTCTGCGTTCAGAGGAGGATAACAACGTTTGCTTTGTGTTGTTGATTATATACTAACATTTATTTTGTCAGAAAACTATAAAAGAAATTGAATAAATTTATCACATAAAAAAATACTTGACTTCAAACACATGCATGTGTTTAAGCTGTAAGTTGTAAAAATCTTTAAAGGTGAGTTAAAAAAATTAGTCATTATAGTAAAAACCTAAAAGTTATATATATAGATATAAAGGCCATAAATAAAGCTAAAATAAAGTCTTTTCTAAACAGCTACAATTTTACAGGGAATTTAAAAAATTTTATTATACAGAAAATGAATATTATGAATCATAGATAGTTCAAATGACCCGATATTATTATGTTAGTTCAGAAACTACTCTAAAGGTCTACAAAACAAAGAGCAAATTAGCATTTAAAGCTAAAAGTTCAATTACACTGCTCCAGAATTTGGAGGTCCTTCGGTCACACTCAGATTACTGATGTTTAAACGACTCAAAATGATATTTACTGATATTTACTCTGTTGTATTCTGCTATAGAAGTCCAACTAAAAACGTTTGAAAGGCACCTAAATTGATGGAAACCATATTTTCTCACAGCGTGTCATTCCTCTCCAGGCTCCATCTGCTCGGTTTCCTTCACCTCCATTCCTACTAAGGACTGGATTCAGGAGGTGAAATCGATACAGAGTGGGAGCTTTAACCTCCGTCCAGCGTCAGGTCGGAGCGGCAGGTCTCCGTACGCTCTGTCCGCTCGGTGAATGACGACGCCGCCGAGCTAACATTTAGGTTCCAGTTTGCTAAATAAACAGTGTGTGTGTCCAGGAAGCAGCGAAGTAAATGAGAGGGGGATTAATAAATCCACAGACTGTCAGGATGACAACATTTATACAGGCGGAGCGACGGTGTACGTCCAGAGTACTGTAAACAACTCTGATGAGGGCAACGACGGCACGGCTCACAATTAAACACATGCACCCAGCATCCTATACACTACATATATATTTATATATATAAATACACTCATATATACACACACACATGTACATATATATTTATATATATAAATACCCTCATATATACACACACACATACAGGTTCACATTACACACACACACACTTATCTAAACAGAGTCTAATGCAGTTCCATGCACTGTGGAAAATGTATACGCGGAACAAATTTGATTCATAAATGGACAGGTTTCAATTTAAAATCCAGGCTTCACTTATATGGGTGGCTGCTAAAATAGAGCTCACTCTGTGGAAATGGGGGTGAGGAGGTGGAGGGTGTGGGTGTTAGAATGGGAGGAGGCGAGAGAGGGGAGAGAGAGAGAGAGAGAGAGAGTCCGAGGCTAGCTTCTGTGAAGAACTACAAGGATGGTTGAGTGAATATGAGCAGCTGGCGAAGCCAATTTTATACATGACTAAACGTGCACACACACACACACACACACAGCTACCATATATCTTGCTCTTACAGTAGATTCTATGTACAAGTACACATACAGTATCCACAGAGTTGTATACACTTTCACATATTCTCAGTGTGTGAAGAGAGAATCACTCCAAAGGAAGTGGACAGCTCAGATTTATAACAGTAACTCTTTTTAAAAAACGTGACCAAAATGAATATGAATGAAGATCAACTTTAATACTTTTGTTTTTCCTTTAACCAAAAAAACAAACAATATTTAATTTGCTACAAAAAAAAAAAAAAAAACCCTCCTTTTTTAAGTGCGTACTGCACATTTACCATAGGGAACAACACTTGATGGTCTTCCAAAACCTGGGGTGAAAGGACTCTTTTTGCCCAGTGGTTGAACAGACAAAGACCATGAAGTTTTGTCCTATCATCTGAATCTATAACATGTTTAACGTGATCAGAGTCACTTGCTCCAACTTTATGTTTAAAAAGCTACAAGCACCACATTATCAAAAGAAAGTCAATATTTAAATCTTACAGTAAGGGAACAAAAAAAAACACAAATTTATTTGGAGACCCCTTTGAAAAAAAAAAAAAACTAGTTCTGTCGCCCACCTTTAAGATCCCGCCCAGTGTCGGGAAACACTGCTCCATTTCAGCCAATACGGCTCGGTGGCGCCGCACTATCTCCCGGAAAATTAAAATAAAAATGGAAAATATTACGAGTTTGGATAAACAATTTTGACCAGAGCACAAGAACTCTGTATTCTCTGTGTCTTAGGCTCAGGGCGGGGTTCAACAGACAGGAAGTGGTCCCCTCTGCTTTTAGCTAGGGCCCTGCACAGGGAGTGTGTGTGTGTGTGTGTGTGTGCGTGCCAACTAAAGCATGTCAATAAGTGAAAAAATACACATATAGAACTGTTTCTTCAGTTCTTGTCCTTTCAAGCTGGAGTCCTACACAACGGTGTCTGGGACTGATTCTGACGACACAGAGAGCTGAGCTCATCACATCACACACACGGGACAGATCCAGAGGTGCTTCAGTGAAATATATCAACGTATGGATTTATTATCGAAATATCTTTCATTTCCACTTCAGTTGTGTGTCTTCACCGTGTCCAAACGGACGTGGTCACTCCATGTTGGGCTGTTTTTGTCGTGGGCTGGACCAATGTGGCTTTGTTTGAGCTCCATGCCAAATACATCTATGGCTCTGTGTGTGTGTGTGTGTGTGTGTGTGTAGAGTTGGGTTTTCCTCAGGCTAAAATGAGCAGAAACCACAACAGACAAACAGATTGACTGATAGACAAACACAAAGAAAGAACAAAATTGCAAGAGAGGAAGAGAGAGAGAGAGAGAGAGGGAGAGAGAGAGAGAGTGTGTGTGTGTGTGTGTGTGCACACACAAAAGAGAGAGAGCCTCCTTGTGACATACAGAAAAGAGACAGGGCCTCCTTGTGAAATTCAGTTTCCAAACACAACAATTCCCTCACACACAGCTCTGATGGACCCACAGACCTCCACTGGTCTGTGGACTTCATCTATAATGGTCTGTTTGATATGTTGACCAGATGTCACTGAGAGGGGGCGCTCTGCTCAGCACCACTCTGTCTGCTGATCATTCACTCACTCATTCACCTGCAGCCATTCACGCTCACATTCACACCTACGGTCAGTAAGAGTGAACAGCTGCAGAAGTTTGGAGCACGGGAGAAAACCCAACAGATGGAGTGAAACTGGAAACTCCACTCAGACAGACCTTACACTGCACCACAGACAGGGAACTAAATGGACAGGGATAATGATATTTATAGTGTTCGAATCCCGTCCTGGAGTGTGGAGTTAACACCAAATCCCCGCTCCTCAGGGACGGGTTAAACCTGAGGACACGTTTCATTACAGTAACTACTGCCGATGTGTTTTGATCTGTTCCATTACTGGGTCACTGCTGTCCAGGTCCACTGCTCCACCGCTGCACCTCATCCCATTCATTCACTGGACTTCTTATTAAACACTTGTATTGTTGTTACTGTTTCTTTATTAAATCCATCCTGGTATCGAACACCTGTCTTTGGTAAACTGAGCTTCACCTCCCTCTCCTGCTGCTAACCTCATTATGTTGCGCTGTGCTGCCAATGACAATAAAGGCTATTTTATTCTCTAACCAATGGAGCTAACAATACAACATATAAATAAACATTAAAACCCCAACGTCAGTGAACAGAAGTCGAAAGCGTAGCACAAAAAAATGGCAAGAAAGTTGGAATATTCTTTAGCCTAAAATAGCTAACTCGCCTATGCTACGAGTACAAACTGACATAAAAATAAAATCGTATATAAGCACCACCTGTAGGCGTACAGCAGTTGTAGCACAGACTGTCAAGAAGTCATGACTGATGACTGAATATTTTACGTCTCAGGTCAAGTAGCTGCTATCATTTCTGAGGCCCCAGAGTTGCCCCGCCACAAAACCAGAGGCAAAGAGGCCTCTGTGCTGCTAAATACATTATATGTTTCTGAGAATAACTCTGCTCTGAGTGAAGGTCTGCACGCTGGCATGTCTGTCTGCATGTGTGTGTGTGTTTATACATTTGTCGTTGTTTTGTCCAACATGCAATCACTTCTCTGTGGTGAGGATCCATCCTTTCTTCTTAACGTTTCTGGTCATCACCCGGGCCTCCACCCCTTCCTCTCTGCCTCCCTCGGTCTCGTTCTTCTCTACTTATTTTCTTCATAAAATTGTTTTTAAACTCTGTGTATCTTTTATCCCCTTTTCATGAGGTTTTGCGCCCCGTCACCAAACCCTTTGGTCATCTTTTTTTTCCTTTTTTCTTTTTTCCTCCCCTACTTTTCCTTTGTCGTTTTCCTACCAGTGAAGCTTCCTGTCCCTGAAGACCGGCCCTTTTTTATAGGGATACCACTGAAGGACTGGGTTTTGGGTTGGTTTTTGTCTCTTTTGTAGAAAACCTGTTTTTTTTAACCCTAACCCTGCCACGGTTCAGCTCTTCTAACACTACAGATACACATCACTCCATTGTTCATATCTGTTCATCCATCATCCATTCCAGAGAGTAGGAATGACTCACTTTTCTTTTTCTTTTGTATTGTCTTCCACTTTTTCTGTAGTCAATTTTTTACTGCCTACTTCATTGGTAACTGAAAGTTGGCTTTTTTTGGTCAATCTTTTACTGCCTACTTCATTGGCGTATTTTTATTTTATTAATTCGTTCATACAGATTTTATACTTTCATTTTAAAATATAACTAGAGAGACATCATTACAGAGGGATGGATTCTGTAAACAGTGAGTAACTGGGAAGGATTTCTTTCCGGTGCCAAAGTCAGACATTTAGCTCTAAAACTGTTTGAGTCAAAGACAAATAAACAAAGTTACTTAAAATAACAAGACGGTTTTTTCTTTCTCTTTTGCAACACTTGTGTAACTGGTTCTTCCATCACAGCTCTGCTCCTTCAGTAAATCCTGCCTTAAACTTCAGGTCACAACCTGTGGCTCTGCCTCGACTACGGACTAGAACTGATTTTTAAATGATCTCACGGCCCTGTGTGAAACAGAGCTCAGCACATCAGTGTGGATTTGAATTGAGTTAAAATAGTTTAGTTAAATCATAGATAAACCCTACCCACTGATGTAACACATTATTGACAATTATAAAACCCCTAAATATCCACAACAAAACCATCAGAAAACAGACAATGAAACTATCTTTGAAGTAGAAGTGACACTGCCTGAAGGTCATTCAAGTGTTTCCACCCTCCCTACAAACAAAGTCTGTTTGACATTAGCTCTAAAATGCCATGAAAAGTAAGGATGGTCTCGTTAAGTCTGCGTGTTAAACATGCCCTCTCTGTGAAAGAGCTGTCATTACACACCAGGAGCCAGAGACTGATGGCTTCATCATGGGCCTTCGTGGACATCGGACGCATAATCACCACCACATTTGCACAGGGACGAGGTTGGCTCGTTAACTGAGAGGTGAAGAGCGGGAGAGAGAGAGAGAGAGGGAGAATAAGTGGCTCTGAGCACAGGTTGTTACCAGGTTGCGGAGGTGACATGATGAAAGACAGGAAGTCAGCCGGTGGTTGGAGAGTCACACACCAGTGGACGGTGGAGGAAGCCGGAGCAGCACTTGGCAGCTGGCATTTCAGGCCTGGAGAATTGGACAGCCAGTGATGAGAGGGAGATGAAGTCATCAAGTGGCTGAACGAAAATGACGCATCAAATCCCATCACATCACATCACATCAGCAGCCAGCAGATGTGGATGAAGATGAGGTGGAGAGAAACCCTGATGGCAGACGACACACGCAGGGATAACGGGAAGAAAGGCCAAGAGGAACGGGGAAGACACGGTTGAAGGAAAGGACCAAAAAGACTGAAGACACAGAGAGATGTCGTCATGAAGACAGGCGCTGGGAGACGGCTCCTGTTTCTGATGGGAAATTACAGAGAAATAAATGCAAGAGATGCACAAAACTGAGACAAAAATAGAAATGAAGCAGTTGAGAGACGACCCAGAGTCTGACTGACACAGGCACACGTGGAGTGTGTTCAGGTGGAAGTCTGCAAGGTCACGGCAGAAGAAAAAAAAGAAGAAGAAAATAACAGAAAATGGGAAGGAAATCAACATAAACGTCCTGGAAATTAGAAATCCTGCTCTGACCAGCAGAGCCTTTTAAATTTCCGCCTGTTGAACGTTGAATAAAGATTCAATTCTTTGTCTTTTTCCGTCTCGCTCTCTCTTGCCGCCTTTACCACAAGATATTTATCCATAACAACGACAGGGTTGTTGTTTCTCACAGATAGGGATTGAACCTCGATGTTACGCCACGATTTCCATTTAATAAGGAACGGGTGTGTGTGTGTGTGTGTGTGTGTGAAGGTTTTATTTGGAGGCATTTCAGTTTTTCTGCCGTCTTTGAAACTTTCAAACTCGCAGCATGAGACCGTTCAGTGTTTATTTCTAGGGAGTGTGTGTAAATGACAGGTAGAAAAAGGAAAGGGGAAATAGATGTGTGTGTGTGTGTGTGTGCTCTGCTCGCTCACTGTCTACAGCACACACTGCAGTCTGGATGGCACGAAGGCCACAGTATATTTCTCAGACGTGGTGTGCTTCACTCCTGTGCTGCAGCTGAATAGGGTGCTCGCAGACAAACACCATTATACTCACCATGACTTCAGACATTATGTCCTCCCTGCCAAAAAAGGAGCTCGGGGCCACGGTACAAGCAAATGGAATCTGATGAGAAACGTATGTGCCTCACTTATTTCTAAGGGAATTGTACTTCATTGCATTAGCAGTAAATACGGCTTCTATTTGTCCTTTTTGCCGTCTGTGCATATTTACACAGTCTGGTAAAAATAAGAAAATAGACCGTGGTCGGTGGGGGAAAAGTATTGACATGATAGCTGTGTGACTCAGCAAGTGAAAGGTCGGCGGTTCGATCACCTTAGGCGAGACCCTGAATCTCAAATCACCACTAATGGCTGTGCTGGACGCACGGATGAGTCTGAAAGACGTGTGGTAGGAACAGGAGCGGCATGTAAATGTGTTGGATTTCCAAGTGGCTGCAGGAAAGGCAATAAAAACTAAAACCTAAAATGTACTTTTTACATGTAATTCATTCAGTTTTATTCATTTTCGCAATAAAAACTAAAACCTAAAATGTAATGTAATTCATTCAGTTTTATTCATTTTATATAATTTATTTTATAGTAATACAATGTTCATTAAATCCAAATTAGATATGTTTAATGTGTGATGGACAAAATAATTATTACATTAATAATACTGATTTTACTGATTAGGACTGGGGTTAGTTTTTGATGCTTGGCTTCAGTGAGGTGAGGTTGATGTACTGTATGTTAGACCAGAGGAACGTCAGGGCCAGAACATCGTCTTCTCTTCGTTTATATTGAACTTTTCATGACAGATCCAAATAGAACTGATGTTGACAGGACTGAGCTACAGTTCTGACTTGCCTTTAGTATTTTAACCACCTTCCAGTTGCCTCAGGAATCATCATTCAACAAGAAAAATGTCAACGTTTCCCTCCGACCTTCAAACAAGTGATCAGACAGGTGAAGAGTCGGACGTGGAACTGCAGGAGAATCATGAGGTACAGGACGTTCAAATCCAACACCTGAAACTGCTGCAATGTTCAAAAGGATCGAACAAAATGTACTGCCCCCAGTGGATACAGTGAGTAAGACAAGATTCAAGATCTGTAGAAGAAGATGCTAGAACAACGGACAGTTTAAACCAGAGCAGTCCTTCAGATGGTACTGAGTGGATTTGTTAAGGCCCAGCTCTTAGAAGTCTCCATGAGGGTGTGTGTGTGTGTGTGGCAGGTCTGAAACATGCTGAGGAGATCAGCTGATTAGAAACAGAAGAACAAAGTCAAAAGCAAGAAGATGTTTGAGTCGGGAGGAGTTTTACAAATCTGATGAAGGGAAATGGGCTGCAGTTGGTTTAGAGAATCACTAACAAAAAAAAGAAAGAAAGAAAGAAAGGAAACAGCTTCATTTGTCAAAGGCAAAATGAGAAGCTCACAGTATTTGTCATCTGTATTTAACCCGTCCAGGGGAAGAATTTGACTTTACTTTACAACACTCCATAACCATGTGTACATGTGTACTGTAGGACAGGGCAGGTCTTCCAGTCCAGTGACCCAGTTAACTGTTCACATTAACATTAACATACTCCAAGTGTATTCCTACTGAAAGTTTTACTTCTTCTTTTAAGTCTCTGAGCACGGAAAGGATTTCGTACAAATATATCAGTGAACGCTTTGAAGAAGAATTCTTCAAAAGACTTGAGTTTTTCTTTTTTCTTTTTTTTTTTTTTTGCATTTCACCTTAAGAAAATAATACGTTCAGACTTAAAGGCTGTATATGCTGCTGGTTATAATATTTCGGAGGTTCAGTAATTGCATCAGTGTTGTCTCGTCCCTGCTCTTGCTGAATACTTTCTGCCCTGCGTCACTCACACACCACAGATAATGCAGACAATATGGGCATCACTGTGCTCATATATGTGGCCTCCGCCTCCTGCTCCTATTTTAGTCCATTTCGGTGTTTCTCCCTTCTCCTCCGTTTGTCCTGTTCTTTCATCTTCTACCTCACCTCTCCGTCAATCCATCGTCCTTATCTCATTTTGTCTGAACTCCTTCTCAATCTCTTACGGCCTCATCTCCTTTGGAGAATACCACAGTATTATATAGCTTCATTATACCGGCTGACAGTACAATTTAGAGTTGAGTTCAACATTTTATTGATTGTATATAAAAAAAAGGGGAACATAGTTTAGCTTCTGTTTGTGTCATTTATCTTTTACCGGTTACAAGGTAGGGATGAGGATGTAGCCTTGTGTTGAAGGTGTGTAAACTGTCATCGTGCCTCCTGAAACGCCGCAGTCCTTTAATGCACCTACGGCGCTGATATACGACGCAAACAAGACAGAGATATGGGGGTTATTAAATTTCTTATTCCGAGCTGTTGAACTTTTTGCCTTCGCTTTCCGGAGCCTTTATGAATCCATTTTGTGCACGTTAAGCTGCTCCAACAGACGCGGTCAATGCCTGAAGTGCCACCAGGTTTGGTGCTAGCAAAATAAACGGAGAAAACATTTTCAGAGAAAAGATTTTCTAATAACCAGTGATGTCGAAGCCTCACCGGAAAATGTGTAATTTTCATAGCCACAGACACCCAGAGAAGCCAGGCATTAGTCATCTTAAATGGCAGCCTTTTCATTTCGGAGCAGAAAATCATTCATTTCTACAGAGTGCAGTCATTTCCCTGGGCCTGATAATCACAGCAGCTGTCACCACCTTCACGCTCACAGACACCAACTTTGTCAACAGACCTGCCTGTTTGGAGTTCCTGTATCAGCCGGTACTTTTACAGGCACAGCAGTGTCAGGCTGGTGTTACCACCTGTTTCTACTGTTGTCTGTTAGATAAGCACCAAAGAACTGCTCTATTATAAATGTACTTCCTCAATGATGGTGAAACAACTTCTTTTAGTACCTCTTAGTATTGTTCCCTGGTGACATGCTAGCTGCTAGAAGTTAGCTAACAAGACTAGAAAGTTAGCCAGCTACGCTGGAAAAATATCTACAGTAAGGCTCGATAAAACCTATATTCACCTTCAAACCCCTCTTAGCTAATCCTTATGATTTTCATAATAGATGTACATCCTAGTTGGTGCTAACATGCTGTTCATGCTAAAACGTTGTGTATCAAGAATGTCTAAGATGCAACAACAGTGTCTTTATAAAGGTCAGAAATAAATAAGAATAGATGCAACATCAGTGTCTTTATAAAGGTCAGAAATAAAAAGGCTTTATCCACCAAACGCCCACAGGCCAGGACGTGATGTCACTCACTATTGTGTTGTGTGGTGAAGTTTACAGTAATCCTTTCAGATCTAAAGGTGTATTACTGCACTTCTACTATTTGATTTAGTCAGTGATACATTCAGGCTCCTGGTGCTGAGTTATATCAAACCTATGCAGCGTGCAGGTAAAAAAAAAAAAACTACAGTCTGCACCTTTAACGTGAGCTACAAAGGCTCATTAGAATGCACAGGGCATAAATCCCATTAGCATGCCGTGGCATCGTTTAACATTTCTGCATCAGCTAACCTGAGACAGAGTGTGGCAAAGTGAAGATGAGTGGGGCTGGAGCGGCGATGGGAAAATAATGACACAGATAAAGGACGGCTACAACACGTAGGTGTGTGTATCTGTCAACTCGCATCAACTTAGTGGTTTCAGACACGGGGGTGAAGCCGTAAGTTAGCACGCCGCTATTTATGTGATCAGCAGGTTTCTGACGGCATGTGTGTGTAAACCGCAGAAGGAGAGGGAGTCTTATCAGACAGCATCCTGTTGCATTGTGGGTTTTTTTTTTCTTCTGACAATTCTGTTCTGGTTAGGGTTATGATAGCCCACCTCAGGACAAATAACTGATTAACAATTCCTGTTAGCGCACCAGAGGCAGTCTGTGTGTGTGTGTGTGTATGGCGTGTCACTGTACATCATATCTGATTATGGAGATCAAGCAGGCAGAGAGATGAGTGATGAGAAGGTGGGAGGGAGGCAGACGGTAGGAGGGAAAAGCAGCACGGAGAAAGAAAGTCAGAGAGCGGTGGATGGATGGTAATAGAGAGGTCGTAACTCATGAGCAGCAAAGAACTGAGAAATGATTAGGCTTCACTAACATTAGGATACTAATCATTCATCTGGGCGGAGCGGGCCTGAGTGTGTGTGTGTGTGTGTGTGTTTGCATTTGCTTCAATACCCCTCACATACGTTCGATGAGTAATAAGTCATTTCTGCAGCGTATGTGTGTTTAACCAAACAGAGTCGGGGACAGAGTCGGGGACAGAGTCGGGGACAGAGTCGGGGACAGAGTCGGGGACATTTGTTGAATTGACTCTCTCGTGTTCTCAGATCTGAGCCTCCATTTATCATCGCTGTGTTTAACATAACAGAACCATGAGTACAGTATGTATCGATGTATATCCTGTTTCCACGCTCGTCCACTCCCACATTCAACTGTAATTTAATCCACATTTGATTTATTTAGGGCTTTAATCAGACTGTGTATTGAACAGGAATAATGTCATTATAATGACATCACAATGTAAAGTTTATTTGGGCGTCTTATTTATTTATTTATTTTTTTGCATAATTCAAATCTCATTTGTGGAAGCAGAAAGTGGGAGGGGGCGGGGGTCTGTCTTTGTACCATTAACCAGGCGTCTGTCTTGTTAGCAGCATATTTATGGACATCTAAAGGATCATTCCTGGAATATATGATTTTAAAAACTCATCATGAAGTTTAGATGTGTTTTGCTATTGGTATTCCAACAGAAACATATACTGAAATATAAACATATAAATATGTAAACTATGTACTACAGCCTCTAGAAAACACAAGACGCTACGTTGACGTGTCTTTCATGTAGCCGTGCTAACAATCAACAAAATACATCTAACAATAACTCCACATATGTCCAGTCAAACTACCTAAACCACATCTCAACTGGAATAAAACAGAGCCATAAATAACCTAGCTGCAAACCAGCCAAAAGGTAAAGCATAAATATTTACACTTTTGCCAAGGTGTACTTTATTTTCCTTCATAGTTTATCTGAAAAATCAAAGACATTACTCATATGAGGACTTGTCTTTTCTGCGTCTGTATGTAATTTCTCTGGCAAAACTGATCCTTGAGACAACCATCGAAGGCCGCCGGCTCCAGGGGAGCTGTTGAGCAGCCGACCCTGTGGTTTGACCTTCCTGTTGAGAGAAGGCAACTGGAAAGACGAAGCCGTCCTTTGGGGGATCAATAGAGTTAAGAAGAAAGAAAGAGCAGAAGGCCAAAACACAAAGCCTGGAGTAGCAGTAAAACACAGTGGGAGGTGTTGCCTTTGACGCAATCCTGCAGACCCAGGCTTTTGTCTGTGTGTGTGTGTGTGTGTGTGTGTTTCCATCAGTTTGTCTGACTTGTAGGATTCATTAATACCAATATTTTAGGACTCAGGAATCTTTGGTAGACTGGTTAGGGTTTTGGTTTTGGTTTGTGGACCATATGAATAGATGTTGTTTCAGTGTTGACCTGAGTGTGTGTGTGTGTGTGTGTGTGGTTTTCTTATGGGAACCACAGTGTGAACACACACACACTGACTCACAGGGCCTTGTGTGTTTGAGAACGTTGTTTTTAGGGTGAAGACCTGGTTTAAGGTCATGGTTAGAGTTAAGGACTGTGGTCACGGTCGGGATCAGGCATTTCATTTCAATGACAAGGTTGGACTGAGGAACTATGGCAGTGGATGTCCCACTGTGGGACCTCTGTGTGTGTGTGTGTGTGTGTGTGTGTGCAGTACATGTTGATGACAGCCTCTGATCACTAACCTTAATGTTGATTGCCGACTAATAGTCTGTGTGAGAGTCACTCTGAGTGTCAATGTGCGCTGATTGCAAGGCTTGTGTGTGTGTGTGTGGTGTCCTACGTGTGTGTGTGTGTGCGTGTTTGTGTGGATGTGTGTCTGCTGATTGCAGAGTAATGCATATCAGATGAAGCAAGAAATCGTCTTTTTGGCTCCATCAATCATCTGCAGGTCCCTCACTCCTCCTCCTGTCTTTGTCCTCTCTGGCTCACCCAGTCCTTTTTTTTTTACTTTTGCCATCATTTTTCTTCTGTTTCTCTTTCAGTCTCACATCACTGCCTTCTATCTGATGCACAATTGCTCCATTTCCTCTTTTGAATCTGTCATTGAGCCTTCACCTCCTTCTACCACTGACACACGTTGGTCTCCAGCCTGTCTCTCCGGTCCCTAAATTATCTCTGCACTCAGTGTTTACAGCTGCAGCAAAACAGTGACCAAACCAACACCTAATCACAAATTGTCATACGTGACTCCACACACTAGCGCCCTCTCATAATTGGACTCTTTTCCGACATGATGCTATATTTAGTCTGCGTGTGTGACGGCCTGTTTCCTAGAGAGGTCTGTTCTCTAATGACTTGGCAAAATAGCAAATATAATAGCAATGTACAAATAGTGCAAACACGCCCTCCTGTTAAAACAAACCCACAGTCTAATTGGTTAATTGTGTGTTTTGTGGAAACCACACCCATGACTAATTAGGAAACTAACTCTAACTCCTGAAATGCTCTTTAATCCCGTGCTAGCTTTGATCCGCAGCACCTGGACATGTTAGCAGGGAAGACATGATGGACTCATGTGGTTATCTTTTAGCGTCGTTGGCTAACGTTGAGCACATACTGACCTATTTAGTAAACGTAGGGATATTAATCATCTAGTTTGGTAATGAGTGTACGTCAACTTTTAGCCTCCCTGAAAACTGCTAACTTACAATGACAATAATGTTGTCCCAGAGTGTGTGGCCTGGATTTATTAAAACCATTATTATTTACTCACTACATACTCTAAGTACTAAAGTAAATAGTTTGAACGCAGTACGTTTCTATTAATCCCCCAAAAATCATAACATTTGAGAAGATTAGTGTAAAAAAAAAATCCTCAACAACTGAAGATAAACACAGATGAGGAAGAATCACAAACATCAACATTCAGTATTTGCCATGATGATGATGATGATGATGATGATGATGATGGTACGAGTCCTGCTCCTCCACTCAGAGGTTCTCAGAGGTCATCCCAGAACATATAGAACATTCCACCACATTCTGATGAGAATCCCAGCTCTGCCAACGTAGCTGTCAATTATATCCAGATTTTCGACTTTACTGGGGCCTGGAGGCCACATCAATACTGGAATACCATCCCTTCATTTATCTCTGTCTCGTTCCCTTCTGTCCCGTCCGCTGTCCCTCCTCCCTGCTTTCCACATTGGCACAATAACCATGAACAATGCCAGGATGCCACCACATCAAAGACGGGGGAGGGAGAGGGAGAATCAGAGAGAGAGAATTACAGTGTGGCCCGAAATCTGATTGTGCATCAAAGCAAAACTCAGGGGAAAAGGCTTCCTCTTAAACTGATTATATATCCACCAGAAAAAAACCACAATGTCTCCCTCTCCACTGATGCGTTTCTGAGTCTTTGTCTGTCTCCTGGTGCCATTTGTCTACACGCTACCAGTGTCTACTTTTACACATTGCTATCAGAGCCCTTTCTGTGGGATAAAATCCAGATTTCCACTTGGATTTTTTCCACTTGCCTTATTCTTAGCACAGCGGCGTGTTTTATTCACCCTGCGTCGACCGACTCCATGCTTTTTCACACATGACGATTCTCAGGTTCTGCATCTCGCTGGGTGATCAGGAGGGTTAAGTCACGCCGAACCAGACTTGACTTATTTTCCATTTAATTCCTCGTGACTTGCTCCATATTTGTGGGCATCAGCTGTGTCACTTTTGGGGAACCGGGACATATTTTCCTCATTAGAAGTGTTGGCAGGACACAGTAGAGTCGCAATTCAAGCTCCAACAGTGTTCTTGTTGTTTTCAATCACACAAAGGCCCTTTTATGTATATTTAAATACACACACACACACACATATATATACATATATATACACATAAATATGTATATATGTGTGCGTATATATGTACATATATACAAGTACATATAAATATATATGTACATATATATAAGTATATATATATGTACATATATATATATATATATATACTGTATATATATAAGTATATATATAAGGATTTCTATCCAATCAGAAGTGATCGAATGACCAGGCAATAATGGGACAATAATAATAATAATAATAATCCATCCATTTTCTCCTGCTTATCCGTTACCAGGTCGCGGGGTCAACAGTCCCCACCCAAATCACACTGCACCGTACCAACCTTCCCTAAACCTTCCTGCAGGTGGTGAGTCCACTGGAAGGTACCAACCGCCCTAACCGGGATTCGAACCTGCCCAGGAGTTGAACCCTGGGAGACATTGCCTCTGGGCCAAAGCACCACAATAATAATAATAATAATAATAATAAATAACATGGACGTTACAGCGCTACATGACAAATGCTAATATCAGTGGACTCAAACACAAACACAAGTAAAGAAGTGAACTCCCCAGAACACAGGGTTTACTCCACACCACATCAACAGAGCAGAACTGGACTTTTACACTGGAAACTCAGCAGTCTTTAAAACACAGACTGGTCATTTCCTGGTAACTGCTTGTATTTACCAGCAAACAAACTAGCTACTGTGAGCAGACATGGATACCAGGAGGCTGCAGGAGTAGAGGAGCTGTTCTGTTTAATGTTATCATTCTGAAACAACACTGATGAGAATCTGATCAGATCCTGTTCAGTCGTCCAGCCCAGGGCCCCACTCTCCCCCATTAGACAACAGATGGACAGATTGCTTTATCATGGCAGAGTTAATACTTGCCTCGCTCGTTTCTTGTAAGCCTGCAACTAATATAATGGACTGATCATATCAGCTTTAATGAGAATGACACCGAGCGAGGCACATGCCTTGGACCAAACGCACGCTGATGCAGATTTTTATTCTCACCGGTCACTGGGCGTTCTCTTTTTCCAGACGACTCCGTCCTCTCTGACAACTGTTGTTATGGTGCTGTATATAAACTTATAGACTGGTGGCAGGATAGGAGCTCGACCACAAGTTAAATTAGATTTGCTGAGATCCAGGAAAACAAAAATCATACCGTACATATTTCCATGTTTACAGGCAGTGGCTGGGCTTCAGTCAGACACACAAACGCACACATATCGAAGTGTTTTTACTGTAAGCCATGCTCATCCATCATCTTAGCTAATGTCACATGGGTAAACTGTCTATGATGACACATGATATTCATTTATCATTCCTCCCCAGAGTGTGTGTGTGTGTGTGTGTATTCTCTTCTCATCTTTCCCATCTGTCCATCTATCTGAGCTCCCAACTTTATGATCTTATTGTTTTCGTAAGCGTCTCCGTTCTGCACAGAGCAACTTCAACTACACACTTTCTTCCATGAGTGAAGAATGGAGTCACAGCTAACTCTGGGGGGGCGGGGGGGTAAATGAAAATGGAGTCACTTAGTTTGTGTTAACCAGGTTCCAAATCAAAGTAGAAAGTAACTGAAGAATCAAGAGAAACATATCACCAACTGAAGATATAAAAACGATCAACGACGTGCGATCTATGGTCCAGACTGTTAGTTTGAAGTTATGGGACAGGACCTGTGGAATGGTGAGGTGAGTCTAGGTGTATTCATTCATGTAATCCAGATGGGACAGGACCTGTGTCTAGGTGTATTCATTCATGTAATCCAGTTCAATTGGGTTTTACTGAGAATAATTAGAGTAAGAGGATTAATGACTTCATTTAGTTTCATTATTTTATCACTTGTTTCTGGACGGGCCTGGAATATCTGCTGCCAGCCAACGCCGCTTAGGAGAGGATTTTAGAAACGTGTTATTGTACGACATCTCTCTCTCTTTCTGAACCATCACCAAATTTGAACCAAACTAGAATTAAAACCCTTTTAAAGCTGTTATGTTAAAATATGATATTAGGAAACCCAGTTTTTTTTCCTCCAGAATTTTGCAAAGAAGGAATTCTCTGATGGAAACATTCTGTTATGTTAAAATATGATGTTAGGAAACCCAGTATTTTTTCCTCCAGAATTTTGCAGAGAAGGAATTCTCTGATGGAAACATCACTTTCAGATGTCTTTAGATTTCAGTGCTGGATATGTTGAGAAAGACTTTTTTTTTTAATTTGTTAATTCCATTCCATGAATCATGTGGGTCACTGTTTCAGTGTAACAAGTCTTCAAAACAAGTCTGGTGCAAGTTAGAAGGAAAAACGATCAAATTAAAAGTCCGTCGACAAACTAAAAATCTACAAAGTTGGTGATAATCCCTGTAACGAAACAAAACAAGGAGAAATACAACCAACCAATAAATCCAAGAGATTAGTCACATAGTCATCACCACCAGAATTCGGATCATATCATCCAGTGACTGTGTGTGTGTAAGAGAGAGACATTGGGTGTGTGTCAAAATCACAGCATCAGTTTAGTGTAGTATTTGGTTCATTTAAAGCAGTGGTTCTAAAAGTAGGGGGCGGGTCCCTCAGGGGGCAGAAAGGTAGAATGCAAAGAAAGGGCGAAAAAAGAAAAAAACACTTACCTGGTCTCACTGTGCCCTTTGACCCAGAGGGGTCAGCCGCTGGAGAACTTCCTGTCCTCAGAACCACTTTGTTTCTCCAAAGTCCAATAATCCAGACAGAGTTTGGATCAATATTGGATTTTTCCGTTTGAACCGACTTGTTTTTCTTCCTGGTTTTTCTTCTCAGCTCACAGCTGCGATTGATTTTTCATCAGCTTGTGCAGGTAAAAAAAAAAAAATTCTGGGGCAATTCTGTCATTTTCATTAGGCGTCCTCCTACACCTGGGTCTCCTGTGAGACGAGTGTTCGACCTGCAGGTGGTTGGGATGTTATGTAGAAGAATCTGGAAGAATATCAGAGAGAAATATTCATTTGAGTTGTTAGTGCTGAACAATAATCCACTTTTCTCTAATGTCATGTACACACACCAACTGTGCTGCTCCTGCCTGTAAATCACAGCCACCCTCTCAGCTCCCCCCCCCCCCCTCCCCCCCCCCTCCCATACATCTTTGGTTACACAGACAAAACTATTTTTAGTGGTTTTTTTCTCGGTTGCCAATCTGTTAACAACAACCATGTTTTCATAATGAAAAAAAAAACTCAAATCAAAAGCAGTTCATAAAACATGGAAAGACTGGACCCCGAAAGACGACACATGCGTCTGATTTCCTGTGTCTTTTGTCGTGCTGGCCAAAAGCTATGGCCATTAAAGAGCAGTGTCTGGCTGAGTTAGCCTCCGTCTATATTCCCATTGTCTTCGGCCTCTTCTGAGGTGTCACAAACAGATGTGATCAAAATGGAAATATGTGCTCGCTATTAAATCAAGGTTAATCTAATTTAATAACGCCGACAGAAACGAAGCCCCCACAGGGTCACGCCCTCGCTCACTTTGTCCTCAAAATGATGAAGACCTGTGCTGACAGCATTCAGACGACATAATGGGATCCTACATTTATAATAACAAGACTTCATTTATTTATAATGGAGATCCAGAGGTTTAGAAATGTGACTTGGTTTACAAATAAATATGAAATGTCATTTCTCCCCTCTGTTTTATTTCTCTTCTTGCTATCTTTCACTGCACCAAAGAGTTTTTTTGTGTTTTGTTTTTCTTCCTGGGACTAAACCATATTTTACTCGTTAAAGTTTCTGATTTCACTCACTTCAGATCCCTAATAATCAGCCTTTCTGCCTGACTCATCTCTTTCTCCCTCTGCTCTGCCTTATCTCTCTCACCACTGGCGTAATCACAGTTTTCCATTTAGTCACATGTTTTAAACATCCCACACTGTTTAAAGAGGAAGCGGATAAACAGATTTTTTTTTTTGCAAACAATACCACAAGTTGGAAAAATTGTGTATTTTCTGCCCAGAACAATATCAATGGAATTTTTTTCTGGTTGAATTTTGTTTTTCTTCTTCTTCTTCTTCTTTTTTTTTCTTTCACAATCTTGGTTATCTCAGTCTCTTTTTTTCCCCCTATCGTCTTTTCCAACCCACCCAAATGCTGTTAGCGTCCAAATTGTTCTGAGGCGCTGACACTGATATGCAGACTGGAAATTGTGCATGCCACAAGTGTATACTATGTGTGTGTGTGTGTGTGTGTGTGAAGCAGACAGGGATGGAAAGAAGGGGATGATGATGATGAATAAGACTCAGGACAGAATTACCTCTGAGCACGAGGGAGTGAAACACAGAGAGAGAAAATGCAGAGGAAAGAGAGATGTTGAAGTGAGGAGAGCAGTGATAACACAGAGTGAGTCAAGTGAGAGGGAGAAGTGAAATGAAATGAAAGAGACTGTCAGTGAGAAGACACGGATATGTGTGAGGCCAAAGAGAAAGGCAGAGACCAAAGACAGACTTCTGTGTGACGCCTGAGCACGTCCTCCTGATTCCCATGTTGTTGGATGGAAAATGGAGATGGATAGTCTGAAGCATAATCGCATTTTCTGCGGTGTGTGCACGTTCGGTGAATCCCACATCGCCTTTTTGGCTCTAGGCAACAAATTGAGGCTAAAACTGGCTGCACAGATGAAGAATGAAGACTTTTGAGATAATATTCAAAGCAATTCCTGGAGGGAGGAAACCTGTTCTGATTCACAGCAGATGCAAAAGAGGATGAGGAAGTGAGTGAAATACAATACAGATAGGATGAAAAAGACGATGGAGACGAGAAGAGGTGACGGGAACGGACGGGTGAAGAGAGGGAGGCGTGAGGAGTGAAGCTAACAGAGAACTGCTGTGTATTAGAGCTGACCTTTAGTGGAGTGTGGAGGTTTCTTCCAAAAACATTTCATTACTAAGTGTGGTGACATAATGACAGATCACCTGGTGAGACGTCGGAAAGGTCTGGACCTTCCAGTGGACTGGTTTTTAACATGCGTCCACGCTCACTCGTTGGCACCTTTATCACAAACGCTCCATGATTCAGAGCAGCCTCAGTCCAGGCCAAGAGAAAGGTTTGAACAGCAACTGAAGAAAGAAGAAAAAAACAAACTTTTTCTTTACACAATCCCCATTTGAATCTAAACTCCTGCAAATAATGTTTCTATCAGAGAATTCCTTCTCTGTAGAATTCAGGTCCCAATCTGCTTATTTGACTTTGACTCTTCCAAAGACTTAAATCAAGTTCCTCTCAAATGTTCTTTCATCTTTCTGTCGTTATGCTTCAGTCATTTTTATCACAGATATATGTTTAAAGTTTGGTTAATTCATCATCTTTGCTTAGATTTCAAAATGTTTTATTTCTGAGGGTTTAAAAAATGTAACAGAATTCTTGTCAGAGATATAATATTTAAACTTGTCAAGGCTGTTGGAGAGAGAAGTCTGTGAAATCTGGACTTTACACTTGGCCCAAACCACTGTTCTTCTTTAACACATCTCGATTCAAATTTTGGGGTTTTTTTTGTACAGATCTGTTCCTTTGATTTGCGTTCTACATTACAGACAACTAACAAAAACATGTCTTCTTTCAGTGTCCTTACAACTTCAACAACCCACTCTGATTCTGCAGACGGTGCAAAATCAAAACATGAAACACATTGACCTGACTTTAACCACAAAGTTATTCATTATCCAGAAATTACTTTTATATTTATACAAGTGTGAATTTCTACACAGCATAAACACATATATGTACTCATACATACATGTAGGTCTGTAGAACACGTACATGTTAGCTGTTTCTGTTTTTCCTCCTTGGAATAAAACACTACCAGAGGAAACATTTAAATTCCATTTTTACTTTAAAACATTTTTTTTCTGCTCTAAATTAAATCAAGCCTTTAAACTTAGACATCTGAGAGATTCTATCTCTGTAACTCACACACGTCTAAACGTCAATTATTCCACTTTTTACTCCTTCCACACAGAGAGGCCGAGGTAGTCACGGTATATTTTCATTCCTCTATTTGGAATATAGAATATTCCACGTCTTCCCGCTCCATGAAAAGCAGAGGGACGATGTCTCCAAGGACGAGCTGTCTTTAAAGGAACGTAGCCAAGTTTTTACAGGCGTACCTGAAGTCACCCTGAGTCCACCCATGAGTGACAACGCAAGTCCCAGAAGTGCTGGCTCATGATAGGCTGCAGAAACTGCCGATTCATCACCTGGTGTGGATCATTTATCGCCAACCATAATCTTTATGACCTAATTATGACTTTGCATTTTTTACTCCCATCCTCTGCGTCCATTTTCTACACCAGAGTGATTGACGTCCTCCTCTTTTAGAATTTCTATGAAAATCGATGAGGGCGTTCTCCACAATATACTGTACGTCGGCCTTAAATGATCACACTATATAATACTTGACAACGTGACACTTTTGGCTTGTCGTTGACCTGCAGATAAACGAAGGACAAAAGTTCTGTCAGGAGTAAGTAGGTCCTGTCACAGACGCCAAGATGATGAAGGCCCCCTGGCTGCACTGGCTGGAAAAACACTGCCTTAGTGCTTTCTACATTTGGGTCAGAGACCACTCAGGGTCCGTGGTGCTGTTCCAGCCTCTCAGAGTTTTCTAATGTCAATGATGGAGCTGTTAACATGGACACATACTGAGGAAAAATCTGCAAATGTACACAGCTGTGAGTCCAGCCTGACCTCTGACCTGAAGTTAGAGCCTGGACCATGAGACGGTATTTTAAGCTGGAGGTGCTTCAGTGACAGGAAGACAGTTTTCGGCAGTTGTTCAAATAACAAATGTGATTCGTTTAAATATGAGAGGAACGATAAGTGGATTTTAAAAAAGTAATCTGATTAATTTAACGTTGACCGCCCTCATGTGGTGGCAACTGTTGACGTGGCAACTGTTCACACGACAAACTTCAACTTTTGAATTTAAACCTAATCTTGTGGGCTGCACTGACTGTGCCCAGGAGGAGTGGGAGTTTTTCTTTTTTTTTGACTGAAATACAACAGGGTTTTGAACCGACAATCCTCAGATCACAAGCTGTTCCTGTAACCACTTGGCAACAGGCTGCCCCGAGGAAAAAATGAGAAATATCGCCATCTATCTTGTGGTGACAACTGTACATCTGTAAATGATGTTCACTCCTGTCCTGTGTTTGTGTTTTCAGACGTCTTAACTGAGACCTAACTGTGTGTCGTGTCTGTTGTTGTTTTGTTTTTTCTTTTTTCTCCTCCGTGTCTTTGTTAATGACTTCATAATAACCCCGGTCGTATTCTTCTCTGAAGTTCTGGAGCTGCTCATGAAGCCAAATCTCCTCCGTCCTCTTTCGGACACGTCCAAAATCAGGACCAGACCACATGACGTCGTTGCCAGCGTCACACAGACACACAACAACAAGGAGGAGCGGAGATGAACTCCTGATACAGAGTGCCTGTGTCGGCGCGGTGCAGAGGAACTCGCTTGGTTTGATGATGGCTTTTCTCTGACGAGGGTGTAAACATTTGGTGGATCGCTGCTTTGAAAGGTCACGTCACGCAGTCCTGACACTGATGTGTGTTTGTGAGGCCAAATCTGCGTCAGGACTTTAATCACACGTCCTCGTGTCCTGTATCTGTCCAACAGATGGACCCATAACTCTCCTGTCACGCAGGGACATTTTTATCATATTACAGCTCCGTCTGCCCTCAGTGGCTGGAGTTTGGGTTTTTTTTTTGTAACCGCACCGGCTCATGAGACAACCATGTGGGGACAAAAATGGACATTTGTCCTAACTACTGTAAAAATAGATTATTGTGTGATCCTGGAATAATTCAGTAAATGAGCTCCTGTAAAAAAAAAAAAAAGACATGACTCAATCTCTAAGATGAACTCATGTGGTTTTCTTACAGAGAGTCTGCAGAGCTGCTAAATTAGCAATGCAGAACATGGAGTACTATGTGTTTACAGAGTACGACTCTGGCTGAATCTGGGGTGGGGTGGGGGGCGGCTTTAAGGTTCCTGGTGGATAAAGTCATAATATTTTGATGAAGTGGCTGCTGTATATTTTTTAAATAATGTCTGTGATGAATATTTAAAGTAATCGCACTGAACATTTGTTTCCAAAGCCCATAATGAGTTTCTTAAACCTCAGAGACCTTGATGAAAACCTCTGCCATTTGCAGTTAAAACCGTGGACGCCTAATTGTTGCATATATTGTTCGCAGACTCCAGGGTTTGGGTCGTGTCCACGGGTTTGGGTTGGACGTTTGCCTGTGACAAATGCAGTGGGACAACGTCAGGCTGAGAGGGAATCACATCAGAACTATGGGTGGAGCAGCAGCAGCAGCAGCAGCAACAGTAACAGCAGCAGCAGCAACAGTAACAGCAGCAGCAGCAACAGTAACAGCATCATCAGCAGCAGTAACAGCAACAGCAGCAACATCATCTCCAAATACCTCCTCAGTTGGTCTGATCTACATGTGCACATGGAGATTTAAAAAAATCATTTCCTGTTTCAAAGAATCGTGGGTAAAGTGGGAAGAAGAAAAACATGGCGTTACATTAATGTTTTAGGTGAAAATGATTGGCCTGGTGATAAAATAAAAAGTGTTTTTTTCTTTAAGTGGTGTAGTTAATGCAGAAAAACTTCATTCAGTTCCTCCATTAAAGTAATACTTAATATGTGCAGTAAAAAAAGGTTCTATTTAACATGAAGCCATTAAAGTAAAGTTAAAAACTGGAATATTCTGTTTGATGAAAACAAGTTTGTGTGTGTGTGTGTGTGTGAAGACTGGTGCATGTGAGAACATCCGTTAATTTATATTCATAATTAGCCTGAGTGCTTTTCAGACAGCTAATGGATTCTCAGTGGAAGTTTCTCTAAGTGCAGCAATGAGCAGAATCCCATGTCTGTGTCTATGTGATGTGTCTGGCCTCACACACACACACACACACACGAATTCACAACTACTGTAACCAGAGAACACATGTAGTGAAGACTGGAGGAGAACACAGAGAGGAGAACCTCAGTCTTGGATGTGAAGGTTCGTCCTGAGCGTCTTTGAACGCCTCGGTCTCTTCTCACTGACTGGCTGCTCGTTTAGAGCTCCTAGACTAATTTACTGTTTGACTTGTCACTCTGGTTGTTTTTCACTCACTCCTGGCTGCAGCCAATCAGATGGAGCGGGTTAGTGATCACTGGACTGACTAAGATCCTGTTACGCCTCACAGAGGAGAGTCTCACCTCGCTGTTAGCAAAAAAAAAAAAAGTCACCGTGCATGTGTCCACACCTAGCATCCATCACGGAGGAAGCGAGAGCTCAGGCAAATATTTTCTGTCTGACAAGTGTGTCCACACCTAGTATCCATCACGGAGGAAGCGAGAGCCCAGGCAAATATTTTCTGTCTGACAAGTGGATGGATGAGAGTGAAGGGTGTAATGGCTGTAATAAGTAGAAATGCAATGAGAAAATGGAAATGGAAGATTTGATTACCTGCTGTGAGAGTGGCATAATGTGCATTATCAATAATGTCAGGGAGCCTAACAGCAATAACAATGAGGTAATGTAGGTTAGGAAGTAGGTTAGAAGATGTAATTAGTGCAGATGGAAAGGAGACTAATATACATTAATTGTTGCAGACTGTTGAGACGGCCAACAGCTGGAGACAGCGACTGCTCAGCCTCCAGCTCACAATCGAATCTCAACTACATCCAAAAGTGGTTTCTGAACAAATCAGCTTAGCAGTGGATTCACATTCTGGTGTCACAGATCTGTCTGTCTGTGGTCAAACAGCAGGGACGCGGCGGTGAACATGGACGCTGTCTGTGCTGCTCTTTAAGTACATTTATGAGTCAAGAAGAGCGAGTGCTGGAGCCAGGTCTCTGCAGCAGTCTGTCATATATGTACACAGACGTATATTTACACACATATATTTAAATATATATGTATATATGCACACACGCGTACATTTACACACATATATTTATATATATATGTATATATATAATTTAGATTTTCTATCTATTACAGTTTCCATGTTTTTGTGGTTTTTCTTTTATTATTTTTATGGCTCCATTTTGAACAGAAATGTATCTGATTTCCCAGCATCCTTTTCGAGGTCTGCTCTTTAATAGTACTGTCTATACTGTACGTATGTTGACACATATAGGACATACAGAGAGACAGAGGCTCAGATCAGAACAATCGCTCGTTTAGCCACAAAACAAAAGCTCACACACACACACACACACACACACACACCGAGGAAGTTAGATGGATGCAGTGTTTGGAGTTTTCCAGATGGTGTGTGTGTTAAACAGTGTTCCCTGCAGAGGTTCATTCTGACTGAGCAGCACACGCTAACACACACACACACACAGTAAACAAACATTATCATATATCTTTGTTCACTGCAAATGAGTTCCTCAAGGACTTTCATTCTGATGTGTTTGCAATTTTTCCCCCGAACGTCTTCACAACTGGCAAGACTTCCACTGTTGGCATCAATTTGTTGGAAAAAAAAAAAAACAACAGGGAAAATAGACACAACAAACCTGGTACTGTATTTTAGAGCTTTTGTAGAGAAAATGAAAAAAAAAATCTTGTTTTAATTTAGGTGTAAAGTTATGTAAAAGTTTGCTCTGCAGATGTAATATAAATATACTGGGGCAAACTACAAATAAAAACAAGGTTTTAGTGAAATTATTGGTGTCAAATTAATTCTAGATTCTATGAACCGTTTTTCTTATTTTCTATAATGAGAAATATGTAGCAGAGAAGCTAAAGCATGATCAAAGAAAAGCTAACCCAGTGATAAAGAACAGACTGTTGTGTTTATGGCTGCTGTAAACATGAAGATCAACAGCGTTGGTTCTCAAAACTCAAGTGTTAGCGTTGGGTCAGGATGTCGTTTTAACATCTATTTGATCCTACAAAAATAAAATAAATAATAATAGGAAGAACATTTGATCCTACAAAGAAAATAAAATAAATAATAATAGGAAGAAAATCAATCCATGTTTGATTCGGTGCCGTTGACGCTCCTGCTGTGAAGTCATTCAAAAGTACACGCCGTGTTTTGGACTCCTGCTGACAAACTGTGTGGATCTACGCAAGATATACCTCAGAGTCTGGACCGGTGCACAGTGAAAGAGGCTTTTTGTATTTGGTTGTGTGTTATTTAACCATAATAACGTCAGCAGTGAGAGAAATGAAAAATCATGGTGGGTGGAGGGTTAGTGGGGGGCCAGGCTTTGGAAAGGAGGAGAGAGGGGGAAAAAAAACAAATTTAAGGGAATATGAAACTGAATTTCCTACAAGATTAAAGAATCAAGTGAAGGCAAAGAGTCAAACAAAAAGATTTGATGCAGAAAATGTTGTTTTACAAGCAGGAAATGAGGAGAGGAAAAAACTAAACTGTCACTTTGGTCAATACAGTCTGACAGGAAACACCATGTGACCATGTGTTAGAACAACAGGCAGGTCTGACAACACAACAGCTGCATCGGTCAGTGCCTACAGATATGACCTCTGACCTCTGAGTCACAGGACCAACTGACCATTAATACAATTAATACAAAGTGGTGACAAATGATTGAAAACAAATCGGGAAATGCTGGTGGGAACCGGGCTGAAGTAGAACAGGAGACAGCAGGGCGCAGCCCGACGTCACAGACCAGTGACTGAGCACATGTGAAACCTATAAGCCTCCTACACACTGTGTAATTGTAGCAATTTTATAAGATCACTACAAATCACGCTGTGTGACAAATCTAATAATCTGGGCCAGGACATCTGCTGCGATGCATGCTGAGTGTGTGACGCTGACACCTATTATTATAGGCCGCGACCCAAGTCGTCTCCTGCATCATCCACGGCAACACGATTTATCAATGTCAGCATCTGGCCAGGGGTGTCATACACGTTTAATCCTGAAGGGTTGGCATGTGATCATGTGGACGTCTAAAGACAAAACACATGTCCAACATAGGACAGACTCTAGGTACACATGTCTGAGCAGGACACGGGCCATAGGTACACATGTCCATAGGTACACATGTCTGAGCAGGACACGGTCTGGGGGGCTAGGGTGGGGCAGAAGTTCCCAGGTTCTACAGTCGGACCCCAGGATACGGTTCCATCAGGAAGGACACTGTAGGGACGACAGCTGTGGAGACTCCTAGTCAAGGGACAAGGTGAAAGAAGGACCGAAGTTTTGTGGACAGACCCATTAGGGGCCGGCCAATCAAATAGAAATACAACTTTTGTTTAACATAATGTAAATAGAGGGAGGTTTGGGGGGTGGGGGGGTGTTACTGCCCTGTTACAGTCACAGGCCTGATTGAACAGTCCAGTGGGTTAAATGTGGCCTGTAATCCACCAGTTGATCCACACTGCCATAGACTGGTTATATATATGTGAACATTCAGAACTTTAGCATTTTGTGTCTCGAGTTCTGAGGACTGGTTCAACAAGATCACACTCTGATCACTGATATGTGGGAGGGAGACGTCATCAGGGTCTAAACTGTGACTAACCACTGGGACGCGGCCCATGTTATGACACTCACAGAAATAACTCTTTAGATAATGTCCACCAATGACAGCGAAGACAGAATTCCTTTTCTTATTGATGGACACCAGAAGTAAGTGACGCAACTACGAGTGACACTTGGAGCCCCCTGGTGTTGACGCAGGTATTAACACCCCAGTGTTCTCACCTGTCGGTGTCATCTTAAACATGGATTTAACCCTATGACGGTGGAGGCATCACTGGCACCAACCACACCAATCACAGAGACTGAAGTTCAAAGTTCTAACTGTGGATCTGTGACGCCCTTCGTGTTGGAGCCTTAGATTGAGCCAACATAGTGGAACACACGTCTCTAATGAACAGATTATTCATTTATTCGGAACACACGCCTCTAATGAACAGATTATTCATTTATTCATCAACACTGAATGTAAATGTGTGTCTACGTGCTTGTGTATGTAGATTAACCATCAATATACGGATTTGATTAGTGTGTGTGTGTGTGTGTGTGTGTGTGTGTGTGTGTGTGTGCACAGGATGAATGTTTTCCATTATCAACCCTCCCACACTGCAGCACAGACACCCTACGACAAAGGAGGCCCAAACTCTGGGCTGTCACTAATTTGTCGGAAACAAACAAACACACAAACAAACACACACACACACAAAAACAGTCACATGTGTTCTCAGCACAGGCAGACAGAAACTCAGTGGCCTCACAGGCAACAGGAAGAGAGAGAGAGAGAGAGAGAGAGGGAGAGGTGGAGCTGTCCATCATGTCGTCCAGACAACAGTCTTTCCTGTAACAGCAGACACATGTGCGGCGCTTTAGGAGAAACCATCAGAAGTCACAGCTACTTTTTGGCAGAGTGTCTCAGAAGACGGGACGTGACGGAGTGAAGTCCTGTCCACGGCCTCGTTATCCTGCCGCCCTCTAATCCCCGCCCCGGCGTCTGATGCCTAAATGGCTCAAGACAAAGTTCTGGGTCTGCTGTTTAAATATCAAGGGTTTAGGGAGGCTGTGGCCTGTGGGACTGTTCTGTTAAACTAGGAGCAGAGCGGTGGGGGACACATTTCCACCCCTGCTGCTGAAGATGCCTCTGCTCTGAGACATTTCTGAGGAAAAAAAGGGTCAAAATTACCCTTAAATATGTCAAAGGACCCTTGGCAGTGGCAGGACCAGGGCTTTAAAACCGTCCTAAAATACAACAATAAAAAAAGGTTCAACTTAAGTGTCCTAGCAGACGGCAGCGGTGACACCGTGGACCAGTCTGTGTCTCATTGGTCAGAAAAGCAGATAATCCACGGTGACATTTGGGCCGACAGACAAACCTGATTCCAGGAGTGTCAAACTTGGAGATGAATATTCAGTCTAGTCTGAGTGGAATGATTAAAGTGTCAACGTAAACAGTCATTGTTTCTGTTTCCTGTCCATTCCTCTGGGCCAGAGGCCTGGCAGGAAAACTGTTGACGAGGCTGAGCCACAGTCCAACAGTGGATCTTCAGCCTGGTCGTGGTCTTCTAGCTTCAGACAACAACGTCTTCAGCTCGGAGCTGGCCGTCTGTGTGAGCTGGTCCTGACTGACTCTACAGTAGCTGCTCTCCATTTAAATACATCTGTGGGTCAGGGAGTCTGGAGGATGAAACTGAAGACGGCGTCTGGACGAGAGGGGAAGTATTTACAGGAAACCCAAGTCCGTCAGTAACCTGCCTCTGAACTCCTTCAACCTGGACGAAGAGGACCTTCACAGGAACGCCAGTGAACGTCAGGGAGGTAGAGTGACGGGAATGACATCACTTCCTGGTTTACCTTCCACAGGTTTGGACCACGGCTGTTTTAACAGGTCACTGCTTTGAAATGTTTTTGTCGTTAAATGTGTTCTTTTGTTTGAAATGGTATGTTTTTGTCGTTAAATGTGTTCTTTTTTCTCCTCTCCACAGTCGGTCCTTTGCCTCCTCACCCCCGTCTCACCCCCGTGTCCCCCCCGTCCTCCACTGGTACAGCCTGGCAGCTCCAGGTCTAACGTGTTTTTCCTAATATATATTTAGGGTCTCACCTCAGCACATGTCCAAATCATCACAACCTCGTCTCTCTAACCACACTGCTCCACCTCACCCGTCCTTCTGTCCCTCTCATTACTCACCCCGTCCACCCCCATCACTCCCAGTGTAAATCACAACATTGTTTTGTTTTTTTTTGGCCTAGAACTAACTGATTCCACTTTCAAGTCCAATGAATTCATACTTCTGCAACTGATTTGGGGCCGCAACCCACCAGTTGAAAATCACTGATCCAAAAAAACCCCAAAAACAATTCCTATTGTGGTCCATCTTTAATCCTTTAATCTACAGAAGAGCCGTGTGTTGGGTCGGAGCCTCGGTCCAATCAGTCTGTCAGTCCAGATCAGGAGGAAACCTACACTGTGTTATTATTAGAATTACTGCTAGTATTTGTAGTAGTATTACTACGTACTGAAAAGCTCACAGAGCATGGAGCTGATTTAAGTGATTCATTCAATAACGTTCCGTCGACTGATTGATTACTTTAATATGTCGGGATCTAACTCTTAAAGTACGGTTGGATTTATGGGAGTGGAGAGGGTCACGGAAAATGGACTTGAACAATCTCCCTCCTCCATCGTCCCTCCATCAGTGGACGATGGAGGGACGATGGAGGGAGGAAGGGGGAGACAGAGAGACAGAGAGAGAGAGAGAGAGAGAGGGGGGGGGAGGAGGGGCAGAGAGTACACACTTCAGAGAGAAATTCTCCCTCAGAAATGGACTGAACAGGTCATTAAGTTAAAACTCTCACACACACACACACACACACACACACACTCACGGTCCGGGCCAGACCAGTTACCGCTCGTTAGTTGAGGTAATGTTTATACAGCATTAGGCTGCCACCACACACACACACACACACACACACACACACTCACGGTTACACAGCTCCAACATGGGAAGGCGACAGTGAGGAGGAAAAAAAAAAGAGAGAAAAAAAAAGTCAAAGATGTAAAGTTCTATTTGAATCAGATGTAATAGCTGTAATTATATTGGCGATATGGAAAGGCCTGAGTCTGGCTTAGCTCTGAGAGAGTGTGTGTGTGTGTGTGTGTGTGTGTGTGAGTCTGCATCTGAACAAAGGGCCGCTTGTGTCAGGGGCCCGCTCACTGCAGCTCTTACCGTAATGATATTCCAACGCTCGCTGTTTGTGTGTGTGTGTGTGTGTGTGTGTGTGTATCTGCATGATGTTGAGTCTAGAAGGGAAATGACTACCATGTCATGCCAAAACCTCCCACTACCTCCCCCACACACACACCCGTAGACACACCCGTGTTCACGTCTCTATCACACACACACACACACACACACAGGATTAGTTGTACCTGCACAACATAGTTTGATATATTTATGTATGAATGGAAAAAGGGAGAGGGCTGGTCAAACACAGACTGATTAGGTGTGTGTGTGTGTGTGTGTGTGTGTGTGTGTGTGAACATTTATCTCTTTCTCTTCCTTCTTTTTTTTTCTGTATTTTTCTCTCATTTTCCTCCGCTCCCTCCCTCATGCTTCGGTGACTTTAATCTGTGTAACTTCTACTTCCAATTTAGAAACAGAAATCAGGCTGTCGTACAGAGAGGGTGTGTGTGTGTGTGTGTGTGTGTGTGTGTGTGTGTGACGTCATTAGGTGTGTGTTAGATCCAGATGGATTTTCTGCTCTGCTCTCTCTCGATGGGTCGTTCATTGTAGCAGACAAGGTAGACACACACACACACACACACACACACACTACATTACCTATTTTCCTCCTCCTCCTTCTTCTTAACTGTCATGTTCTCATTAAATGCTCCTAAATGTTTTACTCACGGTCAAACTGGGAGAACTAGCTGATATTTTTCATTTGATTTCACTCCAGCCTCAGAACCTTTTCCCTGAAGCAGCGCAGGACGTATTCATGAATTCTCTCTTTAGGTACTTTGATCTGTGTACTATCCATTTTACTGCAGTACTGACCGTAATCAAAATTTGATTACAGACCCTGGAGTCTTTAAATCTGGGATTTAGAGAGTGTTGAGCATGAGTTGATGTTCTTTTATCAAGACTTCACACTGCAGACACACCAGAAGACCATCTGCTCCGTCTGGACCTTAAAAACACCACTGACTTATTACTGACTTACTGCTTAGATAAAACTGAGAGAAAAGCCAAAAAAATCTGATACAAATGAATTAATGAAAACTAGACAAACGTTTCAAAAAGGTTTCACAAATTTAAAGTTAGGGAGTACAATACAAAACATATAATATATATATATATATATATAAATATCTTATATGTCAAAATAATTGGCCACATAAAACTCCTCCAAGTACCATTACCAGCCCATAAACCAGAGTTTGGACCAGCGTGTTCCTCCCCCTCTGGATTCAGAGTTTGTTTTTCTTTGAACTCTCCTTTCATTTCTGGTGAATGGATTTCCTAATTTTCTGTCATTTTCACATTATGCCCATCTTTCACGGCTTCTCTGTGTCTTTTTCTGCCTGTACAGTTAATTGTCTGTCTTGATATTTTTCCAGCTCTGAAACTGTCAGTTATGTAGGTTTACGCTAAAACCCCTTCATTCAAACCCACTCACTTTTATCTTAAATGTCACGACAAACCTCAAGGCTGTTTCTCCTTTACTGCTTTATTTTTTATTTATATTTTTATGGGGGGGGGGGGGTCTAAAACATTCTAGAAAAGTTTGCTGTGAACTTGGTGATCAGCTGCAAAAAATCCATATCCATTAACATAAACACCGTAAATAAAGAGCGCAGACTTGGGTGGAGGCTCAGATACCATCACACACAGGAGATAAAACCAAACTGATTTAAAGGGATGAGGAAGAAGAGATAAGAAACGCAGAGATTTAGAAGTGTAGACTGCACGGGGCAGATTTACTGAAGGCACGGAGTAAAAGGAAGAGGACGGAGAACAGAGAGCTCAGTGTGGTCGATTCACTTTGACTTTTTTTTTTTAATGCCGCCCTTTTCCCGTAAAAAGATGTTTTCCTCCCCGCGGTTTGCATATTGTCAATATTCTGTCTTCAATTTAAATGCTTTCAATTCACTATACAAAGATGTAAGTCAGAGCTGCAGCAGGCTTCCAGAAAAAAAAAAAAAAAAAACGGAGAGTGGATTAAAAATACATTTAAAAAAAAATCCATTTATAAATAACACGGCAAATTTGTTTGTGCTGTAGTTACAGTAAATCCAAACTCTGGCCCGGGGGCACATGGTGGCACAGTCAGGTGTTATTTGGTCAATGTCCTTTTTTTTAAAGATCATTTTTACTTTTAACTTTGTCAGATTTTTGTCTTCTTTTTATCATACAAAAAGACAAACTTTTTTAGAAGAATTTTATATTTTTATTTTGATATTTTTTTCCTTAAATGCGGTCTGGTTCCTGCTGTTCTTCTTCCTCTCTGTAAAATGTTTCTTATATTAAGTTTAGTCAAAGTACATAATAAGAGGTTACATGTCTATAAAACTGGCTCTTTTGAATTAAATTACATTTTATATTAAAGCAAAACATTTGAAGCATGAAATAAATTTGTGACAAACCAATGCCTTTGCATGCAACCTAAATATTGTCTGCAGTGTCCCAGGAGGAGCCGTTGGCCCCGGGCCACTTGACATCATGGAAACTGGAGCAGTAAAAAAAAAAAAAAAACCAAACCCTGATCCACAGTGTTTTAGCTGCAGACTGGAGGAGACAAAGAGGTTCTGTATGAGATGTTTGATGTTGATCAGCTCAGCAGTAAAACAGATATTAACCAGATCAAAGGAAATGTAGGCTGAATTGATTGAATTCATTCCGACCTCTTGGGTCCAGGACCCGCTGGTCCACGGCACCGCTGGGCTTCTATCACAGCACCTGGTTTATTTCAGTCACCTGCCGTCCCACATGGGACTCATTTGGGGACGTTTTAGCTGCGATGAAAAGCAGCGCAGCCTGGTTCTTACACGGAGCCACTGAACTAATTCAAGGTCAGAGAGAAGATTTGGAGAATCAGAGTCGACGTTCGTCTCTGCGTTAAAACACACATTAGCAACAACTTTAATGTTCCTGCAAAACGTGACGAGACAGAAGCAGGAACAGAAGAAGAGCTGACAGGACTGTGTCGTCTGCTCAGAACGCTGCCTCTACTGGACGTCTGTGTCATTAACTTTCACTCCACTGCTGCTGGTTTCTGACTGAAACCTGTCTGTCAAATGATTTTCCTCACTGTAACTACAGCGCCACCCATCTGTCACAGTGTTACAGTGTCATTTCTCCCGTCTTTCTGTCTCTGCTCACTTTGCTTTGTTAGAAAATATAAAACCACTGGTGCTCATACATGTACATAAATATATACACACATACACATATCTGTGTACATACTGAGGCTACATTTCAATTGTGAAAATTCAATAAATGCGTTAATGTCAGCTGTGCTTTGATGTTAACGTATGATGGGACGCAGAAGGAAATCAAAGGCCAACATAAAAGGAAAAGTTAAATCAAGTTAAAGCTACAAATAACAGAAGGGAAAAGTCCCAAGAACATAAGTTTTTTTGTTTTTTTTTTAAGTTAGAGAGCACAGAAGTTCCACTGTTGGAAGATTATATATATATATATTTTTTAAATCACTGTTTGTAAAAAAACCCAGGTAATTTGGTGCACGGTTGAATTTCTGTTGAACACAGATGTAAGTTCATCTTCTGTTGAATGATTTGTGGAAATGCTCAAATCAAATACAAGTGTATTGGAAAAAGGAGAAATAAGTCACTTTGACTGACTGTGGTTTTTTAAATAAACAACGCGTGATTGTACCTTGGCAACACTGGGAGAACTGCAGTGACAGAACAGCAGCTCCAGAGACTGGGACACCGAGGGGAGAACGTCTGAGAGGAGACGACAGGGTTAGAACAGTCAAAAACACAACAGTCACTGGAACACTGGACATACCACTGACATATGACCCCGGAGTTTACTGGACACCAGAGAGAACGACTGTTGATGCTACAGCAAGTTTTTTAAAAAGAACTGAACTAAAAACATAAGTGAGGGAAATATAGGACATTTCTAAATGAAGTATGTACATATTAAAGTTATTATTAAGTTGAAAGTTTAAATTTAATAACACAGTGAACAATAATAGATGTGTTAATTTTTTAAATAAAATTATATAAATATACAAAAAGGTTTGTGGCTAAGTTGTTTCCACTGGTTTTAATTTCCCAATACAGGAATTAATATTGAAAATAGTGAATATGAAGTAATACACATGTACAGAGCTAATGATATACGTACTGTACACACAGTACACAGGTGAACTTCTATGTTTGATTGAAGCTCATATTCAGGCATTGATGTTGAAAGACAAGATCATTTACAATCATCAGGTTAAAGATCACTGCAGTTAATCCAACAGATTTAATAACAAAAACACCCCCCCCAACCCCAGTCTGTTCTACTGTGTTCAGTTCTCCTCTATTGTGTTCTGCTGAATTCAAGGTCTCTGAGAACTTGTTTAGAAGTCTATAATTTCCTGGCTTGGTTGTAGCTCCACTGGCCCAAACCTCTGCCCATTCATCAAAATGTCTCTTTCTAACAATCCTCTCTCCCTCTCCCTGTTACCCCTCACTGTCGTCGGTGCACCCCCCCCCCCTTCATCCTCTCTGTATGTCTTTCTTTTTTCTTCTACTTCGTTGTCTACACATGAACGTGTCTTAATTTGTCTCATCAGGGAGCGCTCTCATCTCAACAAACGAAAGCACAAAACTAACAATGTTCTTTTATAGGATAATCTTATAAAATAAATCTTTAATTTAAAATGAAATTTAAAGAGTCAAAGTGTTAAATGATTGTGATAAAAATAAATAATAATAATAATAATAATAATAATAATAATAATAATAATAATAATAATAATAATAATAATAATAATACCCACCCATGTCTAAATAATAGAATCATTTAGAGACGTTCATCTTCAGTTCATTGTGGTCATTTGTTTAATTTTTTCATGTTAATGAATATAATTACTTGTTTGTAAAAACTACTTTTCTTAAAAAAAGAATTGTACATATAATTTTAGTGCACTTCTTTGTTTTGTTTTTTTTTTTGTTGTTGTTTTATCTCCAGTAGTCTCCGTTAATCACAGGGGCAGGAGTTTTTTGGAGCCGCAGAGAAACTTTGTAATGAGACTAAATGGAACCATGCTGGACCTGGACCTGGACCTGGACCTGGACCATGATCATCTCAGAGCAGACGAAGTCCCTAATAATATTATTCATCTGAGAGGAATGTCTTCCTTTTCTCTATCTACAGACCACAGTCTGTGGGTTTACTGCTGTGTTTCCATTGTCTCTGTCTCTCTGTCTGTCCCTCTGTCTGTCTCCCTGTCTGTCCCTCTGTCTGTCCCTTTGTCTGTCCCTCTGTCTGTCCCTTTGTCTGTCCCTCTGTCTGTCCCTCTGTCTGTCTCCCTGTCTGTCCCTCTGTCTGTCCCTTTGTCTGTCCCTCTGTCTGTCCCTCTGTCTGTCCATCTCTGCTCTTCTCTTTGAGCCGGGGCAGGAATTTCTAATTATTTTCCCTTCAAAACTCATAAAGCATGTTCGGCCACAGCCTACTGACACACACACACACACACACTGACACACACACACACACACAGACACACACACAGAGGGCACTCTTGTCCTGTTTGTAATTATCAATCCATTTGGGGATTGGAGGATTTTCTCAGTAAAACTTAAAGGCTTGTTTTTCTGTTGTACAAAAACCACATCAGAAAACACACACACACACACACACACACACTAGGACAACAACGCAAAAAGTACAAAAAACACTTCATTGTGCAACTTGGAAAATTTACTTTAAAAAATCACACACACACACACACACACACACACACAGGCGCCACACAGATCTCTGAGGAGTGGAAGCCTCGGTGTTTGAAGTTTGGATTTTGGTTTTTATGTCTTTTTCATCGTATGTGTGTGTGTGTGTGTGTGTGTGTGTGTGTGTGTGTGTGTGTGTAGGTGAATGTATAGCTCTTCTTCTTCTTCTTCTTCTTCTTCTTCTACAAAAATATTACACTCATAAATCTGTGTCCTGCTCACGCTGCGTGCACACACACTGTGTGACAGATGCGCACACACACACACACACACACACACACACAGACCCCTGTTAGCTTTCCTGGTGTGTTTTGTCTCCTACATTTACATTCTATAATAGTCCCACTTTAAGTGACGTCGACCATAAACATTTCAGGTCTGGTCAAACCACAGGGCTGTGAACCACGGTTTGACTGCAGCTCAGTTTACATGTCTGTGTGTCAGTGGACACAAACACCAGGTCAGAGGTCACAGACTATAGCTTTGACATTTGGGTTTTTTTTTTTTTAAATACTCTTTCTGCACACTTCAAGTAGACTCAGTACTGCAGTACTACACGCCGTGTCTCCAGATACACATGTGGTCCACATTTATAAACCCTATCTTTGATGAGGTCCTCTGGACACGACAAAGACAAAGACAAAGACAAAGACCAAGACCAAGACAAAGACAAAGACAAAGACAAAGACTTCCTGGTAGTTTGGCTTCAGTCCACACCAGTTTCCTGAGTTCAAGATAACTGAAGGCTGTGGGGATTGAACACGACCCCTCCCCTCCTACTCCCCCCCCCAGTCCCCCCGTCCCCTGAGAGAGTAACATACTATAGCAGAGACACGTACACAATGCAATCTCTTGACACATAGAAACATGCATTGCCTTTCTACAGAGTGTCAATGTTACTTTAAAAAGCCATTCATCACGTTTGTCCCATAAGACAATGACAATGTAGCACACACACACACACACACACACACACAGTTTTGTTCCAACAAAAATAAAAAAAACACAAACAAATTCAGAGGAGACGGTCGATTAAAACATTCAGACAAACTGTTTCAGTTGTTATTATCATCATTACTATTATTATTATTATTGTATTGCTATTATTTACTTATTGACCGATTGTCCTCTCTGTCCCATCTGTCCACAGAGGGACCCTGGTCCATTACCAGGACAGTCAGTGTTCCAGTGTGTAGTGAGGACTGTCTGTTTGGACTTTAATGAGACTCTGACCTGAAGACGACAAGTCCTTCAGTCAGAACTGACGTGTCCTGGTCACAGGAGCTGGACGTCAACAATAACAACACATGTCAGTGATGAAGGTCACTCTGTCAGAGGTCAGAGGTCAGGTCATTGTGTTGACTGTATCACAGTTTAACAGAAGAAACACCCAGGATACTGAGGTGTTTCTTTATATTAGTGACTGTTTTGAGAAAGTGTGTTATTTATTATAAACTTATCTGTAAATATTTCAGTGTTGTTTATATGAACCAGGTCTTTGCTGTGGTGACTGGACTGTAAACATCACACATTTATAAACTATTACATGTTGTCTTTCTGCTCGTGATTTTCAAATCCGTCCCAGACTATATTCAATCTTACTTTTTCTTACTAAAAAGTTCAATATTTATTGTGTTTTTGCTCAAACTGAGAAGAGGAAAAGAGCAAAACATTCAAAGCAAAGTCTCAAAAATAACAACTTCTCCAGTATTTTTTTACTACATTTCAGACTCACTGTCTTTCCACACCTGATGACTGGACTGGTTTTCTTATTAAATATCCAGCTTTGTGCCGATGAGACTGAAACCCATTGCTATTCTTCTGCACTGCTAGAAATTCTGATGACTCTGTTTGGACTGAATAAACTTTAGCGCTGCCTGCTTGGCAGCCTCCGACCTCTCAGGGTCATTTTCTCAACGCAGCAGACCGGCTTCAGACCATGTTTGTACAGAAGAGATTCGGCGCAATTCACACGGTTTAATTCTAAATCTTTATGGTCTGGTTATTCTCCCCGTCTTTGCTTTCAACGTCGCTTCACTTCAGCGAAAAGAAATCAATTAGACCCACAGCAAGGTTAACCACAAAACTCCCACTGAACAGACGTCTATTAATATTCATACAAACTATGTATATATAAATATAATATATATATGTATGTTTTAGATGGAATTTGACGTTGATCTCCAGGTCTGATGAGAGGACAGTAAATGGAGGAAGTGTCATTAATATGTTTACCTGAAAGTCTATTTCTGATCAGTTCAAATGTGAGCTGATTCACTTCAGTTTCTGTATACATCCACCCGTGACCCTGAGCCTCCGTGACTAATAAGTTATGATGAAATTTTAAACAACTTTTCTTTAAATATTGACAGAGAATCAAACACTAATCTGTTCCTCGTGGCTCCAACAACAACGTTTGTATTTGCACTGTAACGCAAATAAAAACCTGAGGCTAATGACAAAAACATCGTCCTATCAAACCACGTCCATATGATAGAGGGCGCTGTCGGGTCCTTGTTGAATCTCACCTCCTCTTCCTTCCTGTTTGTGCAGGAGAATTCAAAGTCACATCACAAACCAAATCCTGACAAAGCCGTAAAACGAAAGCAGAGCCTCCTGTGATGTTTGTCCTTCAGGGCTGTTATCAGCAGGACACAATCACCACAGACGCAGATGCACAGATCTGAACGCCCCTCAAACTCCCCCCCCACCCCTCCCATCCCAAATAGTTTTAAAGAACCGAGCCGACAAAACAGGGGGAACGTCCACACACGACTGCATCAGACAACTGTCCCTGCAGACAGCAGCGGTACGAGGCTGAAGTGATTTCCTGGTTCCTGTGGGACGAAGTAAAACTTCTTCTTCTACAGTGGAACACAGAGCTGCTCCAGTCTAGAACCTGACACAGATCAGAGGAACACAGAGCTGCTCCAGTGTAGACGCTGACACAGATCAGATGGAGAACACAGTCTCCAGAAGTGGGAACTGAAACACTCCGTGACAAATTGCCACTAGAAGTTGACCTCCAACCAGGATCCTTCTGGAGGGTCCTGTTGTCAATCAGGCATAGTTTCCACATTTATTACACCGCCTCCTCCTGTCATGGATATTATGGTCTGTTGAAGACGAGCTAAAAATGGCAATTAAATAGACCGAGGCAAATCTTACAACAGATGTTACAAAATCAAGGGAAAAATCACCTCATATTTTGGACCTACTTCTGCCACAGTTATGAAATCCTAAATCTTTAAAGTAGGTCGATACGTACAGTACACAGCACAACTGCATACATTTGAATATTAACACAGAGTTAACAGTGGAGTTGGCCAAAGTCACCCACGTGGGTCAGACACCACAGCAGAAGGTTGTGTATAAACTAATGATCTGAGTCATCAAGATTGGTGTGTGTGAGAGAGAGAGAGAGAGAGAGATTAGGGAGCACCTGAGGACATGGTTCTGGACCATGTGATGTGAGTTTCTGACAAGCAGGAAGACAAGTTTGGTGATAATTAGTGTTAATATGGAGATTAATCAAGATTAAAGCTCTGCTCCACTGCAGCAGGTCAGAGGTCATCAGCTGTGGAGGCCGCCTCCACATCCATCCTGAGAACAGACTGCAGCGATAATGCACGTGCTGGCTGGAGGCCACGGGTGTCCTCACAGCACCTCTCAGAGCTGGAGCCCGTCCACCTGCACTTAGAGCCGTCCGCAGAGGTCACGACCCTTCGACTCCATCTTAGCAGCAGTTATGGGGGGGAGAGGGACGGGGGGTTGGACAGCATCAGGCCTGAAGACAGGGCGCTGCAGCGGCTGTGACTTTTAAAATGAGCAGGAACGCCTCGTCGACAACACAATCAGGAGTACGATTAGCAGCGGGCACATTAGGAGTAAATTAAAAAAATCTAAAGTGAAAAAGTGGGTCACTCCAATCAGCCCTCCCTCCGTGTCTCTGTGAACACTTTCCTCCGTCTCCGTCTTTTCCCCCTGTGCCGTCGTCCTGCCCTTTAGTGTCAGCTCTCTGTTCTGGCATTTACCAGACAAATGCTAGTGTGTCACACCTTGTCACTCACACACACACACACATCCGTACAAGGCTAAATGCTGTGTGCGTCAGCAGGCCTGACAAATCAAAATTCAGCGCACACACACACACACACATGCAAACAAACCACACAAACACCAGGACACACACACATTCTGTAAAAACGTGCACAGCGCCACAGATGGAGGTGGTGAAAAAAGTGTCAATTAATAATTAATAAATATATTCTCCACAGCTACATATATACATATATATACATATATGTACATATATATGTGTATATATGTATATATATATATACATATATACACATATATATGTACATATATGTATATATATGTAAATATATATACATATATGTACATATATGTATATATACATATATACATATATATATATATACACACTGAGATACTTCAGTTGATGATAAAGCAGTTCCAGTACTGTGTATACTCTGAAAAGATTCTTGGAGGTTCAGTCAACTTTTTTCTTCCTTGTTGTTCTACAAGTCACTACTTAGTTTTTTTTTTTGGTTTTTTTTGCAGCTTAGAAGTTTAGTGTTTTCTATTCTGTGTCTATTTAAATATTTGATGGGGAAGTCCATGATCAGGACGGCAGCTCACGGCCGAGTTCTAGTTTTTCAGCTTCTTTAAAGTAAAGTCCCAGTTTGTGGATTGTAAAAAACTTCCTCTCTGAGCCGAAATCTACAGTTTTTATAAAGAGAGTGTGAAGCTACAGTACAGGGAATCACACATCAGCACGTTTACAATAAATACTCATTTCAAGGAGGCAGACTGAGACACGGGGTGGGGGGGTCAGAGAGTCAGAGACAGACGCCTGGATGAACAGTTTGTGTAAGTTTGTGCTTAGAGTCATTTCTGCCATAAACTATCCCTGAGAGCCAGACAGAGCTGTGGAGGCAGCCACTGTGTCAGAGGTGCAGCAGTGCAGCAGGACACAACTGTATCTGATGCTACACTTCACTACTCGCATTTCACAAAAGCTCACGGGGGGGGGGGGGCATCACTGAGCCGCTTTGTTTGGAGCACGGAGAAAACACGCACAGGCAGCACAATGAAGTCTACTGCAGCTGTGTGGGCCACAGCCCACTGATGTCCCACCTGGCCCACTTTCTCAAATTGAACCCTAACTCCTATAGGCCCACTTTCTCAAATTGAACCCTAACTCCTATAGTTCACCACAGCACACTGGTTAGTGGAAACCAGTGCTATCTTTGTGAGGCGTGTGTGTGTGTGTGTGTGTAGGTGTTTTGTATGTTCAGGGACACACACGCCACAGCCTCAGTGTTCAGGGTGTGTACGTGTGTTCGTGGTGTGGTTTCGTTTTAGAGCGGAACAGCAGGTAAATTGAGGTCAGGTGAAGTCAGAAGAGAAAGTCAGACACAGAGCGCCATTACACACACACACACACAACCACACACACGCGCACACACACACGCTTTAGTCTACGTCTCTAAACCTCAAAATGTGTCCTCACTCTGTGGGGACCTGAAAAATGTCCCCACAGACACTGACAGTGTGTCCCTCGCACCAGCGTCCAGCCTCAGCAGTAATCCCTGACCTAACCTGGCCTTAATCCTAATCCTAACTCCTAAATCCTAACCTCAAAACAGCCTTGTCCGTTGTTAGTGAGGGCCAACATTTGAGACGGTCTGAACACAGAGGAACCTGAAGCTCCAGTGTTTGGTAAACATCTCCACTGTGTGTACGTCGGCTGCTCCTCATTTAACTCAGCGATTCCTTTGCCTTTGACATATTTCTCACAAAATTATTCTCCCTGACAGTAAACACTTTTTTCACACTTTGGTCTTTCTGAGCTTATCGGCTGTGACAGGCAGAATTATTAGATTTTCTCTCCGCTTCATTTCTGCAGTCAAGACATCGCTTAGAGCTTTGAACTCATTTTCACTCATCGTTCTTTTTTTTTTTTTTTGCCTTTGACATATTTCTCGAGCGCCTCAGAAACTTGGGCAGGTTAACGCAGACAAATGAAGCACCGCCAGATTAGAGCTGGACGACTGACAACAGATGGATTATCTGGACATTAACTGTTCCAGTTAACCCACACACCACTGTGTTAATACGACTAGTCCCTTTCCTTCACATCGTAAAGGTCTTTCACCTACTTTAATTTAACTCCTGAAAAACTCTGTTCAACATCTGGGCCCAAAATATTCAAAAAATTCAAATGTAAATGCTGTTCAACATCTGGGCCCAAAGACGTTTGAATCAAAATATTCAAAAAATTCAAATGTAAATCAATCTGAAAGTTTACATTCCAGAATTTTAGTTTGTTTAAACCAAAGTCTTCAAAAAGGCGTCCGCGGCCCTTAGAAGGCCCACGGAGTTACTAGAAACGGGTCCAGGTTTTTTTTTTGGTTGATTTGACATTTTTATTTTATGATGAATAAATGCAGAGAGAAAAGAAGATTTTCTTTTTTAAAGCTAAATGATAGGTCAACGCATGTGATGCCGTGGTATTGAATCTAGTCATGATAGGTCAACGCAGATCATGTGATGCCGTGGTATTGAATCTAGTCTTTATTGTTATCTATGCACTGTCCTTGAATTCATCATTCTGATCCTTTTTTCCTGCAGGACAATAGTGGAGGAGTACAACGTTGACGTTGACATGTGTTTTCAATGCTGCAATATTATAGAGGAGCAAGTATTTACCAAACAGTCATGACTCCTCATCCATGTTGACCTTGGTCTCCATAGGAGAAGATGAGGTCAAAGGACAAGGATTTTTTTTTAACTCAAACAGAATTCCAAATGACTTCTAAAATTTCACTCCCCTTTGAAAGGAATGTCTGCAACAAAGACATAAAAGTTTGAAAAGTTTCACATCTGCAGAAATCTGAAGACAAAGGTTAATGAATCCATCTGGACCACAGCGACAGTGAATATGATGTACAGACATACACTCCCTGAGCCAATGTACAGAGCAACACGAGCGGGATGATGTAAAACCATGGTGTGATAATTAAATGTATTATGATAATGAATAGGCATTTGTTATCAATGCAGGGCGACCAGGCCACATGCTCTGTAATAAATAGAATCATAAAAATATAATCAGGCAGCATCTGCAGACCAGCATGTTTCAAAGCTGCATTCCTCTGCCACAAACTGACGTATCTCACTTATTAATTAAGCGTCTAATCAGAGTAAATCATCAGCTGGTGACGCACTGCTCTCCATATACACACCTTCAAATATGGCTTCCTGGCTGCTGACGGTGAGCATCACAACATCACACAACGTCAAAATGACATTATTAGAAAATTAACGTCATTGTTGCTGCTGCTGCTTATTATGTATTCGCACTGCCCTCTTGTGGCCGGGTAATATCTGCTATTTGATGACCTAGATTTGAACCCTGAACCCTCAGGGTGAAAAGACAACCCTCGTCCACTGAACCACACCCGTCCACTTTATTCAACAGTCCAACTCCTCTGCTGAAGTAATGAAGACATTTTCATCCTGCGCTGATGCATTAGAAATGGAAAGTTTGATGTTTAATTCCCACATATTCTTTTGTTTACCCCGTCACACTCTCTGCTCAGTGATAAACTCCTGATACAGAGTAATGGTAAGAACTGCACAGCAGAGTTTCACTGATTGAATGTGTGGGCTGAAAAAGTCCTAACAGCTCCACGATAAACACCGGGGAGAAAAGATGGAACGGAGATGCAGGAGGCGGCAAATGACACTTAAGTTTGGATCGGACAAATAAAAAACTCTACAGTGGCAATCATGGAGCCGGGCGGCGGCGGGGAGG
>NC_024324.1:5571985-5587001 GCF_000523025.1 Cynoglossus semilaevis | reverse complement strand
AAAGACGGAAAGTCAGGGGAGGAGGCCGGTTGGCGGATGATTCTGAGAGAGAAAGTGATCAGTGTGTTTCCAAAGCAGGAGCTGAAACACTGAATGCAGGTGTGATTGTAGTGCCAGCCATAAACCAAAGAGACAACTGCTGTTATTAAACTGTCACTGTGGAGGTAAACTCAGGATCACACTCTCTGCGTGCGCGTGTGAGTGTGTGAGAGAGAGAGGCTCAAAGTGAAATAAAAACCCTGTATTTGTGCTGTTTACATCCTCACTGCTGGAACTCTACTCCACCAAACGGACGACTGAGTCACTGCTGAGCAGGAAAATACATTTGAGATTTAAAAAAATAAAACACTTCTTACCTCTTCGTTCTGCCGTCATCATCGTCCTCACCCCCGTCCCTCCAGCCTTCGTCCGTCCTGTGAGACACACAGGGATATTATTTCCGGGGTGTCGAAAATCATGGCTGTCGTCAAATCCTTGCAGAGAAAACTACATTTTGGAGCTCTGACCCAGGAACAAATGAGAATCATGTCTGTTATCGGTCAGATCCAGTCTGTGTTCTGCTGATGTTTGATTCCATTTCCATTCCACGCTGACCTTTCCTGACCTTTCCTCACAGATGCGTAGAGAAGAGCTCAGTTATTACAGTGAAAGGTCAACAGGAATGGATTAGATATATATATATATATACAGTAACAACACGGAGGGGCTTTACAAACACATCTACTTTATATCTTATTGATTACAGCAAGTGCTGCTGTATGACCGTCTGCTTATAATATGGTTAGTCATGCAGTGGTTTCCAAACTGTGGCCCAGGGCCTAAGGGCGGTACATGGACAGGTTTTGTGCAGCTAGGTGACATTTCATTCACTCATTCATTCAGCCATTCTAAGAAACTATTGAACTCACACTCACACACTCCCTCTCCCTCACACACTCTCACACACTCACACACACACTCTGCTAAAACAGCATTTTGTCCATAGTCTTTTTCCATGGTTAAGTTGTGATAAATGGGACTCAGTTGAAGTCAATGAGATAGTGCAATGCTATAATTCAATTCAACACACACACTCACACACACACACACTCACACAAGCATAGACACCAGCCAGTGCAGGGTAATAACTCAACACTTATGCATATACACACACACTCAGAGACACACAGTCACATTTGTGCAGAGAGTCAATGGGAGAGCTGTGTACCATAATTCACTGTAAAGATAAACGCCCAGTGTGCATTATCTGTGGGACGACTGCTGCTGCTAATGCTGCTGCTACTGCTGCTGCTGCTGCTAATGCTACTACTACTGATGCTGAGAAAGAGACCTAGCACAGGAAACAGAGTCAAGGAGTTTCTTTAATGTCCTGACGTCACCACATCAGGACATTAACATTTCATGAGACGGTGCTGTTAATGAAAAGGTGTTCAGACCAGAGAGCTCCGTGAGCCTAATCAGGGAGGGAGAAGACGGAGAGACGGAATGTTCAATCACTGAGAGAGTGTGTACACCCCAACTGTTCCTTGAGAACCGTTTCTTGAAATGTTGCAGGTTTTACGAGGGGAGTTCACTAAAGATGTGAAATTTCAAAAATGTGGGCGGAGCAGAAACTGCTTTTATTTTTATTTTTTTATTATAATCTTACATTGTTCAGGGTTCCAGGTGTAATGTTTCCTCTTTGTCTCATTGTTGTGTTTTTTTTTTTTTTTTAGATTCACCCTGAGGTGAAGGCAGAGCAGCTGCACTTGACATGCAAACATGAGAGAAGTCATATCAATGATATTTATTTTAAATTAAATTAAATTGAATTTACTAAACGTATCAAAAAGTCCATGAAATAAATCTAAAATATATTTATATTGTTATAAAATCAACCAGTGCCATTTGAAAACACTGACTTCACCTCGTCTGAAAAACAGATAATAAAACGAGCTACAGGCCACATTAAACCCATCCAAGTGGCACGAACGGCCCCCATGCCGGAGGTTTGACTCACAGAGTAGTTTTAGATGAGACGTTAGAATCAACATCAGTCTTTATATACAGTACCACCAAAAAAATAAATATTTGGAAATGTTGTTTTGTCTCAGCTCTACAGTGACTCTATGATTATGTAGCAGGCCAGAAATGTACCATTAATTGCGTGGTTATTCATAGGTGGATTAATAAGACGGAGTTTCTTTGTTGGGAACCACCAGTGTGACTGACAGCTGTTCACCTCCTCTGTTCAGTTCAGCTCAATCGTAGACTCACAGTTCACAATGGAGAGCTCTCCATTTTCCAGATCGAGTTACTGCTGACACCTCAGTTCACATCAGCAGCTACAGCTACATGTCAGGAGGAGTTTAAGGCGGAGGTTTGAAGCTAAAATTGTCACTTGAAGAACAGTGATCCGTGATCCTGACTGCCGGTCACACAGGTCTGACCTCATCTCATCTCTACTTAACTCATTATTATCATGTTGACTTTGGCAGCCCTGTATAGCACACACACATACATGATCGTCATTATCAAACAAATCTAAGCCACGTTGATGGACATGTTACAAAACTGAGCCAGGAGTTACAGAACAATCTGGATGTATCTGGGTCACACAGTCTGCTGATCCACTCCCAGCTCTGGAAACTACGGCTCTGATCAGTAAGTACTTTGAATTTGGGTCAAAAAGTCAGAGAAAATACAAGTATTAGTGTGAGTGACCCTGTATGATGTCCAGAGGAGTGACAGAAAGGTCAAAAGGTGCTTCGTGGTTGTCTCCTCCTGACATGCAGTGACCAATCATATTCAGCTGCTGGACCTCAGAGTGTTTGTGTGTTTTTATTTCCTCCGTTTCTCCTAACTACTTCTACTGTGATGAGTTTCTGCTCAGTTTCTCCTCTACCTCCAACAGGAGCAGCAGCAGCTGCTGCAGCTCCCGTCTCTGACCCGGCGTATGTACGCACCAGTAATGGCGTTAGGGTATAGGTTTACACAGGTGAGCGTGTGATTGATGACCGAGTGGAAATGAGGTGTGTGAAGTTGGGATTGTTTGTGTAATTCATGGACTAACCTTTTTATTGCAGGTGACCAGCAGAATTTCCCTGCAGAGGTGATAAAGTTGATCCTCCTAGAAGACATAAAGTAACAGCGTGGGTTAATGAGGGGAGGACGATGCGGAGACGCACACACAGAGGAGCGTTATTAATGCTTTCTGTTTATGAAGCCTCGGTCAGGGCGGTGCACGCCGCCCCGGACTACACCTCTGAACATGAGGAATCTGGTATCACGCTCCGTAGGAGAGGGAAAGTTACATCTTTTCCAGAGCTGCGGGGCGAAGCGGCATGACCTCATTTGTTTTTTGCAGACCCAGAGGAAGAGAGGGGTTTTTCATTTCATTTAATGCTTGTTTTCACCTACGGCAGGTCAGCTAAACTCCCTGTTTTCCTGGAGGAAAGTGATACAAACTGTAGCTGCCACAAACACAGCAGCAGGGAGACGACGAGGGGGGAGAGAAACCCCCCCCCCCCGTCCAATACATCAGCACAGACTGTGGATGTGTGTGAGTGTAACTGAGATCAGCTGACATTGGCTGTGTGCAGGTTGAACACTCACTCCATTTAACATGATCTACACTCATTTTATTATTTTTTATTTTTGTTGTTCAGACATCACCTTCACAGATGTATTTATACTGCTGTGTCAGTTACTGTGTCAGTTACTGTGTCAGTTACTGTGTCAGTTACTGTTGTCAGCTGACCTGTACTGTATTTATTTACATTATTAGTCAAATAGTATCTTCAAACGAGTACAGATTAAATGTATTTTTCAGTGGAAAAAAAGGCATAAAAATGCTTCATGAAAGATAGAAACCAAATACATAAAATTCAAAAAAGTTAAGTAAGAATAAGTGTTAGGTTGGATACATTTACTAAACTAAAGTCCATGAAAATATCCAAAATAAATCTAAAATATATTTGTATTGTTGTAATATCAACCAGTGCCATTTGAAAACACTGACTTCCCCTCGTCTGAAAAACAGATAATAAAACGAGCTACAGGCCACATTAAACCCATCCAAGTGGCACGAACGGCCCCCATGCCGGAGGTTTGACTCACAGAGTAGTTTTAGATGAGACGTTAGAATCAACATCAGTCTTTATATACAGTACCACCAAAAAAATAAATATTTGGAAATGTTGTTTTGTCTCAGCTCTACAGTGACTCTATGATTATGTAGCAGGACAGAAATGTACCATTTTATATATATTCAATTTATTAAAATAATAATAATCAGAAGAAGAAGAAGAAGAACGTTTCTCTTGTCCATTTCAGTTCTCAGCAGAACAATCACAGGAGAGTAGGAAGATTTGTTTTTTATAAATGTATCGTGGGACAGAAGAAGGTTTCTTAAGTTGATTCTTCTTGTTGTTTTTTTTTTGTCTCCCTCAGGCTTCTCCCTGCCTCCCCTCCCTCCCTCCCTTCTCTCTGTTTCCCTCACCTGGTCTCTCACACAGATGGGCTATTTTAATGAAATCAACCTTGCCTGGTCCCATCTGTGTGAGGAATGAATTTGACTGTTTTTCTTAAATGAGGGAATTCACAATGAGACAGAGTGGAACACAGGGAACCCCAGAGTTCTTCTTCTTCTTCTTCTTCTTCTTCTTCTTTAGAATTCTAATGCTCATAATAGATTGACTGTCGGTTTTAAAAACTACATTTTTTGTTAGCCCTCCTTTCATATAACTTCTAGCTGCTATGATTTTACTTAGTTATGCTTTAGCTAAGACGAGCTGTTTAATATTAAACCTTTAAAGCTGTGTTTTCAGATGTGACAGAACCGTCATGACAGGATATTTCATTTGGACCATTTTAGAGATTCTGTTGTTTGATTTAGGTTAATTAAAAAAAAACCAGTGTAACATTGATTTAGAGGGGGCAGTCATTAGCATTTGAAACAAAAAAAATCAAAACTGACTTCTAATATTACAGGTCAGACATTAAAAAGTTATATCTATTATTCAAACAAAAAATTTTTTCATATCAAATAATATGATGCTATTTCTTACATTTTATTTGTCTTTGTCTTTTAAACCACTCCATTAGAGGAGCAGCGTTGGTGAGTCACTTCCTCCAGGTTGTTGATGTGTTTTGTTGTTCTGTGTAAACTCTTGTTGTGTGTGCGTCACGGTCCAGGATTTATCAGTTCAGAAATAAAACAACAATTTCTTCCGTTTTTATGTCATTGCTGCAATATTTCTGCTTCATGAGTTAAAAAAATTGAACATGTTTTGTTCCTGTGCTGTACAAAAAAGAAAACATCTTTTTCATGACATGTTTTAACGGCTGAGGACCGACTTTAATTATTTCATTTCTCTCTCTCTCTCTCTCTCTCCGTGTCTCTCTTTACAGAAATAAACAGTCAGGACGGCCACATATTTAAAAAAAAAAAATGGTACAAATGAAACAGCCTGAGGACCTGGTCTGCCCAAGAACCTGTCATTACGGCTGTGTGTTACACATCTGAAAACAGGGCTTCAAAGGTTCCTTTATATCTGCTCCAAGTTGTAGGAGTTTCACAAACGAGGCTATCAATCAGAAAAGGTCAGCCACCCAAAATGTTGACTTTCCTGAGACGTCAGCTTTTCCTCCATCAGCAACATGATGAGGTGTGTGTGTGTGTGTGCGTTTTCAAAGGAGCGCCTGCATGCATGTTTGTGTGTACACACACACACACACGTTTGTGTCAAAGTTAACCCTCCACATGTTGCTGAGAACGCACATACACGTGAAGAGTGTGTGTGTGTGTGTGTGTTTTCTTAGGTGTGTTTCCAGGAAGGGAGCTGTCAGACGTGATGACTGACGTCACTTCAACACACACACACACACACATAACCACACATGCTACCGTACACACACACACACACACCCCGACACCGGTTGGCAGGTTAAAGCAGTTACTGTGAAAACAGAGAAGTCTTTCAGTTAAACTGCACCTGCCTTTGAAACAGCTTAGCAAGCAATTATGGGGGGAGGATGGGGGAGGACGGGGTGGAGGGTCGGGGGGGTGACACAGGAACAAGGCTAAAGTCAACAGTCAGACAGACTGTTGAGAAGAAAGCAGAACGGTCACTGATATGACCGTCAGGAGGAAAACAGACGAGAGGAGAGAGAGGATGTGATTGGACGCCATCTTTAATTGGACAAATGTGTGTGTGTGTGTGTGTGTTTATATGCATTAGTTTGTAACATCATGATTGTGACATTACGTCGTGACTTAAATGTTAATTTCTGCGCCCGTCCATTTTCTATTTTCTATTGTCTATGGGTGAGAAGGGGAGCTGCAGGGGGCGCTGTCATCACCATTTACGGCTGGGTCTTTGCTGCTGAGGTGAGACTGGGGGGGAAGGTTGACCTCCTCACCCCCATCTCCCTGCTGGGATCCAACACTCTTATTTGATTGGTCTGAGGAGAGACATCTTTATATTTATAAATTCTTATATTTTCATATACGATTTATTTTAAATCATATAATTTTAATTGAATATTTATCCAACTATCATTAATAATAATAATAATATGAATTATTATTAATATTTTTGGTTTTTTATTTGAATCTCATTTTCCCAAACGTGGATGTATTTTGCTAACCTGGCCAATAACTCCGATCAACCTGAACCTTCATACATTCACTAAAGATAATTTGGTTACATAAATACATGTGTGTTTATCCCATTGGTTTCATGGTGAGAATCACAAACAGATGTGTTTGTGTGTGTGGTACAGCAGGCTCGGACCTCTGTTGCATTATGGGAGGTTTTACAGAAGCAGACAATGGCAAACACAGGCAGACCCAACAGAAGGTGACGACCTTTAGCATCTCTGCGGCTAACATTGAACTGTTTCTGAGGCTAAGGTTTAGTCCAGTGTTTGTTCAACTACTGTTATTCAGGCTTTAATGTTTCATCAAACTCCTGACTGAACAGGTGGCGTTCAGAGAACTAATGACGTCTTTGACTTTTTACACACGGCAGATCCATGTATGACAGATGTTAAGGTGGACGTTAGCAGAACATTAGCACTGGTGTTGATGCAGGTAAACACTGATCTTTCAAGGTTAATTTTGGACTTTTGGTCATCAGTGGTTGTTGTTTATTTCTTTTTAAGAATTAAAAATTAAACTAACACTCTCTGACTCTTCCTTTTCACATTTCCTTTAATTCAATATATTCTGCAGTTATTAAAGTCTATTTGAGAACGATGAGGATGATGAGGGGGTGAGGGTGCAGTAATTAAAGTCTATTTGAGGATGATGAGGATGATGAGAGGGTGAGAGGGTGAGAGACTGAGGGGGTGAGGGGGTGAGAGTGGCCAGTAGCTTCTCATGCTTTTATAATTCAAAATAAAAAGGTTTCACATGGTAGGGCGTAGGAGCTGCTGTATATTACTCTGCCCTTCAGCTGTGTAATGAACATATGGCGCCCTGGTGGCACAGCTGGGTAATGAAAAATGGCCGAGTTGCACGAAAACCAAGCCAAACATTCCTGACGGAGAGCCTGGACCGTCAATAAACAGCTGGTGGCTGCTGTGGACTCACATTCTGAGATTTCCTTGACATGTGATGACCCCGTGACCTCATGTTCACGCAGTCTCACACACTTCACTCTGTCTCTCTGTGTGTGTGTGTGTGTGTCATTTAGCTACCCACAGGTCAGCTTTTTCAGTGGTCCGCCCCAGTTCAAATTACAGGCAGGAAATGTAGACATGACTGATAACCAGCTACAAACTCGGTGCTCCTGGAGAGGGCGAAACACACAGGGGTGTGTGTGGAGAATAGAGCCCCATTAATTATGTTTTGCTACAACCTATGTCTGGTTTGGAGGGTGGTGGGATTGTTGGGGGCTAAGCAGGATAACATGAATCATTACTACAACATGAATCACTGCTCCAGTCGGCCATTACTGCTACTTCAGGGTCTGGACCTTTAAAAGCTGAATAAGAGGAAATGGATTTGAGCCTCTCCGTGGGGGGCTAATCGCCAACGTTTCTGTTTTCTCTGCGGTTTATCTAAGTGGCTGGGTTTTTTTTAAATACAGAAAAAAACCCAGAAAAGTTGTGTCTGCAACTTTAGATGCAGGGTTTTAGGGATTAAACACACAAAAACATAGAAGAAGCTATTTGTAGGATTAGAGCGTGTCGCCGTGGTCGAAACACTGAGGTGTTGGGTTCGACTGCAGCGGCTAATCCTCTTAGCTCTGTATGTTATTGTAATGCCTGATGTGGTTCTCTTCATGTGGTCATTTCATTCACTGCTGAAAAGTCAAGGGAGCCGACACGGTAAAAGTCCACACATCTGGTCTTTCTGGTGATAAAATGTATTTTCAAATCACTGCTGATCGACGGATGTCAGAGGTCAAACGAACAAACAATCCTTCAAATCGTTTTACATTTTGGCTCATCGCCAGTGTTTTGGTTATGTTAAACCTACAGATTCATTGGTCTCTCTTCTGATTTAATTAACTGTTAGTCATTCTTTGTCTATTTTTCTTTTGGTGTTTTTTCAAGGCTAAAAAAGTTATCGTGACACACTCTTCAAAAACCTCGTAATTTGATCAGCTGAGTAAAAACAAACAACCTGACTGTAGCTGGAAGTGTTCGACTGTAACATCACACATGTGTCTCTGTATCTTCTAGCATTCATTCATTCATTCCTTCATGTTATCGTGTCTCTGTATCTTCTGCCTGAGTAGCATTGATTCATTCATTCATTCATTCATTCCTTCATGTTATTGTCATTCTCCAGTGTGTATTTGAAGCACCTATAAAAACTGTGGGAAAGCCAGCGCTGCAGGTTTAGCTGTAACCATCGTCACCTCGCTCTACTGTAAAATGATCTGCTCACTTTGCAGTCGTTCACAATCTGGTGTCAATCAAAGAAAATCAGTGTAATCATCCACACCTGCTCCACTCCTACCTGTGTGTGCCAGTGCTGCTGCTGCTGCGTCGCCCACAATTATCCATGTCATCTGTCAAGACGGGACGATGTCACCGGAGAGACAGCTGCAACACAAGAGGGAATAACCACGGTTATTCCTGGTGTTATTCCTGGTGTTATTCCAGCTGTTACAGACACAAAGGTTTGATTTTTTTATATATATATATTTGGTGATTTTACCACCTGACGAACAAACACTGTCTTTACTACGACGTCTTTGTTACAAATCTCTCTGTAAAACAAAGCTGTGCTAAAAGAGAACTTTATATAATCTGGAGGAACTAAATATTTCGGTGGGAAGGAGAACGACAAGTCACTTAAATCCTCCTGAGGTTAAACACCAGCAACAGGACTACAAACATGGAGGAACTGAACCTGGTTTTCAGTCCAGATCATGAACGCTGAATCTCACCTTAATTAATATAATCGTTTCATTATTTCTCCATCAACCATCAACAATGCTTTTCCATGCATATTATCTTAAGACCCAGTTATCTACGAATGAAGAGAACACACACACTCACACACACACACACTCACTCAGCTCAGTGTTTATATGCCCTCATCCACCAGTCAGTCTGAGAGGAATTTGCTCCGTAATCTGACTGTGGAATTGAACCAAGGCATCAGAGCGGGATTAGGTTCTGGGATGTTTAGGAACGCTCAATTAGCGTTACGACCGCAACACATGTGAGAGGAGCAGAGGAGGAGGAGGAGTGGAGGTGAAGAAAGGAGCAAATAAAAGGAGGACGTCTTAATCAAGGAGACTCTCCTGGAGTAAAGAGTCCGTCCTGACCTCTGACCCTGGAGAGAGCGTCAGTAGGTCAGTGCCTGGACACAGACGGAGAGATTAAAGATAAAAAAAAGTCTGAAACGACAGAGAAGAAATCTGAAGAGAGCGGGGAGGAAGACGAGGACGAGCGGAGTTAAACAGTCATCAAACTTCAAAGCCTCCTTTTATCCCGATCTGTTTGGAATTTCAAGTCGGCTCCTCCAAAACAAAAGATGAAACGATAATCCGATAATCGTTACAACGTTTCACAGAGGGAACGTATTTCTCAATATATTTGTGTGTTTATCCGATGGCTGCGGAGAAATGCGCTTAAAGCACGATAAAATGTTTAATTCAGGTTTAAGTAGATTTGGGTTTGTTACTTTTGTTTGTTAAACTGGGCTTTTTTCTGGTGGCCGTGTGCGTCAGCACGCCCGTCCTTTTCTCTCTGTGTGTGTGTGTGTGTTAATGGAATAAAGAGCTACTGTCAGCATGTGTGTTTGTGTATTCTAACCTGACCACAGCTAGTCTTCACTTTTTGTTCAATCTGAATCTCATTAGTCTTCATCCACTTGGGGTGAAACACGTTGTTTTTATAATTCCTATCACAAGTGGACACCGTCTGTCTCCACCGTCTCCGTCTCACTGGTCTGTCCCCGTCAGACTGAAGACCACTGATAACTCTGTTATTAACTGTGTATTAGCTCCAAATGATCCTACCTCTGACATCACCCTCCCTGAAACCCTGCACTGATCAAAGACATGGTTCCTCTGAAGCTGAGGACACTGACGCTGCAGGATCTCACACTGAATCTCACCCTGGGTTCACAGACCGTCAACAGTCACACAGACACCCACCTGTGTCAGTGTGTGAGGGGGACAGACCTGTCCTCCTCACAGGGAGAAAAACTGTTTGAATTTACCTTTAAACAAGTGATGTGATTACTGAGCCAACAGGTACGTTTGTTTCCCCCTGTTGGCCCTGCAAGAAATTGCGTGACAGTCTAACGGCTTCACTTGGTTTGACAAACTGATACTTGATACAGAATAAATATAAAAGATGTTTTTTTATTCATGTTCTGATCCTTAATTATCAAACAAAAAGGATGTTTGTGTAAATAACTGTTAAGTAGAACCAGGAGGGAGTATCCTCTGTAGTAGTATTCCTCTCTGTAGTATTATTCGTCTCTGTAGTAGTATTCGTCTCGAAAGGGATGTTTGTGTAAATCACTGTTAACTAGAACCAGGAGGGAGTATTCTCTGCAGTAGTATTCTGCTCTGTAGTAGTATTCTGCTCTGCAGTAGTATTCGTCTCTGCAGTAGTATTCGTCTCTGCAGTAGTATTCGTCTCTGCAGTAGTATTCGTCTCTGTAGACGGAGGCCAAACTCAGGTGTCGACTGCTGTCAGTGATGTTTCAGTCTCAGATCGTTGGCTGTCCAGGTGATCTTTATTCCAGATTCAAACTGTCAGACGCTGGGACAGAACACGACCAGTCACTGAGGACAAACACTGGAAACTATAAAGGCAACAGCTAACACCACTGGAGTCTGGAAGGACGTCAGTAAAACAACATGTTGAGGCCATTAAACAACAGAACACCAAAAACAAACAGCACCTCGCTGTCCTTCATTAAAGGTGATAATCACAGTCTTAATGTTATTAATAGATCAAAATAAAAGTGGGTCACTAACGGTGATAAACCTGCAAAGAGTTATTACTCGGCCCCGCAGTTCCCCTCGGCTCCACCGAGCTTTACAACACGTCCGGGGGCAATGTTTGCCTTTTTACGGCCCACAAGTTTACCGACTTCCTCTCAGTGCTTTCATCAACTGTGTTTCCTGCCACAACAGGCAAAACAATCATCAAACAAGCTCTGATAAAACCACTGTCATTTTTTACTGGCTTCAAAAGGCAGGCTGCGTTTTTTTCCCTGTTTTTTTGTTTTGTTTTTTTCACAAACCAAAGAATCCACTGACGTCTTTCTTTTGTCTGCAGCTCCTCTGGAATCACACTAATGTCTTGGCCTTTGACACGAGGACGCCACAGCATTAACTCTGAACCTCAGTCATTTGAAAAGAACTCTTTTTTCTGTGTGAAAAATATAAAGTGTCACCACTGGAATCACATGATTCCTGATGCTGTCTGACTTTGACACATGTTTGAATCTACTGTGACCAAATTAGTTGATGTCAAATTAGAATTTATTGCATTGATGTAACTTTTTTTATTATTATTTTTCTGCAACTTGGGGGGTAGTAAATACTCACAGTCATCAATGAGAAATACTTTTCTGCAACTTGGGGGGGATTAAAGAATGAACTTCATTTAGTTTTTAGGTAAATACTCACAGTCATCAATGATAAATGTCAAACTAACCAAAGAATGGATGCATTACTCCAAAATGTATCCTCCAAAGTTTACCCTGTCCTTAAAGCTAACAGAAAGGTTAGTTAAATAGTTAATATTTATTAAGGAACTAGGTTTTGAAAAAAAAAATATTAAAAATATATCCAAAAGTAAAAGTCAATAAATTCAATTATTATATGAATATAATTATATTAAATAATTCTTGGGAAATTTTTCACACACAAAAAAGCGTTTCCTTCCACTTTGTTCCAGTGAATCCAGACTCCCTGACTTTGGTGACAGAGTGTTCAGCGTTAACCACGGGTGAAACTCCACTCCATGTTTTTGTACATTTGTAAAATCCATACTACTCTGATGATAGAATCCAACTCCCACTGCCGTCACACAGCACAGTTGCTTATTGAATTGTTGTCTGGGAGTGTGTTGCCCACACACACTTCTGATCCATCCAGCTCTGTGTGAACTCACATCTTTCTCCAATTTCTTCCGCTCCTCTGTGCCAAGGCACCTGATTAAATACTGGGACGTGAAGACACTGCACAGCAGCTAGGAACGCTGTTACCATGGAGGGCACGCAGACAATTTAGACGTGTGTATTCTCATCACTTAGCAGGCCAGTTCATCAGTGGGCCAATCTCCCAAAATCCCAGTGTGTTTTTTTTGTAACAACTGTTAAATTAGTCTGGAGCTTTGAGCGCTGGCTTGAAAATAAACCGGTCTTTGCAGCTGGCTGCTCCGCACCACAGCTCATGTGTCCTCATTTACATGGAAATATCAATATCCCAAGGCCATGTAATCTCACACCGAGTGGACAGGAGCGGCGTTTCCAACCCACAGGTTAATCACATGTTGGTGAGGCAGAGTGGTGCCAAAGAGGGGAGAGGTGAGACGGAGGGGGGAGAAAGGAGGAAAATCCCCGTCAACTTCAGTGATGACCTGTAGGTCGTCCAGCAGTGACCACACTGATAAGAACACACAGGACCACCGGGGGTGACACGTGGGCTTCACAGGTGGGTGTGTGTTCGTGTCCATGTTACCAACAGACACTTGAACGCACCGTTAAGCTGAGCTACAGGACGACCCGTCGGATCGTGGAAATCTGTTTCTTTTCACTTGTCATTCGTCTTCATTATGACCAGAGGTCGTGGGTAACATTTCAGTCCGCCAGCCACGGCTTTGTAACACCTGCTGTTGTGTCTCTGCAACATCATAGTTTCTACAATGATTACCTACTGAACAGTGGTTGTCAAGCTACGGCCTGTGTCCAACTGGTGGTACAGGTGAGTACAGTGGTGAACAGTGTTTCTTTGGTTTTCACGTTTTAATATTTGTTTTTTTTTTTACTACTGTTTTAAGTATTTTTCTTCCTAGTCCTGTGTACTGAATGTCATACTGCTGGTACTTCAAGAGCAGAATATTTGAAGCGCTGGTTCACGGTTTAAAAAGTTGATGAACCAGAGGGAGCTGAGATCTGACATGAGCAGATGTTCATCACAGCAGGGTGTGTTGTTTTTCCCTTCAATTTTTTAAACTGTTTCCCGTCCATTCTGTGACCTGTAACTGTTAAAGGATAAATGTACGACTAGTACACAGGAGTACACATGTAGGAGTGAGTAAGGTGTTTTATCCATCCTCTGGTTTTGGTCAAATTAATATTGTATGTTTTTATAAATCAAATTTTAAAAAACTCCCGGCTCCTCCAGCAGCAGGTACATGAAGAGATCAATAGTGGGAGCTGAGGAGCTGCTGTCGCCTCCCTGACTCTGACTACAGTCCTGCCAATCCACAAAGTCCATGCATACAAATACACACACACACACACACACACACACAGTGCTGCTGCTTTAAATTGGCCCCAGAGACAGAGCATCTCTGTCGTCCCCCTCTCCCCTCTGTATATTTCTGTTTATATTCAGCTCCATCTTTGAAGTGGTCATAACATGGCGTGTTATTTTTGATGCTCTAATGAATAGACTGTTTTCAAAGTGACGCACTGGAAAATGGAAACTCTGATTCCCCTCCCTTGTCTTCTCCTTCTTTAAACCAACCAAAGTTATTCTCCTCATCACCACCATCACTATTTCTCCGTTCCACCCACCCAGCCTGCCTGTCTGTCTGTCTGCCTGCCTGTCTGTCTTCCTGTCTGTCTGCCTGTCTGTCTGCCTGTCTGTCTGTTTGTTTGTGGATACTGTATATTTTTCCTCGGCTCCTCTCTCTCTCTCTCTCTCCTCTCTGTTCTCCTTCCCTCCCGTTCTCCTTCCCTCCCGTTAATCACATCCCTTGGTATCTTGTTTGTTTTTACATCCCACCTGTCTGCTGTGTCTGTTTGTTTTCCTCCAGTCCTGACAACTGGCGCTCCACTTCTTATATTTGTGAATTTGTTTGTGTGAGTTTTCTTTAAAAAAAAAAGAAAATGTGTTGCTGCATTGGAGAGAGAGAGAGAGTGTGTGTGTGTGTGTGTGTGCAGGACGTCATGTTGTGTGCGTGGCCACAGCTGCTCCTCTGCTGAGGCTCCTAATGATCAGAAATCTGTGACCAAAGACGGAGAGAAAAGAAATAGAGAGAGAGATGTAGAACAGAGGGACCGACGTTCTCCTGTTTTTTTGGCTTTAATCTTGTGTCTTGGAAGTATTGGTATGTACTGTATGTTTGACAGCCGGTTCTGTAAATGTTGGATATGGTTTTTGTAAAGATAAGACAAAAGAAGCAGCATTTTAGACTGAACCACAGCTGTCAAAGAAAAGTCTCAGAGGACGAGACGGAGTTTTAGGAAAAACGTGAAATCACAACTGAACTCTGATGTATTTACTGAGTGATCAGTGACTGGGACTTTAGCTGAACCTGAGCCTGGGAACATGGAGCTGTGGCTGGGTTACATCATATCATATCATATCATATCATA
>NC_024324.1:5559277-5571968 GCF_000523025.1 Cynoglossus semilaevis | reverse complement strand
TATATATATATATATATATATATAGATATATATATAGTGAGAGACAGAGAGAATGTAATATACAAAATATTATTTTTTTACTTTACTGAATATTATTTCCTTTTATAAAGGTTTGTTAATATTCACCTTTTAAATTCAGAAAAATTAATGAAAATAAATAAACATACGCTGCTAAACAAACGTCCCTCTGTTTTTTCTGTCATTGTCTAGAGTTTTTTTCTTTCTTATAAACATCTGTTTAGCTGTTTTTGTTATGACAAATATACAAAGTAGTTTACACAGGATTTCCCTCATGCCTCTCAGATCCATACATCCAAATCCTGTCAGTTACCAAACACAAACATCAATTTCACTGAGCACTGAGTTCAGGAGCTTTAGAAACATGTTGCCTTTCATTAGCTTTAAACTGAAGTTAAAAAAAACCAAAAACAGGTTTAATGCAGGACTTTTAAAATTCACAGGCCCATTTATTTTTCTTGGTGTCTTTCGCAAAGGAACGGGACAGAAGCTGCGGCCAAACCCTGCAGAACTATGGTCCCGCTCCACTGAGCTGACACTGTCCTGGAGAACAAGCCAGACTTTCCACTGTTGTCATATGTCCAGGACTGTGGATATGCATGTATGTATAAGTGTGTGTGTGTGTGTGTGTGTGTGTGTGTGCAGTGGCCTCAGGCTTTATGCTGGCGACTGGACAAAAACAACAACCTGGAAGGTAAAAAGACACGGATCACACAACACAGAGGGATAGAAAATCACACACACACACACACACAGGCTACAGACCTGCCTAGTCATGGATGGATGCCAGTAATTCCTATATGCTTTAATATTGAGCACACACACACACACACACACACACACGGCAAAGCCATTAGACCCGGTGAGCTCCAGTGGCCTCCAGCTCCGTCGTACTGACAGGCTCTATTGTCTGGGATAATGAAGGTAATATGAAATGTGTGAAGAGCTTTGACTGAGGCTGTAAAAGTTATAAAGTAAAAGCAGCGCAAATGGAAGTGGAGGGAGAGCAATTGTTCAATAAAAACTTTCAATAGAATCTTTACAAACAGTTGTTTAGAAAATGACACCATCGCTGCTCTTTTTACGGCCTCACCACCGGGGGCAGAAGAGAAAGAAAAAGAAAAAAAACCCACAAATGACATTTTCGTCTCTAATGAGAACACAGTTATCTGCAGCGCCCAGCAGGTGTCAGCAGTAGCACTTTGGATCATTTACACAAACAAATGACTAATTGAAATTAGACAGAGACAATCCAATATGAGAGGACTCAGCTCCAGGGGACGTCAGAGACGGAGGACACGTCTACGTCACATATATTCACTGAAACCTCGCTGCAGTATTACCCAGGAGGCAGTTGGGGTTGTTCCTTCACAGACACGTGAGGAGCAGAGGAGGACGACACTCAGAGCCACGGCGGCCTTAAGGGGTCGCCGGACCATGTCTGGTGTTGACGCTGCGTCTCCTCCGCCCTGCACCGTCTGGTCTTCACAGACAGATGTCACAAACTTTGAAATGACGCACGGTTTGACAGACATTAGTCCGTATTGACAGACGATGGAAGTTGGATTTGGGAATAGAAATCTGGCCGACTGTCTCTCATCTGCACATCTGGACGGTTGACAGAGGAGGCAGACACTCGTCAGATAAGTGATTTTTATAGAAAGTTTTCCTAGAAAATTGTCAGCAGCAGCTTCTCCAGCATGTGAGGGAAGAAGGCGGGGGCTGTGAGGGGAGAGGGAACCAGGCGCAGTCTGAAGACAGACGCAAACTGACACTTTATGGCTTGTTTGTTGAAACAACAACAACAACAACAACATGGCTGACTGTGTAAAACAGTCAAGAAATACGACGGAGCTGTCAGTGTCAGCACAGGTAGAGTCTGAAGTTATGAAGGTTTGAATTCAACCACCGGAGGAAAAAAGTTTAAAAAGCAATATCTACAAAAACCATGCAGTACCACAAGTTTGTCAAGAGAGGGCGATGATAAGTCAATGACGATAAATAAACAACAAATAGGTAAAAAAAAAAAAACAACATCCACTGCAACAGGCTCCACACACTGAGACACACTGACCACCGTCCACTGACCATAAAGAAGTCCAGCCCATTCTTTTATACGACACGTTTCCTCCGTTCCTCTGAGCTCACTGCATCTAAAGCAGAAATCTCATCCTAACAAACTTTGAAACTTTCATTATGAAATAACTCATTTAATCCCAGAGACCATTTGTCTGTGAAAGTTCTACACGGACCAAAAAAAACAAAACAAAAAAAGTGTGTATTTCATTTTTCACAGGTACCTGTATCAGAGCAGCCTGCCTACTCAGCGTCTCTGGTATTTTTCCAAATATTTTCCATATTGAGTAACGGTGTGCACGGAGCAGTCTGAGCCGAGCAGCAAACAGAATGATAGAGAGGCTTAACCAATGTGCTGATGCTAGAAGAACAAATCAGACGGTGAGCTTATACTTTCTGGGCTGTCTAACGTTACAGCGCAGGGAGAATTCCAACGCCTCGGCCCGGTGGTCTCCCTGGGTTTGACTGCACAGCAGTGGAGTCGGAGTGGTGGTTTCCCCGACCGTGTTCTCTGACTGATTATGGTTTCACACACCAAATGACTGATCTGTAATGGCTTCTATGTGTGGGGAGGAATTTTCCGAGCCTTCCTGCTGCGTCCCGTGAACAATATGCACCGTTAAATTGGGAATACTTCATCGCTGCAGCGTTTGTGTCTCGCAGCTGCCTCGTTAATTTTGCCGCCGTGAATTTTCTGCTTCTTCTCGGTCACAGCTTGTTGATTTTTCAGCCGTGCAGTTTGTTTCCAGACTGTGCCACCACCTCCACCAATGCCTCCCCTACACACACACTCACACACACACAGGACAGCAGCTCCCTTGTACAGGCCACAGTGTGAGTGCTGTGCCTGGACGTGGAGTCTGTGATTAAAGGAAAATTCCATCCTCAGGTGATCTCTCCTGCTCTTACCAACCATTAATCTGCGACGCTCGCTGGATTCCAGCAGTTATTTTGTGATTAACGTGACGTTACGTCCTCGTTTATTGTGCCCACTCCCACTTAACCTGTCTTCTACTCAACTTAATGCCTCCCTGCCTCTTCTAGAATGACTTCAACCAAAAATGAACTTGTTGCCTTCAGACGTCGGTGTGTAGGCCAAGAGAGAAGCGGTGAAAACAGTTTGGTCACATATGCTCCTGTGAAGAAATGAAATGTCTCGCTGTGTTTATGTTTTCATTCTAGAGGCAAAGTAAAAAGATTTAATTTTATTATGTTTTTAAACCCGAACCAAAAATGGTCGCAGAGAAATACCAACCATCAGAGTTTTCAACAGGTTTTGGAAAATCTACCAACTTTACTGGACTGGGGTTTTATTTTTAGGAGAGGGAACGTTCTCTAATCAATACAAAATATACTTTACAAGTTCACTGTCAAAAAAGCTCATAAAGAAAATATTCCATCATCATCATCATCATCATCATCATCATTATCATCATCATCATCATCTTTCCAAATGTTTCTACAGTAAGGAGAACTGCAGCCAGGAATATTAAAATTTGGATTTCAGCAGCTCGAGGCTACACTCCAAACAATTATTATTTATTATTATTATTGTTATTATTATTATTATTACTTGCCCATCAGTCATTTATTCTATTTTTTTTACGAGACTTGTGGGTAAATCTGGACGTATTCCCAGCTGACTACAGGTGAGCGACTCCCAGGACACGATGCCGTCTGTCACAGCGCCAACATGTGGAGACAAACAAATATTCCCATTCACAGCTGAGGTCAAGCCTCTAATTAACCTCAGCTCAGCGTGGCCCAGTTATTTAGTCCAGAGCTTCCCTGGAGTTTTCATTTGATTTTTAACCTCCATTAAATCGTCATAATTGTGAATATTGTTTCACTGGTGCCAAAATAATGAATGCTGGGAGTGGACCTGCGCCGCCACATGACTTTCCACAGTTATTCAACGAAATCTGTTTACTTACACCAATCATTAATAACTGCCTGTTTGCCCAACGGCATCACCAATTAGGAACAACATCAGTCAGTCGAAAAATGGACTCAGAATATTAAAAAAAAAAGTCGGACTCCAACCACACCAACATGATTCAACATGAGTTAGAGAAATTATCAGAATAAAAAAGAAATAACGATGAGTTATGTCTGAATTATCTCTCATATAAATTCAAATAATTCCCTGTCAAGTTGATCCACAGCCAGTTTATTGGCTGTGGTTTATTTAATTTTTTTTTGGGGGGGGGACTGATCTGAATTCAGCCCTTAACCAAGACAGAGCCTTTAAAGAGCTTCACTAAATTGGATGCCCAGCTCCACTGATCTGAATTCAGCCCCTAACCATGACAGAGCCTTTAAAGAGCTTCACTAAAGGTTTGATTCCACTCTTTTGTTATTACCCAGCCTCCTCCTAACCTTGTCAACTTTTTGCATAAATAATCTGTACAATGTTGTGTCTGTTAACTTTTCCTTTTTATCACTTATTTCTGTCAGAAATTACGTTGCACTGAAATCCTAGCTGTTGATGTACTAAAAAAAAAGTTGAACCTTTTTTCAGTTTGGCTTTGACTTTTTTTGCCTTGAATGTTTTTTTTGTTTTTTTTTTTAAATCTATCTAATTCCTAAAAACATCATATTCTGGCAGCGTTAGTACGAACCTGCAGTACTCTTCCTGCCAATGTAGTATTTAAGTGTGTAGTCTTTTCTCAGACTAATTTTCAAAGGGCCCAACACTGAGACTTCATCACAGCCTAAAAATGAAGAAAAAGGAGAGAAAAAGAAAAGAAATCCTTGGACGTGTTGATGGAAATGGTCCAGGATTTCAACTGAGAAGACGATTTTACACAAACTACAGGGAACTACATGGTAAAACAAAAAAACAAACTTTTGTTTGTTTTTGTTTTTACGTCTAGTGCGCAGCAGTAAATCACAGTACTTCCTGCCTGGTACGTTGTTAGCTAGTCTAGTGCGCAGCAGTCAATCCCAGTACTTCCTGCCTGGTACGTTGTTAGTCCTCCTGTTAGATTGATACATGGGAGACATTTTGCTCCAATTTCATCAATTTATTGCTTCTCTGTAAGAGATTAAACCTGATCGCTCCTTCAGTATTTACTCTACTACCAGATACATAAAAAGTAAGCCCTCTTGACATCGCTGCCTTGTTACGTCCACAGTAAAACTCTGAGGTTTAACCGCCGCAAATCATCCCATGACAAAAGAATATACTGGCCTTTCTCTGCAGCTGCTTATCCTGGCTGAAGGACGCTGCCTGTGTATCGTCTGCAGACAGAACTATCTGATTCGCGGGGTGATGCTTGGAAATTAATGTGAAAATAAACCTGCCATCACATTGAGAATAACAGCTTTGACTCCAGAACCTTCAACCACAGGGGAAGCTTTCCCCCTGGATGTCGTCTCCTCTCCTCCTCCCGTCCTCTCCTCTTTCTGACTTTCTGGTTAAATGTCAGAAACAATGAGGTTGTGTGATGATTTTATTACTACAACACTCCACTGCAGCAACAGGACGGTGCACTCGCTCACTCGCTCGCTCGTTCACACACACATTTTTATTCATGTAAAACCAGAAGAGCGAGCGTGTAGCACATGTGGTTCAAATCCAGCCAGGGCTCCTCCTGGTGTAACACAATCAGAAACAGCAGTACGCCAACAGCACACACACACACACATGTACAGTGTGTGTGTGTGCTCATGAGTCCACACACACACAGGTATTGAGAATAATGGCAGGTTTGTGCGTCTGGATGGAATATTGAATTTATTATTGGGGTTGTGGAGGCGAGCAGACCGGAAACACACGAGGTTGTTAGAGTGAGACAAATAGGTTTGGAAAAATCACTCATGTAATCCACATTCCAGCAGAAAAACCTAACTCCACCTCCGCCAATTTTTTTTTTCCCCTCTTCATTTCTCAGCCTGACACTGTTTACCATCTGCAGTCCAAAACGTCATTTAAAAAAATAAAGATTTGTGGTAAAACCAAACAGTCGCCCGTGGAGGAAAATGTTTTTGAAAATGACTGAATGTGGCGTAAGAGTTTTCCCTCGGTGCCAGGATTGAACTGATCACTCAGAGGACCGGGATGTGACACACACAATCACCGCTGCACCACAGTGAGGACAGGTTATTGGACATTTGCTCTGAATTCATTTTATTTAAGATACTTTTAGTCGGTATTTTAGGAAATTAAGCTAAAATCATGTCGCTTTCTGTCCTGGAGGGGGTGCTATAGACAGGGTCTGAACACTTTGGTCAGTGACTTCAGATACATATATATGAATAATGAGTGTGTCTTAGTGACATTCACAAACCTCCAGCTCTGATACGGGTGTGTGTCAAATGTGAATCGTTTATATCTGTAGTCTACATGGAAACAGCCGAGCTCACGTTGGATTCATGTCAACACGTCCACTGTTTTACATTCACAGATATCAGTGCAGAGCTGCTGCTCCACTTCCAGGGAGCACAGCAGTAGATTAAGCCTCAATTCCTAAATCATCATTAACAGCAACCAACAAGCCTCGGCTCAGTGCCCCGCAAATCCTCCTCTGACCCCAAAAAGGGTCCTCAGGGAGATGGAGGAGGAAGGAATAAAAAAAAGAGAGAAAAACAGGGGAACATCATGAAGATGGAGGGCACGTTGGCTTCCCTCAGAGTTATTAGTCTCTGAAACAACAGGCCTATTCAGTCTTTTTGCCATCTGCCAAACCATTCGCAGGGCAAGACGGAGAACAACAATGAACGGCGCTATTCTTTACCGATGCAGCGGCAGATAAATAAAATATAAGGTAATGCAAGACTGTGCCGTTTGGAAAGTGGGCCGGCAGCCAGACACTGAGCTGGTGTTTGGGAGAGAGTGAGAAATGCTCCAATATGCCTTAATGATTCTACTCAGCGGCTCCCGTCCAGTGTGTCACTGCCGTACAGCCCTATTTACTTCTCTGTGCGATCACACAAGACCATTTTGGAGATGTATTTAGGAGGAAGGAGGTCCCAGCTGGGCCGTTACGGACCAGGGTTGACTTTGAAAACCCTCTTCTCCGCTGTTTACGACTCCCCTCTTCCCAGCAACGGCCAGCAACTCGTAGAGCAACAGATAAATGGTTCTGGGAGGCGAACATAATACCTTTCTCATTTTGTTTTAACCATTAGAGAGTTGACCTGTCATTACTCAGGACTGGGCCTGAATCCACTAATATGAAATACCCAAAACGGAGGTGGACTCACGGTGCCCAACATTCCAGCTGGAGGTGCTGCCGTAGAAGTATTTGTCGACTCTGGGTCTTAAACTCACATCACGGTGGAGTTGATGTTGGAGGATAATGTTTTTATTGTTATATAGAAAACAATGTTTTTAAATGTCCAGCAGTACAGGGGGTCTCCTGTGGGGCGGGGGAGGGGGGCTGTGATAGGAGGAGGTGAGGAGGAGGTCAGGGGGCCGTGACAGTTAAAGAGACGGATGAGGACATTATGCAGCAGGTAATGCAGCAGTGTGCTGTTGGACACACAGGAGTGTATTCTCAGGGACATATTTACATACGGACTGAACCAGCTGTCAGAGTTGGACTTTACGTCTAAGAACTGAATTATTTTAGACGGACTGTCGGAAATACACATGTAGAAAAGAAATAGTAACATCTAAAAAAAAATTTAAAAAAAAACTTCTCCTGAACGAGAAAATTAGAGTCACTTTTTAAAGGACACGAGACAATAAAGACTGATGGACAGACGTTAGTTAACAGGAAATAGTCTACTGTAAAATACGGTGAAATATTCACCGTAATGTGTGTGTGGTAGATAGAGCTTAAGGCATTGTTATTGTTTGTGTGCAAGAATGTACTCCGTTCACCCCGGCCTGTGACTGGAAATTATGTCTCTAACAGAGTCCAACTGTCCAAGAGACACACACACACACTCACACACACTGGGGTGGGGGGAGGGGGGGGGGCAGGAGACACGGCCATAACTATAATTTGTGACTAACTGCATTACTCTGTCCAAGGTACCTGGATATTTATACACTCTCTCAACAAGGCAAATTAACTGCTGCTATACGGCTCTGTGTGTGTGTGTGATTGTGTGTGTGTGTGTGTGTGTGTGTGTGTGCCCAGCTTTTATGTACGTGATAATGCTGTGTGTCATTTCCTAACCGGGCAGCTTATGTTATTAACAGGCCGTATTATTGTTCATTATTCCCACAGTCTCCTGCTGTGACAGCGGCCGTTCCATTTCCCGTTCCCACCTTTGACTTCTTCTCCCCCGATTTGGGAACAAATCCAGCCTGAGACGGACGGACAGGAGACAGATTTCCCGTGTCATCCGGTCAGAGATAATGTGTTGTTGCAGCAGTGAAGGTCGATGGAAGTCTGTTAAATACTGATCAAGGCTCTGACCAGTTTTTGTTCATTAAATATATATATAGATCTAATCAGCTCTGCCCCACATCTCCGCTCCATGTCCCTTCACTATCTATTAGCCATTAGTGCTGTTACTGCAGCAGCTTCTCCACAACAACACTGGTCTGGACGTAAACAAGGACGTGATGAACGGCACAGACAGAGGTTTGGGGGGTTTTTAAAAAAACCTAACGTCAAAGAACTGCTGCTGCTCTGATACTGAAGACTCTAGTCAAGTGATGAACAAGTCTGTTTGAATGGATTTGAATGAACTTATCACGTGTAAATACATGACTGTTTCACCCATAGAGTCCAGAGGACAGCCAATCACTCAATACATAGACGTAAACTGCTGAGATCAGAGGTCACCAACGTGGTAGCCCCCATGGACCCCGTGGTAGCCCTCCTGGACTAACTAAGTCACATTCTCAAAAAAAAAATAGTCAACAAGCAGGTCAATAACTGTACTGTTACAACGAGATTCAAATGGGTTCAGAACTGATTATTATTACACTGTTGGGGAAGTATATATCAAACAAGTAGCTCCCTGTATTACTAAGGGCCCTTAAAGTAGCTCTCAGTTTCAAAAGGTCAGTGACTTAGATCCCCTGGCTTAGATATTTCATTGAAAAATAAACTAAAACATTTACTTAATTTTTAATTGAATGAAAGTAAGAGATCAGGCCACAGTGAGCTGGAGGTTGTTTCTAAAGAAGTTGTCCAAAAATACATCGGTGAAAAACAACTACCTGTTACTGACAATTTACTTAAATAAAAAATAATAACAATAAAAATTTGCCCAAATAGCTTAAAGTTAGCAAAAACAAACGCCCAGAGTCACTGGTCCATGTGTCCAGAACCACAGCGTCTCAGTCAGAGTAAAAGAACCAAGTCCATTGGAAACGTCACAAAAGCCTGAGTGAGACTGAACTCCAGTGGACATTTGGGTTAAATGTGGTGTCCTTCACCAGTAAAAGAACCAAGTCCATTTGGGTTAAATGTGGTGTCCTTCACTGTGACGACGTCCAGAGAGCGGCTGCACCGCGGTCACCGTTACTGACAGATCAGCTCATTCTGACCATCGTGACTGTCAACTGAAGATCCAACCATTTGTTCTGTCGGGTCCAATCAGACAGACTGAACAGAGCTGCGTGTTCCTCAGAGACCTCCTCACTCTTTGTTCTCCAAAATAAATTCTTTATTCCATTTGAAAACATGAATAATTTAGAAAAGAACTGTCCAAATGAATTTTAAATTAATCTCAGAATCCTCTCAGTAGTCGGACCCTCGCAACTCAGTGTCTCCCGCATGAACATTGAAGATGACTGTTTGTTTCTTATTGGTAATTCCATCTTCTATAGGAAATTGATTTTCACAGTCATATTTCCGAGGTGACGTGTTATTTAAAACTGTCAAGTCCAATGAGACAAATGTGTTTGGTGAATTTGGGCAATACAAATAAATACAAATAAAAATATTGACTTGACTTGGAGTGGCCATTTTTTATTTGTTGCACTATATCATCATCCTTGATGTTCTGTTTCATCATCCTCTCCATCATTTCATCATTCAGACACTGTTGACTTCAAAGGAGCTCTTGTATTTTTCACAAAAGTATTGGCAATAATTCCACTTGTGGAGTTGATCCAATAACTTTTCTTTCTTTTTCAACTGTTTAAAAATGGCCTCTAATGTGGAAAAGTAAACTTTCTGTGGAATGAATCAATGAAAAAGAGCTGAAATTTTTCAATGAAAAGACGTTTAAAGCCTTTTCTTTTTGTTCCACAGAATAACTGAAGGTTCAAGGCAGTAATCAAAGAAAGACTTTCTTTTCTTTTAAACTCACTTTTACAGTGAGTTTAACACGTTTACTTATCGTCAGCTTGAAATATCTATTTTTATACTTTTATATATATATGTCCATCCCTCCTGTGGAGTTTAAATCCACAGTAACGCCTGTAGGGAACACACCACGGGTCAGGTCTCCCTCAGGCTCTTCGTCAGTCTGGGCTGAAGGTAGCAGTGGGTTTAAAGGAGACTACAACATGTAGCAGGGGAATCAGGATCAGAGATCCAGCCTGATCCCACTCGCTGATATGTCAACACCTGTCAGCGGCGTGACGTTTTGCCTCACAGCGGCCGGCCGAGCCACCACCCCCCCGACCTTTGACACGTGTCTACAGAGAGGAGAGCCACATCAGCACAGAATCGCGTCAGCCGTTATCCACTGATCGGGGCTCGTTCAGCAGACGTGTGAACATAAGCCGGTCTCACTGCTGGAGCTTGGGAAATTGCAGAACAAGGCTGTCTTCATTTTATTACGCCATCAGGACATAAATCCCTTTTGCTGCAAGACAAATCCTTGAGCTGCTCCAGCGCTGGTGAAATGGAGGCAGAATTTGCGGTCACAGTGGCAGCACCCGGTGTGGTTTTTACGGGGAGAGGGCCACATTTGTCTGCTCCGCACCTGTTGGCTCGACAGCAGCATTAAGTTCAGTTGTGCATAACAGAGTCCAGGTGATGGGGTTGTATACAAGGCGTAAGGACGACGGACAAATACAAATGAAGGACTCTGGATCACTGGGAGAGAAGTGTGTACGATCACGGTTATTACTGCTAAATACTTTGGACACAGAGAAGAAGAAGACAACAGTCCTCTGCTGCAGTAACTCTGTGGTAACTACAGTGTGCTGCTGTCACTATGATGAAGGTCACAGTATTGTGTGCAATTTTTGCTGCGGAAAAAAAAAGAGGGGAAACCATTGTCTGCAGTTAAATGCACAAACTGCTGACGTGCATTTTTCAAATATTCCTATTGATTTTGTTTGTTCTTTAACAACAGTAACAGCAGAACATCATCAGCCGGAACACGGTAAAAGTCCACCGGGGGGAAAACCAGTGCTCAGAGTCCACTAACACAAGGTACGCCTTCAAAAACACTGGTCCCAAACTTTTTATACAGCGCCCTCTTCTGTTTATGGCCATACATGTTTGGGGATATTACACTGTAATTCCTACAAAACTGCTATTCACCATGATCATAGATTTAAAAAAAAAGAGGAGGGGGTGATTTAAAGATGATAAGCAACTGCAGCAAATATATATAATTATATATATATTGAAAAAAAACCCATGTTAAAAGATGATTTGTAGAGAAAACACTAGATGAGATGAGAGGCAGCCATCTTGGAATAATGAAAGCATCCCCTGATGTCTTATCCAATTAGCTAATGAAACAACACTTCATTTAATTGTTCAGTGAATGATGATCACCAGTGGCTTCTTCATAATCAGGCCTCCAGATTGTGTTTCTACTTCCATTACGACGCTGCCACTGGTTAGAGGTTTTATTTTCATCCTTTCAAACACAAACATCTTCACAGTGAAATCTTGGCAACACTCGAGCTTTCACTGAGAGCCGGAGAAATCACGTACGCCACGCTCTGTCGGCCACCAGGTGGTGTCTCTCCAAAACATCTGTGTCTCGCACCACCTCACTGCCAAAATGATCAGAGCCACGGAATTCAGGAGCAAATGTGGAATTCAGGTGATGGAAGCATTCGGAGATGAACGGCACAGTTTAAAGGTGAAGTCACGGAAAAATTCACCAATTTTTTTTTTTTTTTTTGCCAGTTATAAACCTGTCTACTTTATTCAAATACAACAGGTACCTAGAATATATTTCTACTTTTTTACCGTTTATTTACAGGTTTTTTTAAAATAAGCATTGTCTCACTTGTAAAATAATCATGAAATTAAAGCTGAGCTTTAGGTTAAAATGAATTGAAATGTTCACGGATTATTCTGGGATGTTGTTGAAATATAAAGCTCAAGTCTTTACAAACAACTCTAGTAAATCTTCACTTTATGTTCATTCATTTTCTCTTTCTTTTTTTCCATCCTATGCCTGTGTTGTCAACTAAAGTCCTGCTTATCTTCATGGTGTCAGTTTTTTTTTTCCAAGTGTAAGTGAAGGGGTCTCTGTGACTTTAATGAGATGATTAGGAGCAGCGTGTTGTTACACTCCAGTTCCTTTTCCTGTTACAGCGCCTTTCTTTTCACAACACCTGGTGTCAAGGGTTTATAAAAGACTGGAGACAAGTGTGTCTGAGTAATTACTGAGGTTGAACAGCAGTGTGGGAAAGTTATTAAGAAGCAGCGCCGACAACGAGCTGATCGACAAACGTAATGAGTAAACGTTGAGAACAAATCAAAGAAAC
>NC_024324.1:5553274-5557804 GCF_000523025.1 Cynoglossus semilaevis | reverse complement strand
TTTGAACGATGCCCAGTGTAAATAAATAAAAATGGGGAAAAAAAAAACCAACCAAAGGTCAGCGGTGCAGCTGTGGACAGATCTAAATCTGCTGCTGTAAGAAAACCCACGTCTTTACAGATAACCAGGCGTTCCAGGCATCAAAGACGGAGCCTCGGTCCTCATGTTGTGAGACGCTGGTCTCAGTGAGCAACACTGAACATCAATTCACTGTCTAGGGAGCTGGGGGGCAGCACTGTCTGATTAGTGGAACATTTCATATTAGAGTATTACTGCAGAGGCTCATATATATATATATGATACAAAGTTTGTGTTTTAAAGACAATAAAAACTGGATGGAATATTGTATTAACTACTGACTTTTTTCACTCCAACATAACACATGGAATATATCACATATATATTTGTTAATCCTGTAGCACAGCTCTCCAGGGTTTTAGTGTTTTGCCCAGTGGCACGTCGGCAGGCACACGGCCAGAGTAGACCCTACGACGTCTGCAGTAGGAACAGCATCTAAATGTGTGTTGTTTTTTAAGTAGTATCTTTAGTGAGTAATATGTTGAACAGGGTTAGTATTACACTGAGGGCTGGAAAAAAACACACCAGGGAATGGGTTTGTGTTAAAACAGAGAGAATTTGAAATGGAAATTAAATGAGAAGACAGATGGAAACAAGCGAGTGAGGGAGAAGGGAGGTGAAGAAAAAAAACTTTTAAATCAGATTATAAAATTCAGCTCCATAGCTTTTCTTTTTTACTTATATATAAATTATTCACAGAAAGAGAGTCACTGGGGAGGGAAGGAAGGAGAAAAACAAAGGGAGCTGGAGGGGAGAAAAAGAGATACATGCCTGAATAATATACTGCAGGATTTACATGGAGAGACAGCCATCCTGACTGGTAATGATATGGCGCCTGAAAGACTGTGGGCTGGGATTATTAGTCCAGTATAGAAGAGAGAAAGGAAAACAAAGTTCTGCCTCTGCTCGTCTTTGTGCCTCAACAGCCTCAGTTCAGAGAAGACGATGTTGAACAGGAAGTTCAGAAACAGACTGTATATATACATATGAAACACAGCTGTTTCACTGACGGCACCACAGACTGGAGGAGTCAGTGAGTCAGGTGTCAGTGATCTACAGTGGCCACCCTGTGTATCTAATAATTACACCGTCCATCAACCTCCATCACTGCTCTAATGCACGTGGTTATTTAAACACACTGTGGGGAAACGTTAGATTTCACTAAAGCGCCTGAAGCTTTAAATACAACCTCAGTGACCATCATGCATTTGATGAGTGAATCAGTCTACGACTGACCAGCTGACCGACACGTCAGGTTCTCCGAGCCGCCATCAAAATACACACCATCAAAATACACAGTAAAGACCCAAATCCACCAACTGAGTGAAGCCATATTCTGAGACATGATATCTTTACCATGTTTATATTTCCAACAATTGAATTAGTCAAAAAAAAAAAATACCAGAGTGACAATTCTGATCCTGAGTTTTTTAACCAAAAGTTTCAAAAGTGTCATTGTTGTAGAAAAAAAATGTTTTTCTACTATTGAAGTAATTGTCCAGCTCCTCAATAATGTACATTTGAGAAATTGTTAAAAAATAAAAGCGTATGTTTCCAGTCTGCCTTTCAGTGAAACCTAAATCTCAAAGTGCTGCAGTTCAAAGCACTTTAGTCACATCACAACAACATGGGATGCAGAGGAAATTCTAATGGATCTGAAAACAAGAAAGTGCTGGTGAACAGAGAGCCGTGTGAGAGAGAGAGAGTCAAGGACTGCTCCTCTTTAAGAGACGTGAGTGAGTCAGGGCTGGGGGGCAGCTTAGTGATGGAGGCAGAGACGGGTCAGAAAGTCATGAGAAGTGAAGCCGTGGAGGGAGCTGTAGAAAGTCTGACCGCAGTCAGAAGAATTTTGAAACTCTGTCCTGGAGGAAGTGACGGAGCGCAGATATGAATCGACTGCAGTTCCTCCAACCTCTCGACTGAAGCAGGAGATGAGTTCATATTTTATTCTGACGCCTCAAAGATGCCACTAATGTTTGTCAGTGAGGCTTCGAAGCAGTTCAAACTTATGCAATCGTCCCTTATTAGACGTTAAAGCCACATCCTCGTTACATTTAATGTCATTATTACAGACTATTTTCCAATTCTAGTTTTTTCCATGTATCTTCTTTTCATCGTCTCTGAGACATGTGAGGACGCTCCAGCCCAGACCACTTGGACACATGTGGACTCATGTGAGGCTAATAAAGTGCCGTATTGATCTCGCCTTAATCAGGTTCATGACATTTTCCAGGACACCGTGAATCCTCAGCCTCGACTGCCTTCAGTGTTTCATCAGCTCGTTAATGTGAGCGGAGAAAACACAGTCGCTGAAGTCGGATGTGTTGCAATGCTCTTTGAAAATGTAATCATTTTCACTCCCTGACTTTCTACGGAGAAAGAAGAATCGGTTCTTCAAACAAAAAAATCCCAATTACAGAAGAGCATCAGAGAGGGTTTGGATGACGGAGGAGAGGTCGGTGCACGGGGAGATGAAACAAACACACGTCAAAAAACACAGAGGACTTTCAGAGAGAGGAGATTCAGTCAGAGCCAACGCCAAGAAACTACTGTATCTGTGGTTCAGATGAAGAGACCGGGACCAGGACCAGGACCAGGACCAGGACCAGAGGTGACAGTTTGTTTCCCCTGATGGGTGCACACACACACACACACAAAATCACTCCCAGTCTTCACACTGCCGCTGCACACGAGGAGTTTGATGTCAAGGCAACCTAACGGCGTCAACGAAGAAAGAGGAAAAACAATACCCATAATTCAACACCACGGCCTGGACTGAACAGAATACCATGACTGTAGCTGCAGTTTCTCTGTCATCACAGTGTAACGGGTTGAATGGTAGAAAAATCAATGACATGTGGAGCCTGGCACACATGGGTGCTGGACAAACTCCCAAACTCCCAACATTCACTTGGAGCCCAAATAGTTCAAGATTGGAAGAATTTATTTTCCAGTTTCTGCACTCACTCTTTTTTTCTTTTTTTTTTGTACATAAATATCCTAAACAATGTTTTGCTATTGTTTACACCTTTGGTTTTCATTTTTACTATATTACAAACATTTCTACTATAATTTACTGCAATGTTTGATGATTTCACTGTGATTTTTTATCATGTTACTTAATTTATGCACAAGAAAAATAATCTCATATTCAGCACAGACAGTTGACAACTGTCTCCTTAATAATTGCCAGGATTATCCTTTCAACATTTTTAAAAATCTTATTTCTTTAAAGCCCAGTAGAACATCAACTTATTTACTTTAATGTAACCCATTCTTTCTCAGTCCTTCAGAGAGTTGTACTTTTACAGATTGTTCTCAGGCAAAACAGCAGGGCTGCTGCTTAATACAATATGACCTGATACATTTTAGAGTATTTGATTTAAAGAGCCATTTCTGCAGTGCATTAATCCTGTTTAACTAACCTGTAATGGCTGTTGCTCTTTGACAACCTTTGGAAATGTTCTCCTGTGCCACTGAGGTCTCGTTATTTTACCTTCAAACTTTAAGGTCTATTCTTTTTCAAAAGCCCTCATTTGCATGAAAATATCTGAACCTACTTCAGAATTTCCTTTGTTTTATGAAAACTGATTGAGGCCCACAGGAGGGCGGGGGGGGGGGACCCCCTCGACCCCCCCCATCAACTACATTTATTCCATCAACTTTTTTTTTAAATACATTTTAATAAAAAACAAAAGCTAATGATGGAACAGCGGAGGCGGTCCGACCCAGTAATGAGTCAGTGAGCCGATACATTAGTATACACTGTCAAATCATGTCACGTTCTCAGAGAAGACGGCCTTTGTTCTCTCATCAACAGCTCGTCTCCTTTAAGGGACTCGGTGTGAATGTCAGTCACACTGTGAGGACAACACACTGTCGCTTAACAAACACACAGAAACGAGTAAATGCCTGAAGTGACTGGCAACGTGACCAGCAGCTCCCACCGTCAATATCACAGTCAGCGGCGGCCATGGTGTTGATTGGGTTTTCTCTGTAGCCGTCAACAGGTGGCAGCGTGAACGTTGGGTTACCCTGCAGCCGCAGGACTTCAAAGTCCCACTGAGTCTGTCAGGAAACACCCCAGAGGAGCTGGAGGTCTGTGTTCACAGTCTAAATTAAGAGTCACGTCTGTGGTCCGTGACACACACACACACACACACAGCTGACCACTGACAGTCTGCAGAGACACACAGTGGAAGAACAGAAGAAAGTGGTGGCTATGAGTCATTCTGTGTTTGTATTTTTACACCAGGCAGTGATGCAGCGAGAGAATGACAACGAGAGGAGGCACAGAAGGTAACGGAGAGGAGACTGGGACGGAATACCAGACGTCTGTGTGAACAGACCCTGGATCTGCTCACACAGGTCAGACACACATACCGTATATACATATATATATATATATATATATACATATAAAGACGAGCAGAAACCACACACGATCGCCTC
>NC_024324.1:5542662-5553263 GCF_000523025.1 Cynoglossus semilaevis | reverse complement strand
GTCTGTGTGAACACACCCTGTATCTGCTCACACAGGTCAGACACACAGACCGTATATACATATATATATATATATATATATATATATAAAGAAGAGCAGAAACTACAGACTACAGCCTTGAACTATTAAAAAAATGCATTGGATGTTTTTTTTTTAACGTCCTCAACCTATTGACTATGGTCCAGTATTACTGTGACCACCACCCTGGGACTCGACCTCTGTACCTGATCCTCTGTACATACACAAAACTCACTAGGTTTCTTTCATGCAGCAGGGTTCCTGCATATTTAAATCGCTCACCAGGTGGTGCTGTGGCGATGGAACTATTCTCTAATATGAACGAATCAGGGAATATTTGACATTCCATCTTAATAATAATTACAGAAAAAAGGTATTAAATATTAAAGTCACAGACTCCAAACCCAGAAAGTGCCTTAACACGGGTTATAATAAACGGTCTGATGTCTGAGTGTGGAGGACGTCACCACGGGCCTCGTGCTGAGTCATGTGACGTGTCATTGTGTGTGTTGTTGTCATGACTGCTCAGAGAGCTCCACACTCGTCTCCTGAATGAATGAACACACAAACACACACACACACAGATACACTTCCTATTGGTCTACCTACTGTGTGACTCAGTGACTGACCCTCAGACTGGACTGTGTGGACGTATGAATGGGGACGTGTCGTTTNAGGATTGGACACGTGTGTGTGTGTGTGTGTGTCCTGCTCTGTTTGCCCTTTTTTTCCAGCTACATGAGTTGTGTACAATTCATCTACATTAGCAGGAGATTAACCTGCTCACCTCACACATCCATCAGCGGTGCACACACACACACACACACACACACGTGTACTGCTTTAGGCAAAGGCAGAGCAGACTCCCACTCATGTACATGCCCAGTGGTGAACTGCTGCCACTGCAGTAAAGACCTTGACATCTTTCACCAAGTTCACAGTTATATATAAGTACAGGACAGGGTCCAGTGAGCACAGACATCACAGACATCACAGACATCCATCTTCAACCCCACAGTCAACGACCTTTAATATGTACAGTGTATATAGGACTGTGTCCCACATTATTCTCTCAGATAAGAAGATGAGAAAAGTTTGTTAGAATCCTGGGAAAGTTTCAACCAAAGACGGAAGACGTCTGGTTATAAAACTAAAGTCAAACTGTAGCCAAAATGTGAGTTAGATTATTTGATCTCAATTAAAATAGTCAAAATTAACATTAATTGTGCTTGTTAATTTGTGAAAATAATTAATTCCACATTTTTAGTGTGTGAAAAATGAAAATTAATCATGATTAATCATGGTTATTTCACAGCTACCCTGTGATTAATCAGATGAAACATTTTTATGTTTAATTTACTTTATGTAAATATAACAAAAGAGTTAATACTTGGCTAAGAATTAGGAAAATTAATATATATTCAGTAGCATGAGTAAAAATTAGTTCTTAAAATATAAAAAATAAGAAAAACCAAACATTTCAAACCAAACTCTTCATTGAGGGAAAAAAAAAAGTAAGAGTATTTTGTTAAACAATACAGACTTTGATTGCTGCAAATTATTGTTCTATTACGTTTCTCTAATGAGTTGGAAAATGTTTCTGCTGCTGCAATAAATGTGAAAACAAAGCTGAGGGACCGGCTCCAGAAGTGCACTTAAAAACCAAACCAACTCCACAGAGCAGCAGTCGGTGGTGCACGACGCTGCTGTTTGTTCACTCTGGTAAATAAAAGAAGCATCATTGTCTTGGTCCGCTCCACTTTGGGTTCTCATTAAACAGAATGGGGAAAAAAAAAATGTTTTCTTTACTAACATTTACAGAAGCCTATTTGTTGAGTTAATAAATAAATGTCTGGTTGGAACATGAACATGGACATGGACATGTCAAATAAGTCAACAACGAGGAGAGAGCAGCTTCAACCAAGTGTGGAAAAAAATGAGGTAAAAATGTAAAAAAAACAAGACATAAAAATCAGATTAGATACACTCAGTTATCTGCAGCTTTACTACCATAGTTACATACAGGGTAACTTTTACCTTTGGGTATTTGTGTAGTATTTGTTGGATCAAACTTTAGTTGGTAGAAAGGGCAGAACCACAAGGAGAAAACAAGGAGAGTGATGGTTGTGTTGGTAAACCAAGAGAGATCAGACTGAAGAAAGTACCAGACCAAGGCAAAGGGAGCAGGGGAGACGGAGGGGGAGACAGAGAGGGAGACGGAGGGGGAGACGGAGGGGGAGACGGAGGGGGAGACGGAGGGGGAGACAGAGAGGGAGACGGAGGGGGAGACGGAGGGGGAGACAGAGAGGGAGACGGAGGGGGAGACGGAGGGGGAGACGGAGGGGGAGACAGAGAGGGAGACGGAGGGGGAGACGGAGGGGGAGACAGAGAGGGAGACGGAGGGGGAGACAGAGAGGGAGACGGAGGGGGAGACAGAGGGGGAGAGAAGAAATGGTGCAGGGAATGAGTGAGGATGAGGGATGGAGGGATTTAGGGACTGGGGGAATAGAGAGAGAGAGAGAGAGAGAGAGAGACAGAGAGGCATTGTACTGAGTGTCAGTGTTTGCATTGGTTTCCACGGCAACTGCAGGAGACCAGGATGATAAGTTAACCAGATGGTTAGACCGCAAGCCCATGAGTCCATGTGTGTGTGTGTGTGTGTGTGTGTGTGATGGGGTCTGTTACGATTTCAAATCTGATGTTTTTATTTTTCTAATTGTATTTAGTGTTAAATCAATCCAATAACCTGGTTAGAAATCAGTATTCTTCTCTGAAATTTCCACTTTTATAAATTCAACTATGGTTTTTTCCCCCCTCCACTTCTTTTCTTGTTTCTTTTTCCTCTCAGGCGTCTTTTGGTACACTCCCTTACTGCAATGCTTATTAATGCGAGATGTGTGGCCAACGCCAAAGTGTGTGTGTGTGTGTGTGGTGTGTGTTTCAGAGAGTACAGGGCACTGTCAAGGCCAACTAGAAAGAGAATTTTATCAGTTTAATTTAAAAGTGAGAGAAGGTGTGTATACGTACGTGTGTGTGTGTGTGTGTGGGTGGGGGAGAGGGGGAGGGGTCCAGAGGAGATGAAAGAAGAAACTTTTTTTCCCTTTTATGAAGATTAATTTTTACAACCTGAAGGCCTGGAGCAGGGAGGAACAATGAAACTCAGGGTGAAGTGGGGAGGAAGGGGGAGGAGAGGAGTGAGGACCAAGAGAGAAGAGAGAACGTGAAGGACACTCATCATGAAAAGCTAATATGTCAGAAATATGAAGTCAGTGCAGAGAGCAGCAGAGTCTCCAGACTAAAAACACAGTCAGGAAAACGCTTCACTTTCCTCCTCTTCTTCTTCAAGGTAAATATGAACTGTGTTAAAGGAGGAAATGTCTGATTACTGCAGCTAGAAACGACCAGTGGGGAGAAACAGAAGAAACAGTTTGGACCCCCCCAAACCCCCGCTCCCCCTACAGGTGTTTCAGGAAATAGCACTGAAAATATGGTGACACAAGGAAGAGGTTTGAAACCAAGAAGTCCAAGAAACAGGTGGATAAATCAAAGTTAACCTTCAAACTTGGAATGAGGAACTTATTCACAAAGAAATTATAAAAGAATGAAACAAATAATAAAAATAATAACTTTCCAAAAAGTGTATTAAGACCCACAGAGGTTTTAATGGATGTTTTCACATGTGTGTGTTCTCTGAGTCATAACATTAAATCTGACACACACTGACAGAAACATGTTTGTGTTTCTACAGCATGAAGTGAATAAAGAAAACTTCATTTTAATCATGAATAATTATAATTCAGACTTTGAGTGTTTCCAGTTCTCCAATCCTCCGGTGTCAGACACACAGGTGAAAACACACAGTAAAAACCAGGTTTTTCATAAATGCAGAAACTTTAATAAAAGACTGTATACACACACACATATATAAGTGTGCTGGTCAGATGCCAGCAGACATGCAGTGAAAGGAACTTTGTCTGCAGGAAAATGAAGTCAGGTTTTGGACGGGAGTGAAAGAGGGAGGAGAGTAAAAAAAAAAGACAATCAAAGCTGGAGTATGGAGGAGAGGCTGCATGAAGCTGGGCATCAGAGACATTAAACAGTCGAGATGATGTGTGTGTGTGTGTGTGTGTGTGTGTGTGTACAGGTAAGGAACGAGGGGAGAGAGGGAGGATGATGCAAGGGAGGAACAGGGAGAGTCTGACAGAGAGGTAACTGGAAGATATGTGGAGATAAGGAAGAGGAGAAATAAATTGCACGCAGAGATAAAGGGGTGGCAGGGGGGGAGGAGTAGGAGGAGAGGGGGGGGGGGGAGGGGGGGCTGCCGGGAAACAGAGAGAGTGTGTGTTAGCAGTATGGCAGCAGTAGCACCAACATTCCAGGCTGAACAGATCAGCTGGCCAGAGGAGAAAGACAAACACAGGAGAGGAAACCACGTCTAGACTTCTGCTGGTCACACACACACACACACACACACATCTGTTCTCTCACACACACACACAGAGACAAAGTGAGGATACATACACACTTCACAGACACATCAACCTGCTAGTTAGACAAGGTGGGCGACTGCCAGGCTGTGCCAAGAACCTGGTGGAGGAGGAGGAGGAGGAGGAGGAAGAAAGAGTGGAAAAAAGGGAGGAGCAGAGATAGGAGAAGTGAGAAACGTCTGGAGAGGAGTGATGAAAGGTCCAGGGGTGAGAGTCAGCTTTGAGTTTCTAAAGAAAATCAGTCTGTACAAGAGTAACATCTGTTCTGATTAGTCCTGAATCCAGGACTTTGTTGATCTCAGTGTCAAACTGGAACCAAAAAAATAAAATTCTATTTCAGACTTCCTGTCATTAATATTTCATCTGTCGACTCCAGAGATTTTCTCTCATAACAGCTGCAGCCAAGCTGTTCAGGTGTTCAAACCCCCACTCCCTCCAACACAGTCATATTTCATCTACAGTTACTGATGGAGCCTCGATCACATGTCGTAGTTACAGATCATCAACGTGTAGTTCTCTGTTCTAACTTTCTGGAGCATGTTGAAGTTCATTCATTTACATCTAACTGGTTAGATATTAGTGGCGCTTTGGCCTAGAGGCAATGTCTCTGTCTTTGGTGTGGAACCTCAGGGTTCACCTCCTGCGCAAGTTCGAATCCCGGTTAGGGTGGTTAATACGCATCAGTGGACTCACCACCCGCAGGAAGGTTTGGGGGGTTGGTACGGTGCAATGTGATTTGGGTGGCGACTGCTGCCCCCGCGACCTGGTAACGGATAAGCGGATGAAAATGGATGGATGGATGGATGGTTAGATATTAGAAATAACACCTAAAACTTTTTTTTTCTTTTTACAATGCATTCAATTAAAGACGGACTAGTTCCGATGACAAATGTGCCAACGTTTCTGAGAACAAGCAGACAGAAAAGTAGGACAAATCTGGATAGAAAAGAGGAAAAAACGAGCGAGGAGAAAAATACTTTTTAGTTTATTCCATCAGAATATATTCAGTGTTCTTGGTTTGTATGAGTGTTTGATGGTGAACTGGGCTGTGAAAGGAGTTTCTAAATTATGAATTTTATATATTTATAAGATAAAAGTAAGAGACGCACGGAGGATGGAAAAGAAAAAAAAAAAAACCCTGATGCGACAGTCACCTGTGATTCACACTTGTCACACACACACACACACACACACGGCCTGCTCTGTTTCCAGGGATGAGCCGGTGTAGACAGATAGTTTATTGATAAATGGAGACTCTTCCTCACTCTCCCCTCATATTCTGATGTGTTAGGTTTATGGAAATCCATTCAAGGTGTCACCACAGGACGCTGAGCTATTTATGAGAATGTGGCCGAAAACTTCCCGACAACAAACCTGAGGCAGAGATGATTTAGGGGGAAGCTCCCGTTCCCTTTTACAGTCCCTGCGTCTGAGCCACAGTATTACACACTACATCACGGCTGTTTACAAACCCATGATGCACTGCAGCACGACCCGTGACGAGAGTTCATTTTCATATTTTATGGAAACGTGAAGCACAAATCACATCATGTCAGGTGCTTCTCAGAAACACCAGGTTTTTCCCAGTGTGACTTTGTTCATCTTCTCTCTAATCTAACTTTAATCATCAGGGAAGCACTTTCACACTCGTCTTTAACTCAGTCAACACATTTCCAAATCACTTTCAAGCCCGGCTGAGTCACAGAAGGACTTAAGTCATTTTTTCCAACTCCTTCTCAAATTTGGTTTTATGCTTGATCACTGTCACGTTGAAAAATGCTTCCTGGTCCCGGAGACGAGATGTTTTTCAATTTTCAGCAGCTGAAGGATTCTCCTGCTCCGTCTGGATCAATTCATTACCGTTCCTCCTGCACACAGCCTCCGTGAAGACACACCAGTGTGTTTGAACACTCACAACAGAACAGTTTTATACAAGACTAATTTTCCACAGATCAGCAGCCGGTGTTTAAGCTCTCTGACAGAAAGTTTAGACATGAGAAGAAAACAAAATCAATAAATATCTAAATATTCTGAGTAGTCCAGTATTTGGCAGGATTTGGACTCTCATTGGTCCCCAGGAAATTTAAGTTTGAGATTTGGGTCACACACTTTCACCAAGTTTCTTTTCTAAAAAAAAAAAAATCCTAATAACCTTTGACCTCTTCTCACACCTTCCAGCCATAAACTCTAACATATTTCTAAATGATTTTCCTCATTCAGTGTATACAGGACGTCTTATTATAAGCGACAGACAACAAGTGATACATATACACAACATATTTCTAAATTATTTTCCTCATTCAGTGTATACAGGACTTCTTATTATAAGCGACAGACAACAAGTGCAAACCTCTCCCTCTTGTGTCACCTCCTCCTCCCATCACTCGTCTCCCCCTCTCTCCCACCAATGACATTACCGTTCCCTTCCACTTCATCCATTATCCCTCTTTAAAACTCCCTCTCTGCTCACGTCTAGTCCTGTCCGTCCTGATCGTCCTCTCAGACGTGGCCCACAAACCCAGCCCAACGTGGAGATAACGTGCAGCACACAACGTTCCTCACACCAGATGAGTTTCCAAAAAGAGCCAGGAGCTATTTGGTTTTCACTAAGGCCTGCAAAGTCTTCAAATATGTTTTTGTTTCTGTTGTTGTTGGAATATTTTTGAATCAAATGTTCTTGCGTCATCACAGTAAACACTCAATTACGGCTGGTACAAAGCGTGTTTACTTCTCCTCCCTGTATTGCTACCAGGTCCGCAGTGTTTGTTTTTACGTGTTTTCTTCGAAGGGATTACCTAAGAAAATATGTCAACATGTCTGTCGTAATCAAAACCAACCGAGGAAGAGAAAGTAATCATCGGCATCTGTTACTCAAACCTGCTGAGGAAAATATCAAATTATATCAGCGTTCAAAGAATTTCAATAAAGCCGGTTTGAGTCACTTACAAAATCATTTTGGGATAAATTCTAATCAACACCACTCACTGGATTACCACGCACGCTGTTCCAGTCATTTACTGCATGTGTGGCACCACAGAATCATCAATTATGAGCTTAATGGTGCAACGCCATCATTTATGACGCAGACTTGAATTGTTTTCCACACATTTGCAACCAGAATCAGAAGAATGGGATTAGTCTGATCAGGCCTCCTCCTCAGACTCTTCCTCCTCAGACTCCTCCTCCTCCTCCGACTCCTGCTGCTGCTTCAACATCTCTGGACTACAACTGACTGTTGTATTCCACAGGAATACAACACTGGACCAACAGGCGACCGTTACAGTGTAAGGAAACACTGACGTGAAAACGTGGTAAAAAAAATAAAAACAATAATAATTAAGTGAACAGTGGGCAGCAGTGTGTGGGTAAAAAACAATTATAGTCTTTATAACACAGGGATATTAACCCATCACCAAAGTGAACAGTGGGCAGCAGTGTGTGGGCAGTGGGCCAGGCTCAGAGCTCCTCAGTGGTAACTTGGCAGCTGGTGGACTCAAACCTGAAGCCTTCCAGACCTAAGGCCACTTCCTTAACCACTAAGCCACTCCTCCAGCAGACAGACAACAGTTGTTGTGTGACTGAGGACGGAGTCTCCCACAGCAGCCGGCCTCAGCACAGACATGAACGATATAGGAACAACAGCAGGACTCACCGGAGACGTGGACGTGGGTCAGAGGTTCTGCTGCTGCTGCTGCTGCTGCTGGGTCACCATGGTTAGAATTCTTGAAAGGCCCTGAAGTGAAACAACCGTCGTTGTCAGTCCATGTTGACTGTCTGTTGTTGTCAGTTTATTCCACAGTCCAGCTCTTCAGGCTCCTCATTTTGACCTCTTTAATAAAATAAATAAATAAATACAATTAAAAAAAAATAAAAATTCCTTGAAATTTCGTCATGCAATTGTAATCCAGACCAAACTGTAGATGAATACTAACACATCAGTGCCCCCTACAGTATGTGGCAGTTAACGACACACACCTGTGTTTGGTAATCAACTGATTAGGAACACCTGCTGAGATGACATCACCACTGACTCCTCCCACCACTTCCTAGTAAGTTTTGATTGGTTGACCTTAATTTTAAAAAATGTTGATATTTATTTATATATATTATTTTTTTTAAAAAGCAGAACTTTTATTATTATTATTATTTTTCACAAAGTGGCGGCCGGTGACTAATATTCCATGAAGGTCTGAGCCAAAACAACTGAACACAGACAGCAGGATACCAGTGCTGTGAGATAGATTAAAACTGAACATGTAAACACATCACTGAATCATAGTTACAGATTTTTACACACAGATGATACACTAGTGACCCCTTGTGGCAGATGTGCACAGCTGCTCAGCTTGTGGCGACAAAATAATCGACTTTAAGCCACTGGATTCTGTTCTGTTTTATATGTGGCATGTTGTGGTGAGTTTTAAACACACACGTTATTAAAAAGAAGTGATTATTGTTTATTTTTTAAATATATTTATTTAAAAAATACAAGGGTTTGGGCGCCCTCTATAGGCCAGCCGTGGCTGTGTGTATATAAACAGGAGACTTTTTTTGTAACTTACATTAAAATAATGAGCCTTATGTTTCCAGGCTCATTCACAGACAGACATACGTCACCAGTATAACCCACAGTAGCCGACCAGAAAAATCATTGTATGATTAGTGGTATGAACTTCGCTAGCCCGTTGACCAGAAAAATCATTGCTAGTGGTATGAACTTCGCTAGCCCGTAAAAATAAAATAAATTACACAAGTATGTGAAAAAAGTAGTGGCTAATAGTCCAGAAATTACGGTAATCTGTGAAACTATGTGACCTAGCGTTACATTATCGGCCTATGACAGTCAAGATTCACAGCTGTCAACATCTGCTCTGATGCTGCACAGCACCGTGGAACTCCAGTACCAGTGTGTGGACCGCTCGTACTGCACATGTGAATTTGACTGACTGGACCCGGCCCACACTGATAGTACCCCAAACTGCAGCATGTGTTACTTCCACGTACAACCATAACAGGCAGCAGTGCCAAGGCTGGCTTTCTGAAGGCTGAATGTGTGTGTGGTCTCTGCAGACGGGGCCTACCGCCCACTCCCCTGACACCGGGGTGAGATATGAAGAGAGACAGAGCTCTGTGCAGGAAATATCCATGTGTTGACAAGCTGAAACGCACACTCACACTGTGTGTTCCTCCCTTTCCTCTCGCTCCTCTGTCTCCCCGCCATCTGCTCCCCACCTTTCTGTTACACTCTCCTCCGAGGGAGAGACCTTTGGCCAGCTGAAAACACACAGTGTTTTATCTGTATCAAAACTGAGTGGGTTAGGTGTTAGTATGGTGATGCCTCTGTGTGGAGGATGAGAGTAAATTATAGGAGTTTAAATACTCACCTCAGCTTCACGTCAGTACGAGCTGAATCATCTGATGTATATTTGACTTATGTGGAGCCAAAACCCAGTGACCTGAGATAAACATTGACAAACGAGTGTTTGATTAGAATTCTATTTATATATATATATATATATATATATATATATAAAACCCAGGATCCCCAGGTTGACAAACATCTGCACCAGTTGAAGACATTTGAAGTCTTCGTGTTGGTTGGTACAAAAATGTCTTGGTCTCAAAATTTCGTACCAGTTGTGAACAGAGTCATATGGTGCGTGACAGAGGAAGTAGAATCAGAGGACGACAGTAAGTAGGGAGTGCAACAAAACAACAGAGAGGGGGGGGGCGCTGACACAGCAGGTCTGGACGACAGAGAGTGAGGAGAGGTTGATGGAACTGTGGCAGGAAAACAAGTGCATTTATAATGTTAGCTGCAGTACAGACTAGAGAGAGGGCCGTGTTCAGCTGGTGTCTGTAGTCTGTAGTCTGTAGTCCCTCATGACCCACACGTGTGAAGTGTGTGTTCCCCAGTCTTTTAGAACTCTGTGTGTGTGTGTGACCGTGGACAGTGTCTGTTCTTCTCTGGTCAAAGACATTTCAACCTTCACTTCCTGGTTAAATGGAGGCTACAGGTAACTCAAGCTGATCTCCTCAGAGGCCAATCTTGAGGTAACATTTCTCCCTGAAGAGAGGGGGATGATGGGGGAGACA
>NC_024324.1:5508602-5542513 GCF_000523025.1 Cynoglossus semilaevis | reverse complement strand
AGGAGGAGGGGAGGACGTGGGGGGGGGGTGTAAAGCATGTCAGTACAAGTAAACAGAAATGAAAAGTACAACACAACTGTCAAGAATACACAGTGTGTGAAGAGACCAAGCCAAACCTGAAAAAACAAACACAATCACAAATAATTAGATTTCTTTCTATATATGGAGATAAGAAGTCTCCACCAGGAGGAAAACCAGGCAGAGGAACCTGAAAACCCTCCTTCAGTGATACTTCAATGCACTTGCTTTTAAACAGATGCGACCCAAGTGTGGTTACATCTGTCAAAACATTTTATTCCTAACTGCCTGGGTTTGTTGGGCAGGACGGGAGCTGTACAGCATCACACTGAGATCCTCTGTCTGAGGGAGGGCTGTCAGCAACACAGGAGGCAACAACAACCCAGGCAGCAGCAACAACACAGGCAGCAGCAACAACACAGGCAGCAACGCAGGCAGCAACACAGGCAGCAACACAGGCAGCAGCAACAACACAGGCAGCAACAACACAAGCAGCAGCAACAACACAGGCAGCAGCAACAACACAGGCAGCAACGCAGGCAGCAACACAGGCAGCAACACAGACAGCAGCAGCAGCAGCAGCAGCAGTAGCAGCAGCAGCAGCAGTACTGTAGCTGTAGCAGCAGCAGCAGCAGTACTGTAGCAGCCGCAGTACTGTAGCAGCAGCAGTACTGTAGCAGCAGCAGCAGCAGCAGTACCAGAGCTGCAGCAGCAGCAGCAGCAGCAGCAGTAGCAGCCGCACTGTAGCAGCAGCAGCAGCAGCAGTACTGTAGCAGCAGCAGCAGCAGTACTGTCCACTGTGGGTGCCAGCAGTCCACCAGTGTGGCTTTAATCAGATGTGACGTCTGGAGTGTCACGGTGCAGACACATTGTTGTCCTGCTCTAAGCAAACACTCTTCCTCCGACTGTCCTCACTTCCTCCCCTGCGTCCCCGCTTTAACCTCCCCCCGCGGCGCGCTCCGCTCTCTGCTCGGCTTGGAAAAGTTTGGCCAAGCACGTTCACGAGTTTGTGATTTACTCGTTTGCTTTTATTGACCCGCTGCAATATTAAGTCTCTTGGCAAGCATCTGAGTGTTTTAACTGTCAGCTCCACAGAAGAGCAAATTTGTTTTTTTGCCCCGTTGTGTTTCACAAGTGTGCGCCTGGCACCGCTCGCAGGCTCACTGGCGACAAACAGAGGTCAATCTTCCAATTGTGATGATGAATAGAGGCCTGTCTGCACGCCCTGATTAAATGTTTTTCTAACTTAAAGCTGGCTGTCATTGTTGTGTCCTCTCAAGTTTCACACACACCAATTTGCCGGTTTATCATGTGCACCTTTGAAAACAAAAGAGCCGTGACTGCCGTCCAGAACAGCAGACCTGAAACAAATCGCTTATTCATGTGGATGAAATGTTCTGAGGTGTTGAATCAACTTTGTGTCAAATCTGTGTCTGTGTCTGTGTCTGTGCTGTTGTTGTTGTTGTTGTTGTTGAATGTTGTCACCATTTGGCCTTAATGCTGTCAATGCAGCTGTTACTTTTAACTTACTGAACTTAATCAACAGAGTTATTTCTCTATGACTTTTGGCTTTTTATTCAGCAGGCATAAAATAACCACAGCTGTCGTTCTAAAATATAAAGTCTGCAGGTGAACTCGTAATTATAAAATATATTTTAAATATATATATACTTAGAAAGAAACCAGGGAGACTGAGCAGAAATCTTAACCTGTCACAGTCACTATTCAGCACCCCAGGATATGGGCCACATTTCAGATAAACTCAGACAAAAGATGAGCATGGGTTTCATCTAATATTAGACAAATTTAAATGTATTGTTTCTGATTGTCAACTTATAAATTATGAGCATAATAATAGTTATTAATATCTAAAAGGTTTTGCTAATTTATGAAATAGACTAAATAAATGTGGTTTATGGGCAAAATGGAGAATATTTATGACTGTTGTCACCATGTTTTAGACCTATGTTCATATTTACCAGATCAGTTATGTCTTAGACCTATGTTCATATTTACCAGTTTGGATGAAGTGACTAGTTGAAGAATAATCATCCAATTACTGACTAATGTTTAACCTGAACTTAAAGTGAACTTTTCTGTAGAAAAACAACAGGGCCATGGATTTCCATATCCATAATTTGGACCACAGGTTTTTCTAAGATGCAGCCCACATTTTAATACTTGGACGCAAAATTCAATCTTCTAATGGACACTACATTTTAGAAGTAATTACATATGCGTACAAGAGTACGAGGGGTGGGCAACTTTTTACTTGATTTATAATGTCTGCTAACAATTAGCCTAAGCGTTTGTAGTCTTCTGATGTCAGATTTGGGAAATTACAATCCGGTTTAGAGGAAAATGGTCAATAAATTATGACAGGAGGTGATATAATGATGTAATCCTGACAGTTTGGTAACAGCCTGGTGACATTAACATGACAAACATGATGTCATGTCCATCTAAAACGACCATGTCTTCAACTCTGTCTATGATGCCCGTCATCAACATTACATGTCCGTAGCACAGATTTTTCCATTTGGCTAATCTGCATCAACGCATGAGAAAATAATAACATTGTCATGCTGCAGGTAACGTAGCTCAAGGAGGTTTTCAATCGGATGCATTTCTATTAAAATCCGACACGACGAGTGCGTGTTTGAGGAGACGGGAAAGAAAGAATGATGCTTCTGTCACATCCCTGGAGCCTCTCGTGATTTTGTGAAGAGCCACAAGGAAAATCACAATATCTACACTTGTGCCTCTGAGAGAGAATAGTCGTTAGTGGCACATCCACAAGAGGTCACTTGACAGCACAACAGACCAAATACACACAGATCATTAAAACAAGTGGCCAGAGCTGTTTTCTACCAGCGAGAACAGTCTCCTGTGTGCTGCCTCTTCATTTTTAACAGACATTTCTGGGCATTTTTAGCCTTCATTAGGAAGAACAGAAAGTCTTAAAAGACTGAGAGAAAGGACAAGAGAGAGAGAGAGAATGAGAGAGAGAGAGAAATGGAGGCAGAGACAGAGAACAAATAGAGTGAGAGACAAAAAGAGCAAAAACTCAGCAAAGGATCATCCTGAGCCTGAGGGGCTCCAGCTGTGCCAGGTGAGCTATCCGGCGCCCCCTTCTGTGTCCCCTGTTAGCGTTCCTCTTTTATTAACCAAGTTTAGAGGGTTGTGTTTTTTGCCGTGAGCTAAATTGGAGCTGGGGTTCAAACTCATCCGGCGCTCTCTGACACTCTTCGCTGAGACTCACTCAGGTGTTTTGTGTGGCGCAGTAGAGATGACTACAAATGCCCAGTTCACATTTTTTGATTTATTGTGCCTCTCCGAGGCAGCCCCTTCCTTCAAAGGAGGAGATTTGGTGACCAGGCAAATGTCATATTAAATCCCTACAGGCATAATAAACGGCAGCAGCAGTGAGTGAGAGGTAATCACCTCTCCTCCAGAGCTCTTCAGTAAAACACGCCAGCAGGAAAAACTCCACGGATGCTGACCGTGGAAGACTGCAGCTTCTCTGAGGCTTGGAGCTGTGAGCAGATGCATGCATATGGAAATGGAAATGGAAATGGAAATGGAGGCTGTGGTCTCTGCAGCTCATGTATTCATGTACTACAGGTACTACAAACGTCCACACAGAGGCCCTGATGTCCAACCACATACAGTAAACATGTACATTATGAGCTTTCCTTACACGGTGTGTTTTACGTGGACGGTTTAATAGTAATGAGACCTTTCACAATAAGAGAGGACAGGAGTAAGTCGAGGGTGAGTGAAGAAAAACGGTGAGAGGAAGACAACATGTGTCTTAGAGGAAAAGAAGGGAGGGAAGAAGGAGAGAGAGAAAGAATGCATCTCTCCATCTCTCCAGCCCTGGGCAGCGTTGTTTGCCAATCTGCTTCTTCGTGTGTGTGTGTGTGTCTGCGGGCATGTGGGAGTGGTTTGCGTGTGTGTCTGCGGGCATGTGGGAGTGGGAATAACAAATGGCAACAGTGCCACCTACTGCACATACTTCATTTGGAGATTTAATTTTTCTGAAATTTGAGTCCATTGTGTGAGACGTGGAAGATGGATCACCGATAAATATCCGGAGCTAAATTCAAACCCTGGGCCTCAGGAACAAACTGCATCTGCTTGATTTCGACTGGTTCTGCTGACGACCAAAGAAAAGGAGCTGTATGCAGATGAATATGCAGATGTGCTTTATTTTTGTTGCCCGGGTACGCTGTTGTTGCACAGCACTGCAACTTTGAGCATCCACTGTTGGCTGGATGCTGCGGAGGCTGGACTCTTACACTACACACACTACGGGTGTTTCAAATCACCTGAGATATATGATAGTAAATGATAATAAAGCCCAGTGGAGAATGGACAAGGGAGCAACATTTCTAAACTCCAAAGTGTATGTATTGAAATTATAATGATCGACCTACAACTGGTGATACACACTGGCCAGTTGAACACAAACCTGATATACTCACAGGAATTGAAGAAAGACACACACGAACATCTTCTTTAACAGCTCTGAGACGCTCCTTTTTTAGTTTGATGACCATCTGCTGCCACCTAGTGGAAGAGTTTATTAGTAAATACATAATGCTTTAAGGACAAATTAAATGTGATTATTTTCCCACAGTACACCTGATAAAATTGATTTTTATTTATGTTTTCTGTGACTTTGCCATTAAGTAATTTAAAGTATTGACATACATGTCCAGTTATATATTTTGATGTCCTAAAAATGAATTTAAGAAATTGGATTTACCTTTCTTTTTTTTTAATTTGCTGCTTGGGAAAAAAGAAAATCCAGCTTCTTAGCCTTCCTCCACGGTCAGATCATCGGTCTCCGACTCTCCTTCTCCTTTACTACATCCATGAATCTCCTCTAGGGTCGTTCTCTTCCTGCGACCTGGCAGCTTCATCTCCTACAGCCTTTGTCCTGTCTTGTCCCGTCCATGTCTCTGCTATAAAACATGTTACATCCTGGTCATTCCAAAAAAAAACTTTATTAACATCTCCAGCTAAGCTTTCTGTTTTTTTAAGACATTCAACGTCTTGAAAACGACATCCCATGACAGATCTCACTATAGATTATAATGTCATCCGCAAACATTTAGACACTGTCCATCGCCAGTGTAGACAAAGCAAACAAACTCTGGGTGTGTACTGAAATCCTTTTCACCTTCAGGTTAGCTAAGCAGCAACTCCCATGTTTATCATTGACGGTCTTCATTAAGACGTAGTCGTTGACTCTGCGGCTACATCGCTAAATCACATCGACTAGTAGTAGTAGTCCGCACTATAAGGCGCACCTAAAATCTGCTGTGCATCCGGTTGCTTTGCAAGAAATCATCCGTTTTAAAAGTACCGTATTTTCCGCACTATAAGGCGCACCTAAAATCTGAAATTTTTTTCAAAAGCTGTCTATGCGCCTTATAATCCGGTCCGCCTTATATATGGATCAATATTGAGCCGCGACAGGTCTCGCAACTTAAGGTAAGCAGCCACCGACTCCATTTTCCCCCGTATAAGAAGAAGTGCGCGGTGCATGCTGGGATATATTAAACAGCGAATCATTTTCATTTGTGTGTTTGTGTAAAGACCCTGAAATGGCTCCTATTAAGAGACACGCTTACAACGCAGAGTTTAAACTCAAGGCGATCAGTCACGCAGTAGAACACGGAAATAGAGCAGCAGCAAGAGAGTTTAACGTTAATGAATCGATGGTGCGGAAGTGGAGGAAGCATGAGGATGAGCTGCGCCAGGTAAAGAAGACTAAACAAAGTTTCCGTGGCAATAAAGCGAGATGGTTACAGTTATTATGCTATTGCTTTATTGTTATTGTGTTATTGGAAAAGTAAAATGTTATACCTTGCTGTTGTTAAAAGATGTTAAAGATGTGTCACGAAAATGCTAATGCTGTACCTCAGAGAAAATAATAAAACAGCTGTTTATTCATTTTGGGAGTGAATGGAGTTGTGGAAAGCTTGTTTTTAATCTATTAATAAAGTTTGACTGACCTATCTGACTGTTTTGTGGACATTCTCTTTAGCGCGGCACCATCTAATGGTTGCATAACGTAACTACAGCCTCTACTGTAGCGCCTTATAATGCGGTGCGCCTTATATATGGAAAAAGTTTTAAAATATGTCATTCATTGAAGGTGCGCCTTATAGTGCGAAAAATACGGTAATCACCACAGTAGGCTAACAGCTAGATGCTGTGCACTGCCAACATGTCAGACTGGAGCTGAGGGTCAGGCAGGGCTACACCAGTCGTCCGACATCATCCTGCCCACAGAAGGTGAGCAGCAGCGTGTGTCACCCACAGCTGGGAGCTGCCCAGTGAAGCCATGCTCTTTTAGCAGCTGAGGAAGTGGAGAACTCGAAGGTTCTGTGAACGGCCCACGGCCACTGTAGTGGCAGCAGCGTGGAGGAAAGAGCACTTCTCCATCAGGGCCTGCAGGAGTTTACAAGCAAGTCAAAAAGGATTAAGCACTTTGGTTTTTTTTTTCCTGTGGATCAGGAGCTGGACTAACAAGTCAAACCTCGGGGTCATGTGACGGGAGATTCTAGCTGTGAGATTTACCTGAGTTATGTTTCAGTTTACAGTTACTAACAAAAACAGCTTTGACTTCACGACGGAGGTTAATCTGCAGCAGATGGTTGAATAGAGATATTTAACCTTATCTTTTACTCATCACTAATGGATTTAATGAAACCGTTTCCAGGCTCCATGTGGCAGATGCTCAGACTAAGAAAACAAAGGGTTTGGAGATAGTTTTGCCAACATTTTCAGAAAGAGGATGAGTCAAGAACACTGATGTGCTGTTGTTAATGTCATGGAGCTCTTTAACAATATTTTCATTTACAAAAGCTGTTTCCAAGCTGTTGTATTTTCATCACCTTATTAATATTCTTTTATTTCTTTCTTCCTTTCCTGAGACTAGTGCTGTTGGAATATTCTTCAGGTGAATCAGGATAAGTCACTCCAGGGGTCTGTGTTTGGGCTGGAGGTCTGTTTGGTAGGAGTCAGGTCTGTTCAACCAAAGAAAACATGGAGTCCAGTTAATCCTGATTAATCAAAATACATCAATTTACTACATTTGACAGTTTTTTATTCAACACATTCCTGACAGGACAGACCAGTAACAGCAGCTCTATGAATGTGTTCCTCACCTCATAGCTTCATAGAGTTTGACTAGCTGTCAGTGTTGGGTATGAACTAGTTAAAACTGGTTATCAACTGGTTAGGGTTAGTTTTTGGACCAACGTTCTAGAGATAAATGGAAGTGAAAGAACTAACAGAAACAGCAGCACACACCAGTGTATGTCTGCTAGATTCACCAGTGCATATGTTTGCCATTCTACTCACTCTCTCTCTCTCTCTCTCTCTCTCTCTCTCTCTCATACACACACACGAGCACAAACTTTTTATGGCGTTTTCCCTTCACAAAGCAGGTTGCTGACAGCAAACCTGCCTTCAGCAGATAAACTTTATCATTGGACACACACCTGTGTTTGTGTACAGCCACACACACACACACACACACATACACACTGGTATAGCCTCAGTCTCAGTACTCTTGACAAGGTAGACACCTGCACCTGCTGTGTGTGTGTGTAAATGTTGTTAGAGAGCCTGCGGTGACAATAACACACTCCTGGCTTCAGAACAAGCAACACACTGTTCGACACCAACAAACACAAAACAACAACAACAACAAATGAAGACAAACTAAATTCTACTACAACGAAGAGACAATGAGAGAACAAGAGTTCCCAAAGACTGTGGTTCTTAAAACAGCCATCATCCATACAGTCCAGGGTCAACAGCTGGAGTTAAAGGTCAAATGTAGTCATGTAGTAAACAGAAGTTATAAACAAACAAGTTTAGCTTGTTAAAAATATTTTCAGTCTCTATGATATTTAGCAGCAGTGTTTGCCCTGATGCCTCAGCAGCAGAGGGCAGTCTGCTGAACTGCAGTGTCAGTTTGACTCTATGCAAAGATAAATCACCAGAAAAAAAGTCTCAGTTTTACTGGAAAACCAGGCCTAAAATCAATGTATTCAATCACATTCTCCAGCACGTGTTGAAGGCTCTGCTGCAGTGGAACGTGGTTTGACCTGTGGAAACACTTCTGGATCAATCTGGAAAGCATCAAACTCCCACTTTTCAACTGTGGTCCTTCTTCCCAAAAGCAGAGTCAGTCTGGAGAGTGAGTGGACGCGAAAAGAAGAAGAACTTCAGTTCTCTCAGTCCCTCAGTGGGCTCTGGTACCAGAACACACTCTCTTCAGGTAAGAGGTTCAACAAAGAGCAGCTACACTAAAAAAAAAACACACACTCTTAGACTGAAATTCTCTAAATCACGTACAAAACATAGCCGACTGTTAAACTGCAGTACTGTTTAACAGGAAACACTGTTCATGTGACTGCATTTAGACCAAATGTGCAGGGCTTTAAAATGAGTCCATCTACTGCCACAGTAGCGTAGGTCTGGGCCTTGACATCACAGGTCAACCAGATACAGACAAGGGGAAATAACGTATGCAGCCTGCTGTGACAGAGCTGTTGCTGTCAATAAATCAATGTTTGTACACTGGGGGAAATACAATACAGTTATTCAAGTGTGAGGTTTAGCTCTGACAACATCTCCTAACTCTAGAATCTTCTTACTGCCGAAACCCAACCAGCCTACAGCGCCCCCTGGGAGCTTTAGGATTGTTGAAATGTTACAGCACACATCACAGAAAACACAACAGATTTAACCACTTAGACAAACAAGGCCCAGTGACCGTGTCCACGTCTCAGTCTGTCAGTGTGTATCGTCTTCTTCTTCTTCTTCTCCTCAGATTGTTGAAGCAGACACTTTGAAAGGTACAACATTTATCTCCAATAAAACAAGCAGGTACAAATGAGTCTCACCGTGCAGCTCATTGTCAGTCTGAGTGACACTGCAGAACCCACTGGAACGTAACATGTAATTTATATGACATGGTGTCCGTATGTCCCATTACCCAAAAAGATGGGGAAACTCTGCTGGGATGATCATGTGTATCAGAACCATCTGTCAATCTGCTGATCGCTGCTGATTCCAGCAGGAGGAAGTGGCCACATGCTGCTCTGGAAGAAGCTTTCATTAATTAATTTGTTAATTTATTAACTTAAAAAAAAAGTTTTCTCTTTAAATGGAAAATGCTGTTATAACTCCTCTGGAAAATAGGACGTCTCAACATTTACTGTTGTTTGACTTTACAAACAGAATAAAGTGGACTTTTTTTTTTACTGATTTTATATTTCCTGGTTAACGTAAATGTCATCAGGTTGTTTCCATTCTGTGGTACACATATTTTGAAGCCTAGTACTCCCTAGTACAGCAGCCTAAACAATGGGTACTCTGTGTGTGTTGACAGTGGAGCTGAGCTGACCGTGGTGCTGATTTTACTCCTGCTATTCTTTTCTCCTGAGTTTGCAGACATGTGTTCTAATCGGTATTGAATACAGGGCGATGCTCATCCCTCATGGGAAAATCCAGCTCTGCACTTTTCCCAGAATCAGCACGCTCACACACTCACACTCCCTGCATAATGTTTGGAGGAAAACCTTATGTTTAAGCTAAAGTGTCCCCAAGAGTTCCAGTGTCACTCAGACGCACAGCAGCGATAAACGCCCGTCACTCTGCCTCTGTCACTGTTCTGACCCCCCCTGTCAGTCACCCTCTTTATGTCTACTTCCTCTCACAGCAAGACAGAGTGGCGTCACCCAGGCCCCACCAGCAGGGGGCCTCTCTTTTAAAAGAGTTAGAATAATAGCTACATATGGAAGCTATGGAGTGCCAGAGTGAGGCTTGAAAATACCATACATTAGAGAATCCTTCATAGCTGCACACACACACACACAGATACAGACAGGAAGTGACATCAGCTGCAGAATGCTAACATCCTTCAAAGATGCTGGTTCATCAGCTGATCTATCTGCAGATTTATACCCACACAGTCTGTGTTTGAACACATGGAAGTCCTCAGGCACAAATCTCCTTCTTTCAGCACTCACACCACCAGCCGGCCAGGACGGCTCTGCTCTTCTTGTTAGGACACATTTATTTGGCCCAACTAGACGGTGGTCTCGTGTGGACCAGTGATCCTGGGAGGCCTGTTTTAGACAAGGTCCTAACAAGGAGACAAATGCAAGAAGCAAACCTCCATCTCTTTCTATTTACACACACACACACACACACACACACACTTTTATTACAGTGCCACAGTGACTCTAGCTGGTGGTAAAGTGTACTGCAGAATAAGCTCTGGGCTCTGTGCTACATGGTGTTGTTGTGTGTGTGTGAGTTGTGTTTCTTCAATATTAATGATAACTTCATGATCAGTGTTTTGTTTGACTGTGGTAAGCTCTGGGCTCTGTACATGGTGTTGTTGTGTGTGTGTGACTTGTGTTTCTTCAATATTAATGATAAGTTCATGATCAGTGTTTTGTTTGACTGTGTTTCAAATCATACCTGTTCCTCCCTGAATGTCTGACTCCTTCACTGTCATTAGTTCTTTTGAATAAGTAACGCAGACACATTTTTCCACTCATTTTGGGAAAGGCTTTTTCACTGGCCTGAAAACATCTGAGTGGAGGATCCACACAGCACGTTAGAATATCAATTTTCTTTTCAACTCCTCCGGGTTAGTCATTAGTCTGTGTGTGTGTGAAATGTCACTGGTTTTAACATTTTTCCTTCCAATTCAAGTTTAAATGTCCTTTTTTTAACTTGGGGTGTCCTGGTGATTCAGACGGCACAACACGTGTTTGAGATGTGATGAGAACGAGCTGCATGTATAGATACGGTAAAAGAATTAACTGGAGAAAACATTATAGTTTTTTGAATGGAAATGTTGGCTGGAGATGGAGACAAGAGTCAAATCTTACACTTAACACTTTTCTGTCTCTGCAGTTTCATAAAATAGCAACAAGGTTAGAAACATCAGATGTGGCGTTTAAAAAATGTGTGAAGCCTTTTATTTGCTCAAATGGTTTTGAGTTTGGAAGAATGACATAAATCTTGTAGAATGAAGGTCGCAGTAAAATAGTTAGAAACTGGTTTTATGTTTTAATCAAAGTTGACTCAGAATCTTTTTTTTTGGTAAATTTTTTTCTTTCCTTGACTGAGTTTTGTAAAAGCAGAATCTATCTTAAACTGATCATTATTTGTATCTATGTGGTTGTGTCATGGCAGACAACGATGGTTAGGTGATGCTTTAAACTGGAAAAAAAAAAAGAGCTACAAAAAAGACTCCAACCGACCAGCGGTTCTACAGCAGCTACAGACGCTTCAGTTCAGTCCCCACAAAGACAGAGGTACATGTAAGTGTGTGTTTGTGCTGTAATTACTACAGAAGATAAATCTTGGTAATGAAACAGACGGAAAAAATGGGACTCCAGAGACCGAAGGGAGGAGCAAGAAGAAGCAGGTGGGTGGGGGGAGTGGGAGGCACAAACAGCAGGTACGGGACCTCCATGTCTAAACTGTCCAACTTCAGCTGTCCCTCATAAATGCTTCATCATAGCAGGTCTCACTCCTCCCTGCCTTATTGGTGAACTCCTCCACCTTAATCTCCACCTGCGTCACTCTCATTAGAACACACGTGTATCTGGTCTCTGCCTCCACCGACCATGCTGACCTCTGAGTACTTCACTGGCCTCACCTTTAGTTTTGTTTTACACAATAACACACACAGTGACATTTAGGGGTTGAAGGTGATCATTTGCAATAATTATACAGAGTGATTTCCCACTGGGCTACATGTCTTCTCTACACTCATCAATACCACTCATCAATTGGCTTCAAAATCAATTATTGATATTTCTTTTGGCAAACTGTCCAACTGCCTATAATGTCTTAAGTTGTCTCCATTTCCTGAGTAGCTTCCAGAGACACGCAGGTCAAAAATGCTAACAGCCCACTACCAAGTGTTCTCTGGATGTGTCCCAGTTTGTAGTCTGCAGCCAACAGATCATGATACCAGACTGTGCTACAACCTACATTACTACAACAACAACAACAAGAGAATCTAAAAACTGTCACTGAAGTCCATAGCTGAGCTGAGTCCCACTGTCTGTAGGCTACACTGGTCATGTCCTCTAGACTGGACCAACTAGGCTGCCTAGAGGCTGTCTAGAGGACATGACCGTCCTCTAGACTGGACCAACTAGGCTGCGGCCAAACGGAACGTGTCAAATGTTATAATCATTTTAATAACCATCAACTAAGCACCAGATTGGTCCTTTGCAAATCAAAGAGACAAAAGTCGTAGCCCATAAAGTTGGTCCCTTCAACTAACCCTGCCGTTTTAGCTTACAGGAGCTTCTGTTTGGTTCCTGTAAGTCGGTGGAGGCCTGCACCCTGGACCTCAGCCACCATTTGATTATTTACACCTGGGTCTGTCCCACTGGAACTTGTCAACATGACTGCCATGAAAACGGTCCCTGGTTTCCCTCCATTTCCAGTGAGGGGAGTCAGGCTCCCGTGAGACACAGGACCATTCGTGTTGTTTTGGATTAACTTTAATTTTATTTCTGGTAAGAAGTGGTTTGAAATGTGGATGAGATGTTTCATGGGCATGTAAGGCCATAAAAAGTCACAACACATTAAAACGTGGAGAAAGAGCAGTCACAGCGGTGGCTGTTTAAACTCCGTGTTGTCTTTCGTCACCACATGTGTCTTCTATTGTATGACCAGCCTCTCTGGACGACAGATGGAACGCAGGGATCGAGAGAAAAGGGAACAAAAGCAGCAACTCTGTGGCCATTAATGACGAGAAAGTCTTCTTTTCTTCTCTTTTCAACTTTTTCATCCAGGCTTTGTCCATAAAGTCCTGGAGTGTGAGGTCAGACATGGTCAAAGTCAAATTCTACATTTATAGTCATAGAGTCTTTGAAGGGTGATTTGAAACATGACACATTCAAATGGAAGCTGACCTCGTGGACACCTTTGGAAAAGTCCATGCAGAACTTTACAAGTGTGTGTGAGTGAGAGAGAGAGAGGAATAGAAAGAGAGAGAGAGAGCTGTTGAAATTGAACTGTCATGGCACGAATGGACACTTTGATCATTTAATGTTCACAGCCGAGGAGAAGAATGTAGAATAGTGGTGAAGAAATAAAAATAAGACGGGAGATAAGGAGGAAAGACCTGAGACAGGAGAGAGGCAAGGGCATGAGGAAGGATAGAAGGAAAGAAGGAAACATTCTTTCCTTCAGAACAAAAGGAAAGAATGAGGAAAAGGATGGATGTGTCAGGAAAGATGTGACTTTTTTAAGTGCAAACAAACTGAAATAAAAGACTCGGAGACGACTGAGAACCAAAGGAACACAAGGACAATGGAGAGACAGATGTCCAGAGACGACCGAGAACCAAAGGAACACAAGGACAATGGAAATGAGATGAAGGCGACCGAGAACGTATGGACTCTGAAGGTAAGGAGAGAGGACGGTAATCAGAGAGACAATCACAGACAAGTGAAAGTGAGACTATGAGAGACAAGTAGAGGGAAAAGTACAAAAGGCGAAGACGAAGAAGGAAAATTGGGGCAAGGACAAGGAGAGTAGACAGAACGAAGGGATATTGATAGAGAGGAAGGATAAGACATGAAAGTCTCCTTTCACTCAGTGATGAGGATGTGCTCACATCACACGCTACTTACCCAGGATTCATAGCGTAAGATGAGTTCACAGCAACCCTTTCATCTCCACAACACCCAGTAGTGGTCTATCAGAGTAAAGCCCGGGGAGACACTCAGCTGCAGACAGTCACACACGTGGACGCACCACAAACACACACACACTCACACACACAATCACAAATGCCTGTACAGCTAACAATAGGTTCACACCATCTCACACACACACACACATATACGTATGTGCTGCACACAAACAGGAACTACAAAGTGGTTGGCTGTCTCTGCGTATCCACAGTGATCACAGAAAGCGCTCATTGCTGCGGCCTTTGATCAGCCGTTTGGCACGGTAGCCCCAACCGTCTGTCAGAGTCAAATGAGTGGAAGAAGAAGAAGAAGAAAAAAAATAGTGGAGTACTCCGTCTGTGTCTGCCTGGGTGATTTCACTTATTCCTTTGTCGGAGTTTAAAGAAATGCTGGATTTTTGATGACACGGTGACATGGAAAGAACGAAGTTCGACCTGCTGAAGACGACTAGCTGAAGCTAGTTAACGCATCTCAGGGGAAAGACAGGAAATTGGTGTAAAAGTCCTGATACTGATCAGTAAATCCACCCACTGGGTCTTTACTTCCAACACTCTATATTGATTGGGTCTAAAGTTGCAGCGCTCAAAGCCATGGCTGTAAGAAGTTATGCTAATGTTAGCTCAACTCTGAAAATCAGCGTGTCCGTGCACACCTCACTGGTGTGTTTACTTGGCTGCAGAGTGAACATTAGTCTGATCCATTAATCATCTATAAGAACTGGACGAGGTCTCAGTCTCAGGTTGTAGTTGCAGCCTGTCAGTGGTTTCAGGAGTAACTTTGTACTTGTAACATAAAATTAGTTTCCTGTTACTCTCTGACAGTACTTGTAATGTAAAATTAGTTTCCTGTTACTCTCTGACTTTAATGTCAGTCATTTTTTAAAATTATAATCTATCTCTATTTAAACTCGAACAGAAAAAAACAACAGATGAAAGACCATAGAAGAAGGAAGTCTAAAAAGTTTGGCGACCATAACTTTAAATGTGTTCTTCTTCTCTGCTGTCATTCATGCTCATTGTTTATCCTTGTCGTCATCTTCTGTTGCAGCTAAATAAATTACACCTATCGTTTATTTCAGTCATTAATGAGAGGATGTACTGTCACATTTACACAGAAAGCTGAAACCAATTTCCTGTTGTGTTAATTTTCTCTGTTTGAGCGGCTGCTGATTTCCCTTGTGTTCATTCCCTTAGTCTGTGTGTGTGTGTGTGTGTGTTTACAGATTGCTGCTACACTCATGGCTGCCCCAGCGAGAGAACGTCAGATGTCTCCTCATCTCCATCGGCATCTCTCACTCTCTGCATCTGTCCCCCCGGGTCCTTCACGGCACCTTCTGACCCGTCTCTGCGTCACCACCAGGACATGGAGTCTTTCCATCTAAACTGGGGCACAAATTAAGATGAAGAGCTCAGTGGAAGTATCACACAAAAAAGAAGGAAATAATAGAATATTATACTCAGCTGCAGCAACAGAGTCATGATGAATATGTAAAACAAGTGTCCTGGTACCATGGAGAATACTGATGTCAAAATAAAAGACAAAAAAAGACAAGCACTGACAGTTTGTCCAGTCCCATGGATCATAGACAGTTGTGAGGTCAAACACTTTCCAAGAGTGAGACAAGTGAGACAATACCTGATGATCTGACCTGGATAGAACCACACTTCTGGTCACAGTTGAAATGCCACATTTCTGTCACACTGTCAACTTTTCAGTCGTGGTAAACTGATTTTAGGAATGAGTTTTTACTTAGAATCGTAGGCTAGAATCTCACTTTCAACCTTTGTGGTAATTAATATTTTTTTTCCAAATTTCTTAGTCAGAGATCAGCGGACTTTTACAGATGTTAAAAGTGACAAAACCTTGAGGAAGAAACAAAGAAACTTGACTTATGCTTTGATTTTGTTTTTTTGGCTGGAGGTGACTTTGCCCTTTGTATGTGTGTGTGTGTGTGTGTGTGTGTCCATCAGGGGGTCCTTGTGTCTCTTGGATCACTGCTGATATAGATAAGTGACAAGTCAAATGAGACTGTGTCCATCTCCTGCACGTCCTCCTCTTTCCTTTTATCTCTGACTCTTTCTCTGTTCTGCTCTCCTGGCTGTGTGATGGACAACTGACATTCTATCAGCCAATGACCTTGTCTCTGAGGTGAGTCTCCACCAATTAAAACTCTTTGTTTCCTTTGTTGTTATGGAAATCCGTTTAGTTTGTGAGTTAATTGCTACAAGGAACAGACTCTGAATTCTCCACATAAAAATATTCGTAGAAAATACCACTGGACTCTCCAGGGTCTGTGTAAAGTGAACAACCCAGGAACTTGAAACTCATCATCCAATCAGAGCTTCTCGATAATCAAGGCCATGTATATGTAAGTCACTGTGTCATTAATGTCACCAATCAGAACCAGTGACAACAATAACTGGTCAGACGTCGTAAACATTTATCCAAACCACTGCAGTGAATACCTGTGCAACACCAGCACATAGACATGAGTGAGGGTGAGGGAGAGAGACAGGGGGGAGAGCAGGGGGTGAGAGAAGGTACTGGAAAAGGGTGAAGATTTAGATGGAGTGAGAGAAAGCGTGGGTGAGAATGTGAGAGAGTTCAAAAGACAAGCCTCAGTGTGATGCTGGAAAATAATGTACGCAATAAGAAGAAAAGGAACGTGGGTGAGAAGGAAGGAAGGAAGGAAGGAGGAGGAGGAGGAGGAGGAGGAGAGAAATGCACAAGAAGCAAAGAAAGGAATGATTTGCATAAAAGAAATAAACTTAAAAATACCAGAGCACGGTGACACGCAGGGAAAGGAAAGGACGGAGAACAGAGATGTTGAAGAGGAAGGAAGTGAAGAGGAGACGATAAAGGAGCAGAGCGCAGAGTCAAGGATGAAAATAACTCAAGAAGCATTTTAAGAAATAAATGGTTATGAAGCTGAGGTGAGTGAGACAAAAGTGGTGCTTAGGCGGGGAGTAAGTAAGAGGTGAGTTCAACCAAGAGAGGAAAAGTGTCTGGTGGGAGAGAAGAGAGGAGCGAGGAAGGATTGTACAAGGACAAATGACAATAAGACAGTGTGTGAGACATCATGACGTCAGAGAGACAGAGAGAAAGAACAGAGCACACCATGGGAAATAAGAATAAAAAAATAACTTTTTAGTTAAGAAATCTCAAAATCATCAAACAGGAGAGGCAGCTCCTGATAGGTCGACATCTGAATCGATAGATAATGTCTGGATCGTTGTATATATATGTTGACATAGATCATTCTAGAAAGAGCTCTAGGTGTCTATATATGATGTAAACAGAACAAACAGACAGAGATAATCACATGGACAGGATTCCTCCTCGACTGCACACAAATTGCTCAAATGTGGGTAACAAACAAGTCCCAGTCAAATGTGTCCCACACAACACGGCCTCGCTGTTTGTGCCTCATGTTAGTCATTTAAAAACCAATCCCATGTTGGCGCAGTGTTCCTCCAGTGAACCAGCCAATTACAGCTTTAATTAAACCCATTTATTTAAGTCCATTGGATCCTCATCACTATTGTTTTCCAATAGTCCTACAACTGCAGCACAGCATACTGTACGTGTGCTGTAACTGCACTCCCTAAATCAGTCCCTAAGCAACAATTGCTGAGCGCTGTCATGGTGAAACAAATATGTATTGCCTGTCAGAAAGCAGCCCAGCACAGCAACAGCAAGTTGCCTCAACACGAGGACTGTGTCTGCTGACAGAGAGAGGGAGATTTATGGAAGAAAGAATCAGTAATGATTTTCAGTCACGGCGGCAGCAGCAGCTGCAGCAGCAGCAGCAGTGCAGACCAGTGGCTCCTGTGTATTTATGCAGCAGCGACAGGGCCACAAAAGATGCATGAAGAAATAAAAAGACTTTTATGTGGAGCCATGGTTAGAAAACTGTCTTTGTGTCTGATCTATGAGCTCACACAGCAAATATCCCATATTCTGCCAACCTGTTGCCATTGTGCTGAATCTCCATCTGAAGACAAATTAGCATTTAAATGAGGCAGGTTATTTTCCTTTTACACCAGCTCTAAATTACTATCACACTGGCTGCAGCTGAGACCAGAGGAGGGAACTTTGTTTTTTTAAATGTTAGTGACCTGGAAAAAGGTGAGTGACCAAAGTCACTCTTTTTTTTCAGAAACATTCTTGCATCAAACTCATAGAGTTCCACTGCTGCTGCTGCTGCTGCTGCTGCTGCTGCTGCTGCTCACTCACCTACAACCACGAAGCCCAATGTTTGCTCCCGAGCAGCTTGACTGATACGAGCCGTCTGGCCTAAAGGACCACTTCAGTGATTTTCCACCTTATCTCTACAGTGGTTGTGTCACACAGTGATACTTTAATGCACCTGTGCACTTGGCAGAACACCCTGTGTCTTCTAAGGCTTCCTTCCCTTCCCCTGAGCCCTGCAGAGATTGATGCATCCCCGCGTTGATAAGTAACACCGAGGCATTCATTCTCTCAGTGTTTAACCATTATTAGACTTAAAACAAGAGGAACAAAGTGGAGGTTAAGGTCTAATCTGTGTCAGTTGGGGAGAAGTCGGGGTCTTTGTCTAACAACGGTGGGTTTTGTTTAGTGGTTTTGTTTTGATATAACTGAGCTGTACATGTTTGAAATGAGCTACATCATGAAGATAAATCACATTCAGCCATTCAGAGAAAAACAGACTGGTCCTGCAGCAGACGTACCCAAAGTGTGGTCCAGGGGCCAATCATGGCACACACAAAGGGTTCATGTATTATTTATAAATAAGTATAGACTTCATTCCAAGGTCTTATATTATGAATTATATTATATTCAATCGCTGTCTCTGAGGTTCAGAACTGCACACATCTGAAGGTCAGCAGGGTTGAGTAAAATATGGTTTTCTGTAAAAAAAAAGAATCCAAATACAAGAGGCTGGAACATGTGAACCTCGTCACAGTTCTTCCATCTGGGAGGTCATTTAGAAATAGACCACTGAGTGGCCTTCTCGCTGCCCCTGACTGAAAGGCTATTTTTTCTTTTTCTGGATTTTGCTCCTCTGTGCCCTCTCACTGTGAAAGTCCATAAACGTTGATGGATGTTGATGGAGGCACATGGAGTGGTGGTTATGGATCATCACGGAGAATCACAGAAGGACACACGGAAACAGGCGGAAACACGGAGAGACATGCAGAGAGAGCGAGAGACAGAGAGAGACGGACAGAGAGGGAGGGGGGCAGAGAGACAATGGCTTGGAATGGTTAATGTCAGACTCAGTGTGATTGCTGAAGATGGAGCTGTTGCGCCACTGAGAGGTGAAAAGTTTAACTACCGCAGCCGAGGACATAAATGCACGATAGCGTTCAGGCTAAATGACAAGTATATTGTCTGATCTACACAAAGACCGTCCTGTCACCTGGATCACCACTATTTCCTTTTATGTTCAAAGACAAACATTGTATATTTCTATTGTACTAGTGAAAAAGCTAAAACTGCTTCACTAGTTGAAATACCTCAGTCAAACAAAAATAGTTAAAATAGCTCAAAGTTGGCCAGATTATAAGGCAGCTGAAAAATGTACTGTACAGAGAAAAAAGTCCAGATACAGTGTTAAATATTTCTCATAATGATTAGACTTTTAATGTAGTCATACTGCCCTTTATAGTTCAGTGATGTGATGCTACTGTGAACCACTCTGTGGAGTTTTTATCATTATGGCTTTTTCTGTGTGGTGATCACATTTTGAACAAGCTGTGAAACACATTACAACGTCTACAACTTCATGTGGGAGCATTAAAATGACAAGGTTTCTCTGTGGAGCAGAGATGGAAATGTGGGAAGAGTATTGATGTAAATGAACTTCCTCTGCCTCTGCACCGGCTCAAACAGATAAAACATGGGCATTAAAGCAGAGAGTGACATTAACGCACGACCTTTGGAGAGTAAAAGTATGAAGAGGAGTTAATTTTACACCTGGTCTGCTGGGGTAAAATTATTTAAATGGATGTTTCAGAGTGTGTATGGGCAGAAAGCAAAAATCTGGGGTCACCTCTACTCTCAGAGGAGGAGTTCAATGAAGCTGCCTGAGGATCTCTGTCTGTTCTCTGGATCACAGGGGAGCAGAAATCCTGCAATTTGGCTAATGTATGTGACTCTGGTTTCCTGAGGGAGGGGAACCAGCACACCACTGCTAGTGGACGGGATGAAGCCTTTTAATCACTTCTGACAAGTAAATGGACGCAGAAAGCATCAGGGAGAAGTCCTGCCCTTCTCCAGCTCGTTTATTTAAAAGTGTGGCGTTTCTTCTTTACATTTCTGTCCTCCCATGCTCCGCACTGGACGTTCTTCTCGCCCACAGGCTCGGAAACACACATGACAAGAGTGTTTTATTACTCCTGGGAGCTGGATTATAATAAAGACTTCTCTTTTCTCCTCACAGCCTCTCTGGTTAAAGTTTCAATCATTTTAATAATGGATTAGAAAGTGAACAGCTAATATGGGACCATATAACACGGCAGGGCGAGGTAAAAATCACGGTGACAAAAAGGCTTACACTACAGATTCAGATCATTTATCTAAGCAGAAGAACTCAGACATCTTTATAAAACGAGTCCATTGTCTTCCTCTGGGACTGGTCAGGATTTAATCTGTTTCATGGACAGTCAACAGACCCTGGTCAGAACTAACCGGTAGTCAGAAACTGCAACTTTTACCTGCTTGATAAATGACTACATGTTATTCAAAGATTAGCCAAACACAGCTAAAACAAAGCCACAAAATTGGTTAAAGACAACTAAAGTAGAATCAGAGTTAGGTCAATATTGTAAACATTTATAACTAATATATATATTGTATTTTTTAGAGTTAGATACAAATTCCCCCCCAAAAAATTAATTGCACTATATAGGTTATATGTTTTATAGGACATTTTAAAAAATTAATTGGATTAAAGCCACAAAATCTATTGGCTTTATTTGAGGATGTGGACCTAACACTACTGTTCAAGCCTGTTATGGAAGTAGATACTGTAACCTGTCAGATTGTCTGCTGCTGCTGCTGTGGTTGTTGTTTTGAATTTAGATGCCCCTCTTGTTGTTGTTGTTTTGAATTTAGATGCCCCGTTGCTGTTGTTGTTTTGAATTTAGATGCCCCTCAAGACCACAGGCTGTTCTTGATAATATCACTGACTAATCCCATCTATATGTTTATGCTCAGAATCATTAGAGTAAATGCATTAATGTTTTGAGGAGGTGCAGTACATTTGGCACATCTCTGTCAGTGACACTGCAGAGACACCTTGGGGTCGTTCACTGCTGATATTGGAAGTGTGAGAATGTCCTGCAGCTGATTTATAACAGCCACCATGGGCTGGGAAATGTGCCCACAGAGCACTTCCACAATGATGGCTCTCAAATCACTGCTGCAGATTCCTCACAGAAAAACCTGACGGCAGACTTCATAACGGCTCCAATGAAAAGCATGAGTCTGGGTTTACGTTATATGACCAGAGAGACACTTTAGTGTGAATGTCAACATCAACGAGAGGAGCACTGACACAGTGAGAGGACAGAGAGGACCTGACCTCAGATCAAACACCAATGACTCACAATTAAAGTAAGATGAATGTCACTCAGGAACAAATGGGCAGTGAGTGTTAAATGTCACTGTGACTGTAGACGTGTCCACGTCCTGATCCACAAGTCAACTGTCGCACTTGGCCCAGAACCATCAATTGTTTATTTTTATGAGTCAACATTGGCATGTAATATGATTATATGATGGTAAAATACATATTTTTAAAGGACAGTAGTTTGATTTTTTTTATTGATTGCTAATAAAAGTAGCTCAACTTCTAGGCTATTATACTCATCAAGTGTTCCAAAATGGAACTTAACTCTGTAGATAACTATTGACATATTTTTTTAGCAATCTCTGGTTGCAAAATCTGTCAAAGCATAACAGCCAGCTCTGGTTAAAATGGCTTTGTTCTCTGGAGGTCTATACTTTGTAGTTTTGTTGCGTTTTAGCTATTTTACATCCGGGGCACTTTCCACCAGTCTGTGTTGACAGGTTTATCATTCTTCCGTCCTCTGTTCTATGAACAAACCGAACTGAAGTATGTAATAACAAAACATGTTCTATATTATACGCCGTGTTTTCAATGCATACGATTTCAGGAACGATTTTACAACATTTTTTATGGCAGAAATCAGTAATTTCTGTGATGGTCTATAATAAACACACCGTGGCTCCGCTTTATGTATTTGTTAAGAATGGGTGCATGAGAACGGGTTGCCTGCTGCTTAAATCATCCTTTGGACCATAAAAGTGTGTTAAGGTGGAGATATGCACTTCTTCTCGGTGACACACATTATAATAAAATATTTTAACCAAAACTCGGGCGCTCGAATTACGAGTAATAACGTCGCGGCTTTTCAACATTGTTTTCTACAATAAAGAACAGGTACAAAATGAAATATGTGTCGTACAAATATACTAAATATTCAATGGTTTTCGAGGCCTTCCTTGTAGTGTACAACTTTGGTCAATAGATGGCGCCCTTGTGTTTTTAACTCGTGTTACGTAATTCCGTTACTTGGCTTTTTATTTTCCTAGGTTAAGGTTTAATAAAAATAATTTCTTTTTTAAAGAAAGACGTTTAGTTTTGTTTTTTTTTTTCATTTTATCTTAAATATTATCTTAGATAAATCTTAGATTAAAAAGCTTAGATAAATATGATTGATTCCAACCACTATAAGTCATGTCTAAGTCTCCATCATTGAATGTCTGCAGTTTAGAACTTCATCACCGCACCGGTGGTCAGCCGTGATCGTATAGTGGTTAGTACTCTGCGTTGTGGCCGCAGCAACCCCGGTTCGAATCCGGGTCACGGCAGAATTCCGACGTGGGTGACACTTATTTATTTGACAAGCAAGTACTTAACCTACACAACAACAAGCGTGCACCTTTTAGTTTTTAACTGCAACATAAATACCGAATGCATCATCTTACAAAACTACTAACTTACTATTATTATTAATTACAAAACAAATTGTAGGTAATTGTGCCCTAAGACCAAATTTTAACACATTTAACAAAGATATTTCTACTATGTGGAAAACACGACTTACCTTGTGGAGAACACAGCACAGCAGCCAGGGAAAGAACAGGTGTGAACAGTTAAGCGTTTTCAAACCACACCGTTCATGCTGCAGCTTTTTGTTGACGTGTAAGAGTAAATCTGCACTAACCACATACTTGTTTCTTTTTTTTTTTTTAAATCAAATTCCGCGAATTTGCTGCAATGACCGTCAGCCGTGATCGTATAGTGGTTAGTACTCTGCGTTGTGGCCGCAGCAACCCCGGTTCGAATCCGGGTCACGGCAGAATTATGCCATGGTGGCCCTTATTTATTATATTGGTATTTATTAGACTTTAGGTTTCTTCTTTTTTTATTGTACTGTCTTTGCCTGTGTGCCCTGTGTTGCTGCGACAAAACAATTTCCCTAACGTTGAATCGTTACAATCAATTCAGAGTCTAATTTCAGCAAATGAAAAAAACACTTACAATAAATATTTAGTATACGACACATTTCATCTTTCAAAACATTCTGAAAAAAATAACATTATTCAGCATTTTCCCTAAATAATTCTGGAAATTATTAATATTATAATTATTTATTTTATTTTTGGAGTCCATGGGCTTTGTGGATAACATTTTTTGGGGCCACTGCCAACATTATGGCCTGTCATTCTTTTTTTTTTTTTTTCTAACTACATATATTGCACAACACCATAGGGCTAGTGGCGCAATGGATAACGCGTCTGACTACGGATCAGAAGATTCTAGGTTCGACTCCTGGCTAGCTCGAATTTTTTTTTAATATTATTCACTTATCCTTGCGGAGTGCATATCATGTTCCTCACATGTACCGTTACCGACACGTATCAGCATACAGGACGATCACAATATAGATTAAAACCGGTCACGAATTGCATGAATTCCACCCTCTCCTTTAAGTGAAGGACTATATGATCAGACAGACACAGAAAGGCTGACACGGCCCGTGCTTTATCTCCACACTACTGGGGCATACTTTACATTTGCGTTATAATGAGTTCGACTTTCCTATAATGAATTTTATACAGTAACTTCCTCATTCATAGGGCTAGTGGCGCAATGGATAACGCGTCTGACTACGGATCAGAAGATTCTAGGTTCGACTCCTGGCTAGCTCGAATTTTTCTTCTTAAAGTGGTTATTATTCTGCGTTGTGGCCGCAGCAATCACGGTTCGAGTCCGGGTCACTGCGGCATACGCCATGTCGGGATACCTTTTATGCATATGTTGCGAATATGACCATTACACTTGATACTTGTGCCTTTAATGTCAAAATTATGACAGAGGGAGAGGCTGCAGAAACTGTTCTCGCGTGATTCTTCGTGTTCCCGTTTATAAAGTTACGGACCCGGAAGTGGATGGCGGAAGAGGAGAGCCACCTCACGCTCTGAGCTTAGGTTATTTCAGCCTAGAGGTGTTTACGTTTGTTGTTTCTGAATGGGGTTAATTAGTAATGATGGCTTATATTGACTTAGATTTGAGGCAATGACGTTGTCGCAAAAAGTTAAAGTGAATGGGCTGGTAGCCGTCATTCAAGCTATGTGATGTGGATCAAGCTCTGGTATGTTTAACGTCTTTACTCGTATAATAAGAATTAGAGTTAGTATACAAGTCTTTCTGTTCTGAGGCTATGGCTGCAGGTGTCACATAATCGGAGCGGGGAACATTTGTTTTTGATTTGAAACTCTCAAACACTGAACTATATTAACAAATTAAAAGCGTTTCTGTGAGTTTTACAGGTACAGATCACCCTTTAATCCATTATAATCAGTCAGAAAGGTATTTTTTACTACCACCAGCAGCAGCAGCAAATAGCTTGTGTCACTTTCCTGTAACCTCAGGCCAACGTGTAGATCTGTGACAGATAGATCTGACAGCCTGCCTCACAAAAGCTGCACCAAAAGCTGCACAGAAACGTAGTGGAAATGAACCGTCTGTCCATCAGCTCTTAGATCTGACAGCCTGCCTCATTGTGTCTCTTTCAAAAGCTGCACAGAAACGTAGTGGAAATGAACCGTCTGTCCATCAGCTCTTCCTCTGTTTAGTCACTTATTGTTGTACAGTCAGGACAAAACCAGAGGAACTAGTTTTTGTCAAATGTGCTTAGGTTGCATTTTTTGTTTTACTGAATGTTAAGTTAAGTAAAAAACTAAGCTGAAAAGATCGTTTAGATTAGTCTATATTAGATAAACGTTATTGATCACAGACTTAGGAAATTGACAATTTACTGAGGGTCTTTCAGAGGCTCTTCAGACAAAAATAACAAACTCTAATAATTGTATTTCTTTCTTCTCTGACTTATTTCAGTCCTTAATAAACCCTATCTTACACTCACATCCTCTGATGCTGCATTCACAGACATATGGCACTGCTGTTCAGCTAACCAAAGGAAAGAGGAGTAGGCATCATGTTTCTTAAAACATCGTTCACCACCCTGATAGTTGGGGTGTTTGTAGTGTACGTTCTCCACACCTGCTGGGTGATGTACGGTATTGTGTACACCAAACCGTGCGATGGTTCCAAAAGTGACAACTGCATCACACCATTCCTGGCAGGAAACCCAAAACTACAGGTTAGTATGTTAAATGATCATGAATGTTAGTATGTTAAATGATAATGAACTGAATACATGTAGAAATTATCCAAGTCATTGAATTTATTATTTCTACTGTGTTCACCAGTTAAGTGTCTACACTGCACTAAAGCCTAATGGAGAGGGAGGACAAACCTTGATTCACAAAGAGGAGCAGTTTGATGTCAACATCAAGTTTGAAAGGTTGGTGGGATCGCATGATACTCTTGTTTTATCTGATGGATTATCTTTAATTATTTTATATTTCCTGTCTTTTTCCTCCACTAGGTTGATCAATGTCTCCCTTCCAAAGAAGACACGTAACAACGGAACTTTGTACGCACTAGTATTTGTCCATCAAGCTGGCGTATCTCCTTGGCAAGATCCACAACAGGTCCACTCAGTGGTTCAGCTCACCACCTATATGGTCCCTAAACCTCCGGAGATCTCCCTGATATCTGGGGAGGATCAAACATTGGTGAGTGTAACTACCTGATCAGTATGAGATTCTCTGTAGCTAAACCACAAATGTCACCATGTTGTTTCAATCACATATTATGCTACAGGGTCAGAAAGAAAATGTTATGAAGAATAAGCGCGGTGATAGTAACCCGACAGCAGGGGGCAGGGCTGCAACTGGAGAAGCGCCCACTTCAGATCACCCAGTTTCTCACTGGCGCTCCAGACTGACATTGAACATTGTCAGTGACCACTTCCTGTTTGACAGAGAATACCTGCCAAGTGATGTCCACAGATACCTCAGAGTGTAAGCTATTTGAAATAAATTAATGACAAAAAAAATATGTTGAGTACTTCAATGCTCATGGCAAATGGTTTGTCTGCGTTTCAGATTCCAAAATGGTAAAAAAATGGTGTATCTACCTCTGCTGTTTGTTGATGAGCTCAGCAACCGGGTCAAAGACCTTGTGGTGAGAGTTCACTTTTAAAATAAATATTACCCAACACTGAATATCTGACATTTTGATAGTTTCCCAAAAGCAGATTTGGAATTAGCTAATTTCTTTGGCCTTTATTTCATGGCATATATACTATACTTCAACCACACTTGTGAAGTGTTTATTAGCTATATTCATTGTAGCAATGTCATCACTTTGAATTAAGGTTGGACTGATTTCCCCTGTGATCATGGGTTTGATTCAGGAGGATGACTCAAGGATCACTGATGATCTGACTGATTCTGTCTGTGTTTAGGAGATCAACAGTACAACCACGGAACGTTCTCTCACCATCACCTACGACGCCATCTCTCTGGGGAGGCTACGGTTCTGGATCCACATGCAGGATGCCGTTTTCTCCCTACAGCAGTTTGGTATGCAGCTCTCTTGAGTTCTGCCCTCTGTCTTCTTGTCTCCTTGTCACTCTCTCACTATTCCTTTGTTTGTGTCACAGGTTTCACAGAGAAGGATGCTGATGAGATCAAAGGGATCTTCGTGGATACCAACCTCTACTTCTTGGCACTGACCTTCTTTGTAGCTGCCTTCCATGTAAGGGAATAAAATAAAACGATTCTGTGACGTGTCTCTGTCTAGTTTAAGAGGATTTAGTTCTTTGTGCATTTAAAAAAAAATATATTAACTAGTTGACTACACTAGGAAATAAAATCTAAATACCTCTTTTTTTCTTTACAGCTTCTCTTTGACTTCCTGGCTTTCAAGAACGACATCAGCTTCTGGAAGCAGAAGACAAGCATGGTGGGAATGTCAAGCAAAGCAGGTGGGTTTTTGCTCCCTGAGCTGCAGAAACATTAAAATCCTGAAACAATTAGGAACACAATGGGAATAGATGAAATGTTAATGAAAACAATGGCATATCAAATATAAGTTCATCAAGATGCAATTAATTACCACTGGTAGCACCAGTTGTCAATAGTAACACACACACTGTTCTGCTGCTGTGGCACTGTTTAATTTCAACTTGACTAAACATCAGGATTCCTCTGTCGATTCATCTTCTATAGTAACACAAGTCATAATTTGTTCTTCTTTTCTTCAGTATTGTGGAGATGTTTCAGCACCATTGTGATTTTCCTGTATTTGTTTGACGAGCTCACCAGCCTGTTGGTCCTCATACCTGCTGGAATCGGCACCATCATTGAAGCAAGTACAAATTGTCAAAATGTGAAAATGAGATACATATGTCATTTTTTATGCTTTACATTTACGTCATAACAAAACTAATCCCAGCATTCTGGTATGATATGCTTAAATGGTTGTTGATAGGAATTTTTTTCTAAAATGCAATACATTGTTGCATTGCATGTTTTTTTTCTTCAAATAATTTAGGTTGTATGTCCAATTATAGTGAATATTCGTCTTGTTGTTTCTAAAAACAATCTATATATACAGTAGCATATGACATAGCATTAAAATAACTAAAATGTTGTGTTTAAAGAATATCCATTGTATTTTTTCCTAACTTATTCAGGTATGGAAGGTGAAGAAGGCCTTTAAAATTCAAGTTTTCTGGAAAGGAGGAAAACCATCAATCCTGGTAAGAGTTTGAAATGTGTAGAAGTGATGTATGAGTGTTACGATGAATGGTATGGTAAGTTTAAAATTAACTGTGCATCTTTTTTGTTAACAGTTTGGGAAATTAGATGAATCAGAAAAGAGAACAGAGGAGTATGACACTCTGGTGAGTCACTCACACTCATTCAGTCACACTTTTTTTTGTACTGCTGAGATAAACAGTATGTGTATTTACCTGAGTGGTTTATATAAAACCATCAAATAACCATGTATTACATGCCTTGTGTTTTTCCCGTAGGCCATGAAGTATCTGTCTTACCTCCTGTACCCACTCTGTATAGGAGGGGCTGTGTATGCTCTAATATTTCTACGATACAAAAGGTGCGATGTATGAATAACAAGCTCAGGTTTTGTATTGTTACTGAAAACATTTATTGTTTATGGGGGATTGAAGGGGTTTGAGTATTAATTGTCCATCTCTATGTCCTCATCCCAGCTGGTACTCCTGGTTGATCAACAGTTTAGTAAACGGTAACTAAAAGACTTTTTTCCCTTTTTTGTGTGATTTAATTCTAAAAAATACCTAACAAAGATGTTCTACCACATACAGGAGTGTACGCCTTTGGCTTCCTCTTCATGCTTCCTCAACTCTTTGTCAACTATAAGGTTTGTTTACTCACATAGCCTGAGTTATGTTTAATATTCAATGAGAATAAATCAAATAATAACATAGAAAAACATTAAATTACACTATATGATAACTATCATTTGTCACATGAATAGCTGAAATCCGTGGCCCACCTGCCCTGGAAGGCCTTCATGTACAAGGTGAGAAGAAAACACTTTTTATCAGTGACTAAGCTAAAGTCTAAAATTAATTTTCAAAACATTGTTTTAATTCTAACTGATGCAAATTGTCTGTTACTCAGGCCTTCAATACCTTCATTGATGACGTGTTTGCCTTCATCATCACCATGCCAACATCTCACAGACTGGCATGTTTCAGAGATGATGTGGTGTTTCTCATTTACCTTTACCAGAGATGGTACGTACAGACACACACATACCAGAGATGTAGCTGTGCTTCAAGCTTTCTTTGTAGGAATACCTATTTACAGTGCCTTTCCCAGTTATGCTATTTATAAAACAACATTTCCAGACTAAATGGGAACCTTAAAAAACAAAGTTTTGCATTGTATGAAATAAAAAGAATAAAATAGTTTGTGAATTTCTGTACAATTCTGTAACATGGCTGAAGTTTTTGTGCAGCTCTTAATGAATTGTATTTAGTGGTAGAATAATAAAAATTGCCAATTTGGTGTTGAAGGTTGAACACATTTTATACGTAATTATTTGATAAGCTGCCAGACACTTTTTCTAAGTCTCTGCTTCTTGATCTCTTCACAGGCTCTACCCAGTTGACAAAACAAGGGTAAATGAATATGGTGTTTCTTATGATGAGGAGCCTAAAGGGAAATCTCACAGGGACTAAAAAGGGAAGACAGATGTTTTTATTTTGTTTTTTCATCTGGTGCCTGCCATTTCCACTGGTCCACTGGTCTCCATTAATCCAAAATGAACCAACTTGGTTTAATGATTTAAGTACATAAACACACTTGGGTGGTACAAGGCAGGATAAAAAATGCCCTCAGCTTTTCTGTATTTTTTATTTTTGTATTTTTGTTTTGTTTTGCAACAAATGAGGAAAAGAAGTATCATTAAGCTCTGTGTGTAACTCATCGCTGTTCAAGAAACATCAAAGCTGTGTTTTGGCCATAAAATCCATACCGGTCACAGCGCTTTTCATTTTTCTTGCTTTTCTGGTTGAGTTTTTTTGTTACATTCAAAGCAGCAGAAAAGAGACCCAGTGTACAGTCAATGTTAAACCATCACAATTTTGTTGCTAAACGATGAAGGGAATAATACAATTTTTCAAATCTTTCTTTCACGGTTTTACCTCAGGCAAATATGTTTTTTTGTTTGACATCTAATGCTCAAGTTGTCTTGTCCAGTCGATCAGTGAAGCATAATTTATCAAGTCATTGTAAAGCTGCTGTCAAGATTACTAAAACTATATCTGTAATTTAAAATGTGTTTGCACATGCATAGATATATCCAAAATTAACACTGGGTGATAAGAAGTTTAATGTTTTAGGTTTAATGTGTCTCTGATCATAATGTCATCGTAACAATTGTCAAGCAATTGAAGGCAACTTGGGTTTTTTTTTTATTATTAGCTTATTGAAAAGTAGATGTGTTTTTTCAAAATCTAAGATGTGAAAAATGTTTAACTCTTTGCCCTTAATAGTCACCCAAACAAAACAAATTACACCTTGACATAACTGTCTTTAACTCCATTTTCAGAATCAAATACCTTGTTTCTAGACACTCAGTGGTTAAATAAAAAAAGGTTTTGACGACTAATACCAGGATAAAAAGAAAATACATTCAAAAAAGCAATTTTCTAACTTAAATCAGTAATTTGAAAAATGCTTATATAAATAGCAGTAAGAGAAATGAAAGCTGCGACACTGATGTGTTGTTTGAAAAAGGAACAAATATGACACATGAGTAAAATAGCATACATGTAATTTGAATGTTGTTATTTTTTGTGAACGTTATGTAACAATGTGACCAAATTACCCAAACATTCCAGAATCTTTAAACTGTTGAATTATCTTTCTACTGTATCCACATGCTCTATGGTACTGATTTTAAATACTGTAGAATCCTTTTCTACCCATTCTGGTTTGGTCATTCTACCTGCTCAAGTATTTTTTTATTCATCAGAGCCAAGGAAATCTGTTGGTGCCAAATTTCAGAATGTTCTGTTAAGTTGTTGCTTTGTTTGTTCAGCGGTGGTTGAGGCTTGTGGAAAGTATTACAACATTATGTTTTATACAGTCACATTTTCATTTAACTCCCATTGAATCATACTGTACCACAACTGTGCCATGGTAATACAGCACAGATGAATCCCCTCATGAATTATACTGTACCACAACTGTGCCATGGTACAGCACAGATGAATCCCCTCATGAATGCAGTTGGGAGAACTAATTTAGAAAATTTGCCTCTAAAATGAATTTGCTTAAAGTAATGTTTTTGTTTCATAATTAAGAAAAAATAAAGTTGCAGTAGAAGTTGTTGTGTCCAGTACTGCTTCTCTGTATCATACAAAGGTGTGTGTATGTCACCAATATAGTCTTTGAAGACATTTTAATCATATTGTTTTATACATACGGACCTTCTAAACTCTCTCTTATATATTAAATAAACGTGTAACATGTAATGTTTCTGATATTACATTAAACTGCAAAAGGAGCAGACGTGAGCCCGACATTTCCTTGTTTTGGCTCTCTTGGCCAACTGCTACGTTTGCAACGACGTGAGTTTGCGGACTGACGTCAGAGGCACGCCATCTTACGCAAAGTACATATTCTTAGATCCCGCCCTTTCCTCTTCCTTTTCCGTTGTAGGAAGTAAACGTGCCTAAGGTGCTTGGTTCTTCATCCGAAGCTAAGGCCCGCAATCCGGCGACTAGCACCACTAAATTTAGGCATCCAACGCTACAAATATAAAATCTAACATCTAAAATGGCCTCCGTGTCCGAGCTCGCCTGCATTTACTCCGCTCTGATCCTCCATGACGATGATGTCACCGTCACCGTAAGTGTTCCCAGCCTGACCCTAACAGATCTAACTACACATCTCCTGTAACCAAACAAATGATAATAGCTAAATCGTTTGAATCACGCGTTAAGATATTAAGGGCCTAAACATAAATTTAAATTATTATTCTTTGTGAATAATTTAAGGTATTAAATGTTCCGCTGTCCAAATACATTTCTCAACCGGCTAAAATGGCGGCGCACATGTTATAAAGTTCCAACACGTTACTCGCAGTAAGACTGGACAGTTTGTGAATTTGGGTTGTTATCAACCATGTTTAAGTTAAGTTTAACTTAAGTTGTTCGTTTCCTGCATTCAAGTCTACCAGCAGATACACGTGGAGGCAGCAAATCATCCCAAAGACTGTGAAAATGAAAATAATTCCTATGTGCTGTCAGATGCCGACTAATTCCTGTTAAGTTTGCTAGTCAGATAAATTAAATATAGGTAGAAAATAGTATAGTATGACACAAAAACCTAAAAATGGCTTAAGTGTACCAGCACATGGTATTCTGTCATTTTTATTTCCGTTAAGCTTGTCAATGGACTACAAAGTCTATGCTTAGTCATAACAGCAGATGTTGTATAACACCATTATTTAAGTACATTATCAAAAGCCGAAAGAAGAAGAAGAAGAAAATTATCAAAAGACCATGGTAAATCGTTCTCAACCATAACCATCTGAGCTACAAATATAAACACTAAGTGAACAAGCAATAATTAAAAATACAAGTTTGAAAGTTGATGATGATACTGGCTAGAGTAAATGTGGGGGAGGTGAACTCTGAAATAAAACACAAACTTGTTTCTTACCTTTGCAGGAGGACAAGCTGAATGCCCTGATCAAGGCTGCTGGAGTCACTGTTGAACCCTTCTGGCCCAGTCTGTTTGCCAAGGTGAGATATGGGCAGTTGCATATCACATTGCTGAGCTGCTATGATTTTCTTAAAGGAAATGAAAAGAAATGTTGTTGTATTTTTATGACATGGTTTAACATTTGGAGATAGAAAACAAATCAAATCCAGTGGTTATATCTATTGACTTTGTGTTTGAGTTGTTGTCACGTTTCACCAGTTGGAATAACACTACACAATTGGGATGAGAGTAATAATCCATTGGCCATTTAAAAAAAAAAAAGCAGATGAAGTTATAAATGCACTGTTACACTGAAGTTCACTGACAATCAAATCCTAACAGAGATTTTAAATGTTCCTTATATATTATAATTGTATATAGCATATAGTGTTTTGGTCCCCTGCATTTCTTGGTACAGAAAATAAAAATAGTTGTAATCAGCTGTCTTTACCTTTGAATGTTTTGTGATTTATTTGCTGATTTCCTCTAACCTCATTTCACTTGGATACATCTTAGGCTCTGTCCTCCATCGACATTGGCACACTGATCTGCAACGTTGGTGCCGGAGGTGCAGCTCCCGCTGGTGCTCCTGCTGCTGGTGGAGCTGCTGCTGCTGGTGGAGACGCCCCAGGTACTTTGCAATTAATATTCTTCAACCCTTTTTGTACATCCAAATTAAAGGTCCAGTGCAATGTAGCGTTTAATCCTGATTCTTTTAATTTGTCACTGATGCACTATCACCTTTGTCCCTACAGCTAAGGAGGAGGAAAAGAAAGAGGAGAAGAAGGAAGAATCAGAGGAATCTGATGATGACATGGGCTTCGGTCTCTTCGACTAAAGAAGCATTTTTTGTAAAATGTCAAAATAAAACAAAAAAAAGAGATACTTGTTTTCTGGTATTATTTAAAATGTTACTTCAGAAATTAACATAATTAAGATAACACATTTCACACATTATGCAATATATGATGTATATAAATTATACCTGTAGTTCCAACAGACAAACAGCTCTGTATTCACCTTTTAACTGTATCGTTTTATTTTATTATAAAATGTGTAGTGGTTATCACGTTCGCCTCACACGCGAAAGGTCCCCGGTTCGAAACCGGGCGGAAACAATTCTTATTTTTGGCACTTTTAAGATAAATATTGTCAATTGTGAAAAAAAAAACGCCACAAGCTTTCAGTTCATTATGAGTTTCCGTAGTGTAGTGGTTATCACGTTCGCCTCACACGCGAAAGGTCCCCGGTTCGAGACCGGGCGGAAACATCTCTAATTTTTGGCACTTTTAAGATAAATATTTTCAATTGTGAAAAAGGAAAAAAATCACCACAAGCTTTCAGTTCATTATGAGTTTCCGTAGTGTAGTGGTTATCACGTTCGCCTAACACGCGAAAGGTCCCCGGTTCGAGACCGGGCGGAAACAT
>NC_024324.1:5502651-5505565 GCF_000523025.1 Cynoglossus semilaevis | reverse complement strand
ATTTTTGGCACTTTTAAGATAAATATTGTCAATTTTGAAAAAAAAACGCCACAAGCTTTCAGTTCATTAAGAGTTTCCGTAGTGTAGTGGTTATCACGTTCGCCTAACACGCGAAAGGTCCAACCAGGGGAGCACTTCCGGTGTTTCCAGCTTTACCTGTTAGGACAGTGATGTCATGAAAAGACAAAAACAAAGAATTATTTTAATGAAAACAGTGTTTTATTTGCTTGGTTTAGCAACTGTACATGTGGCTCCTTCCTGAGAATGCTGTTTACCTCAGAGGAGAGGGAACAGTGGAATGGAGAGAGAACTAGCACTAGAGGGAGGACAGGAAGCCAGAGAACGGAAGTCAAAGGTGGCAGAGCGGAAATTAAAAGTAATAAATATATTCTGACACAGAAGAAGAGGGTACGAGTAGGAGAATAAGGATGGAGAGACACTTAATCGTAAACCCTGTAACCATGGGGTCTGTGTGCTATTTCTGCCAAAAGTTGAACAAAATTCATGTTATACTGTTCTTGGCTCTTAAGTGCAGCCACACAGGAATCAATTAGTGCAGCTGGCCTGGTAAAAATCGACAAGTCTGAACATAATCAGGTTTTAGGAAATAATCTTGAAGATGTCGAAATCACACAAATGTCATCAAATGAAATGAATGTAGCAACCAAGCTGCTGATATGAAGCATGTCAATGTAGCAACCAAGCTGCTGATATGAATTCTACATTAGATTCATGCTAAAAGCAGCATTTTGACTTTTTTATTTTCACTGAAATCATGCAGTTTCAATATTTAGATTAGCATCTCCATGATAGCTTAAGAGTGACCCTCCCACCACCTCCTTCACCCCTCCATCCAATGTTTATCCACCTCCTTTATTCAGTCGAACTGGTGTCTCAGAAATGTGTTAAAAAATAAAGCTTCTTTGTATATTAACTATGTAGTTAACTTAGAAAGTGTCCTGTGGCGGTTTTTCATAATGTTCATAAGAAGATATTTATGTTTGTTTTATGTCAGGTTCAGCTGACATATTACCTTTTTACCGTGTTTTGATGCCTGAGATAGAGAGATATATATGTAGGAGGACAAAAAAGTCATGTACTGCATGAGCAGCTTCACTGTCAGTCACCATTTGCTGATTCTGTACAAAGGAAGACTGAAAAGGAAGAGTTGAGGCTGAAAACAGTCAGAATTAATACTGATATAAAAACATGTTCAGACATTTGGACATCAACTTCATTTTCCTCTTTTTTTCTGGCTCTTCAGTTCCAGTTGTAACATCCTGCCTGGAGCAGAGTCTTTCATCGTCGTGTCCTTTCTTCACAACATTAGTGAAGTCCTGCCAACGCCGATAAACTCTGATATATCTGTTCACTTTACTAAAAAGTTGAAGTTGAGGGTTTTCAGAATATACCATGTGAGAAAGAAATACGTTTTTTTCCCCTCTGAATACAAAAACAAACAAAAATGCAACAAAAGATCACATGAACACAAAACCGACTTAGTGATGACTCTGGAGAGAAAAAGAAGTTCTGAAGGAGTAGAGAAGCGCTGATTGTTTCTGTCAGTCACGTTGGTCGTCCATCAGCAGATTTCATCCTATCATCACTCATGCTCTCTTCCAATGTGCTTTTATCAACATAAACGGGAAATATCCAGGCCGCTGCATGCACCTGTGCTTCAATGGCTGCTGGGCTAATGTGGGCGGGGCTGGGTGATCATCTTCAGCCGTGATTGGTCAATGACATCCAGCAGGTTCTTGGCGTCCACTGCCAGGGCGTGAGCCGCCATTAGCATCTGTTTCTTATAGTCCTTTTGCAAACTGACAGGAAACAAAGAGAAAGGAAGTTGTGTGATCACTGCTTGTGTTGTGTATGTTCCAACAATGTTTCAGTTTTTCAGATATTCCAGGTTTTGCAAGACACATGCGAGACATCTGTCTGAATACTACATTCTACAAGCGGTGACAGAAGCTGCTGCGTTATATACCAAATTAAAAGGCTTCCAAAACTGCTCCTATAAAAGGGTTATCTTTATTATGGTGCAAGTACTGGTATAGACCTGTGGTCATCTATCTGGAATGGTTACACCATGTGATCTTCTGCGACCAGTGAGGATGGCTAAATTAGTTCATATGTGCCTCAAGAGGATAAGTGAGACAGTGAGTGAAGCTGATGTGGGTTTGTATGTACAAATACCAACCTGGTCATGACGTACTGCTGGGCCAACTTCATCTTTGAAATTAACTCTGCCAGATCAGAGTTCAACAATTTCTGTGCCATTTCAATCTGTGATGACACAAAGACAAATCAGTAGGTGATCATTCTGTAAAAACAACACGTTTTTCACTTGAATTGCTTTCACTTTTCCAAAGTTGTGGTTCATTTGTGTGTGTGTGTTTACCTCTCTGTGTGTGCTGGCTGGCAGCACGGGGATCGTCTCATCTACTGTTGCCAGCAGAGTCCTCAGGGCCAGACCAACCTCCTGTCACACACACATATTTAACATCAGTGTTCCACTCACATTTTACAGCACTGATGGAGTCAGTGGGAAAGTCAAGATGACTTTGGGTTTTATTCTATCTTTGCCACCTACCTTGACCATGGGCACGTACTCCTCTGGTGCTGCAGGCTGAATCCTATTGGACATCTCAATCACAGCTTTAACCAATCCTGTCACATTCTCATACACTTTGTCATTTGAACGATCCAGGTTGGCAGTGGGAGGTGGGCTGATCTCCTGAGGTTGTAGCTGAATTGGAAGGGAATGGAAATATTAATTATTTATATTTACTATAACTACCTTGATTGTTATATATATATGTGTGTGTATATATACATATACATATATACACACATTTATATATAAATCATTTACTAGGGTTAGGATTTACTAAGGATTCTAGACCATCACAAT
>NC_024324.1:5500267-5502606 GCF_000523025.1 Cynoglossus semilaevis | reverse complement strand
TACAAAGCACTAGGGGGCAGTAAGAGACTACAGGAAAGTAAAGGGAACATTAAGGGTTTTCACAGGACAGAGAAATACATTCTACCTACAGGCCTAGATGTTGACTGTGAGGTTGTTAGTTACCAAAACACAGTTAATAACGTAAACTATGTTCTTTAAAAAAACACAAAACATAAGCACTGGTGGTGGTAAACAGTTAATTAGTTTGACCCACATAACTATGACTACTATTGATCAACTATTAATTAAAACTACAGCAATCTTTATGTTGTTTTCTTCACCAGAAACCATATTGAATATTTAAAAATGTGTTTTCATAAACAAATTAAAACCCAAGCTTGACAGTGTGTTTTTTCTCAGGCTCCTTTTTTGAACCTCATCCTTTATTGACCTGTACATGGTCTGTGGTGAAGAAAAAATTCTTCTCTGTCAATGATGAAAACTACAGGGAATTAGAATATTTAACACACACACAGATCAGCTTACCCTCCAGGGCTATAGGTAAAGGATGGAGGAAGGCAGGTGGGTGGGAGGTTGACAGTGTGGAAGATGAGGAAGATGAGTTGAGAAAAGATTAAAAAGATGTGATGGTGAAGGTACGGACGTGAGAGAGGGAGTTGCATACAGAGTGAGAAAAAGACCAAGGTTGTTCAGGGGAACAAGATGAACAGATGTTAAAGGCAGCAGAATGACAGACGGGAGGGTGGGAGGGGGTGAGGAAATAACGGGGGAGAGAGGGAGGAGAGCACATTAGGCCAAAGTAAAACATGATTTAGCGAGCAACCATCAGTGCAAATATTCAGGATAAGAATAACAAAACAGGGTTGGAGTCATGCAAACCAAACATGCAGAGCAATGCAGTCCATGACTTTTACAAATAGAGAATTCAGTGAAGGTTAAAGCTGCTGTTCAAGTGGATTTTACCAAAGACCTTTTCAACTTTTATTGTCAGACCTACAGTATTATAGACAAGCACTTTGTGTCTAAAAGTTAAAAATGTATTTTAACATTTATTTATAGTCTCTTATTCATACCTTCACACCCTCGTTGTAGCTGTCCACAGGACAGAGACTGGTCAGGTGGCTCAGGTGACCAGCGGCTCCAGGTCGTGGCGGCTTTTTAGGAGGAGCTACATTTTCTGCAAAAAATAAAAATACGTTCACTGTTGATATACACGTATAGTAAACATGCAGTATTTTGTATTTAAAGGTCCATGACAAAGACAATAAACAATAAATATTTACTGTTAAAAACCACTCTTTTGTGACCATTCTCCTACCTGGTTTCCCGACCGGCTGATAGATGTGTTGGCTTCCACCCTGTGCATGGACATAAAACAAGTTGTTTCAATGTAAATTCATGTTGTTGTGTTAACCGTATGTCTTAGTTAGAACATAATCACAAGGTAAATAAAAATGTAATGCCGTGTCAAACTGAGGACTGTCCTCAGCGTGAGGATAATTACATCTTCCTCTACTGTGTGATGGGACTGTGAAGTGAGCCTGGGTTTAAAATTTCCCATGAGTCCACAGTGGTCATGTGGTTGGTGTGTGGGTTGTGCCCTTCCTGGCAGAGTGCTACCATTGACTTTCTCCTTTCTGTTTTTTTTCTTCTCTTGACCTTCTCTTTTTACTTCTTCTTCTCCACTTTACTGTTGTGTATTTTAGAAACTAAAAAAGATGAAAACACTGACCGGAGTTTGCAGGATCCCATCTTCTCTGTCAATGCTTCCTCTGCTGTTTCTGGGCTCTGCTTTCTACACAGAAGGCATCAAGAAGTAATGTCAGAAACCAATTAAAAACACAGAATTTAAACATAAACAATGCATGACATTCAGCAGCACAGTAACACACCACTGCAACCCTGAACTCTGACGGAGCAGCAACGTAGTAAACATGTCAAACATGAAGCCTGCAGATATGTAAACCTCTCTCAGCTTCCTATATCTTTTCCCATACCGTTTTGGTGAAGCACGCCTTGAAGAGATGCATCCTGGGATAAATGTGTCAGCAGAAGAAGATGGGAGGAGAGAGAGGAGGCCATCGAAAGAAGGGTGGAGATAAGGAGGAAAATAAGGAGGTAAAAGTGGAGTGAAAGAGACAGGGATAAAAGACAAAGTGACGCCAGTGAAGGAGAGAAAGGAAAATCCAAGAAAAGAGTGCAGAGGTAAAGCTGACGACAGTCTGCAGGGATGCAGTGAAATGAGGAGAAAAGGAGACAAATGGAAGGAAAAGACAGAGGCAAAGAAACAGGGAAAGTTTTTCCAGCGGAGAAAAAGCTCCACTAAAGCCACAGAGACAAAACCCTGGGTAGGAAAGATCCAGGGAAAACGCCTCCCA
>NC_024324.1:5499329-5500235 GCF_000523025.1 Cynoglossus semilaevis | reverse complement strand
CTCTCCCTCTAGCCCTCTCTCTCTCTCACTTGTTCCTCCCTCTCCATCACCCCTGCCAATCCCACTTCCTTTCTCCCTCCTTCTCTCCTCCACACTCCCTGCTCCTCTTTCTTTTCGAACCTCACTTTTCTTCTCTTTTCCTTCTTGCTGATTGTTTTCTCCAGTTTTCACTGTTTTTATACATAAGCAGGAAAAGTTTTGCCTTTAAAAACCAACCAATACAATGATGACACAATACAACGGAGTGACTTTATAATTAGCTTCATCGTCTAACTTTTACTTGTGTTGAGGTTAGTTGCAAGCTTCAATAGCTTCAACAGCTCAGTAGCTTTTGAATTACTGGTCATTAATTCAGCACAAATTGCACAAATTATTAGGCAGCAGCAGAGTAATATATGTATATATTATATATATATTTAAGAGTTTGTATCATTTAAGTTAAAAGCAAATGATTATAACAATTATTTGAACTTTTATTCTAAGACTTAACAGCAAAATATTGTAAGTAACTTATTATTTGGCTCTATTTTTTATCTGTATCTAATATTTAATTCTTTTGGTATTTTTCAAAATACTGCATGTAAACTGTGGTCAAAATTCCAATGAATACCTTCAACGCTCCTTTATGAAGTAACACACAGTAGGGATTAAATTGTCTCCTTGTCACGACTGTTTGTCAGTGATGTTAATGTTCCTCATTTTTCTGTTCTCAGCTGCTAGAGATGATCCTCCGTCAGATCACAGACCTCGACACTGACACTGACTGTTTGCATGAAGGGATTTGTGTTTTTTCAAATGTCGGCACATTCAGGGGAATGGAAAAAAAAGTCTCAGTTCCTTTTAGACAGGGTTGGTAGATAATATTTATATTAAAAGAAGAAGTCGTGGAGTGAAGGATGTTTCCAC
>NC_024324.1:5480960-5499290 GCF_000523025.1 Cynoglossus semilaevis | reverse complement strand
CTGAAATGTAGAAGTTTCAACACATCCAATTGTGAGCAAGTGATTTTTTTAAAGAAAGAAAACTTTTTTATAATGACATTCATTATCCTTGTCCCACCTCTCTACCTTCTCTGTCCTGAGATATAAAAACAGCCCGTGAAGTCATGAGGAGAAAAACAGATTTGTTTTTGCCGAGGCAGTGATTTGGCTGCGTCTTTGTGACTGATGGGATAAATCAACCACAGCAGAGCCAGTTCAAATATCTGAAAGAGATATTTTTTAAGCTCTTCTGGCAGCAACAGCACGGCCAAATGTCTTTTTACTGGGTGGAAAAAGTACAAACCAAAGCAGTGTGTCCCACATCAGATATGTGTTGTTTTGAATGGACTGGACTTCCAGTGGTGGCAGCAAAGGATTTAGACATTTTTACAACAGTTGTTTGGATTTATGTGACTTTTTTAGACTTATTTATTCTTTTTATTTCCCCAGGAGACTGGGACATTTTCTTGTTGTTTTGTCAGTATATTTCCAGTCTCTTTTCTCTTTTTGGTTTGGGCTTTGCTTAATAGCAAAAAGTTAAGCCAAGATGCCATCTCTAATGGACATTTGAATTCACAGAATTACTGTATTTTATCAACGGCTGCAGCAACTAGTTATATTAATATTATAATAATAATAATATCCATCGTGTATTTCCCCAATTTTAGTCTTTAGCTGAAAATTAAAGGTGTTAAAAATGTGTTTGTAGCACCCCCTGCAGGGGGGTCATACTGTGAACTAAAACCAGAACCAGGGAGTGAGGGGTTTCCCCAGTTATGAATGAGAAGCTGAATGAAACAGTGTGACTGATTTTTGTTCCCAAAACAGAAACAGGAAGTACTAGAGCAGAAGTGTCTGATGTTTTTTTTCTTGTATGACAGAAAATGTTGACAGAAAGAATTGATTTTGTGTGTGTTACCATGAAGCTCTCCTCCTGCTCCAGCCACCGCTGGTCGTCCTCCATCTGCTGCTGCTGCATCATCAGCCTCTCCTCCATCAGTACCTGGCCTACACATCCACTCTCCTGATGAGAAGAAAAGGAAAAAAATAAACCAGCTGCTTTCAGAAATATTTTTACAGAGAAGCAACTCTTTCAGATTTTTGACTAGAAGCATAAAAATATTACATTAGCGGGAAGCTAATGAATTACATTAATCATCCTATTTGGCCCGGGAAATGATTGATTAAGCTGTCGTCTAACAAACATAAGCTCATGAAATTAAAATACATCTGAGGACTGAGTGGATGTTTCCCCGACCACTGACACTTTATCCTCGCGCTGTGGTCTGCTGGGAAAAAAACAACTGCGGCGTTTGGTCAATGTGCCAGAAATATGATATTATGAACTAACCTGCTGTTTAATCAAGATGTAATAAATACAGAGCTGAAGGAATTATGACATTTGTGTTTCAGTGATAAATATGGTACACTGACGGTTGCCTGGTTCGATTACAGACATAGAATGACTAAGGTATGTGTATATTAGCTGATATTTAGATTTTCAAGCTAACTTCATTACTTTTTATTTTTCTGCCTGACCTAAAGTTGTAGCTAGCATTAGATGTCAACATGTTTGTGCATGCGTATGTGTTCATACCTCCATGTTAGGGCTCCACAGAGCAGTGTGTTCAGGTCTGTGCTGATTCCAGGACTCTCCAGGAGGGAAACTGCCTCCAACGCCACCGTGGGCTGAGGACTGGAAGTGAATAAGTAAATAAAAAGAGACATGTCATTAAAAAGAATGTTGCATTTCAGACGCTCTCTCATCGCCATAGTTTTCATGGCTTCTGTTTGAAGCAAAATTTTATTGTAAACTAAAATAGTTTTACACTATAATACTTGAATGACAGGGTTGGAATCTGAATATGGCACAGAGCTGGATTTGTAGCCCAACCAGAGTGGAAAATGTAAAAACCTACCACCTGAGCTCTGCTCATGGGCAGAGACAGGAAATCAAGTGTTGAAATTATGTTTTGTTTTCCTTCATATAAATCAAACTATATATTTTCAACTATAGGAAGATTAGACAGAAAATTGTAAAACCATCAATATAGCTGATATAAAATACTCAAAAGATTTCCTCCACCAGACATGCTATACCACCTTATATTTTATAGTATTATATTCAAATATTGATAGAACTTTATTAAGCTCACATATCACATGGGTTAATATTGTAAACCCCATAAATGGGTAAAAGAGAGAGTAGCCCAGAACCATAAAAAGAGGATCAGTGTGTGTCTGTGTGTGTATGTGTGTGTGGTGCTGCAGGAAATGCCTGCTGTCTGCTCAGTTTATGAGGAGAGGAATAAGTGAACTCATCGTTTCTCTCCTTTTCTCTCACGTGTACGACACAAAACTCTTTGTTCTGTCTTCGCCATGTAATAGAGTTCAATCTGGAAACATTACTAAGGCCAAAAGAATTACACACACACACATATACACACACACACACACATATATATATGTACAGTATATATTTAGAAAACTATTTTTTATTTGTTTTTCACCAGCTCCTTAACTAATTTGTCTTACTTAATATTTTTATTTGCTCCTTAACTAATTTGTCTTACTTAATTCTGTTTTTGACTTTTTTAAATACCTTCCTAGTGAGACCAAGCCCTAAGGAGGTTCACAAAGGTTACACTAACACTACAGTAAAATGCCTATTTAAGTGAATGTTCTTATACCTGGAAGTGGTTGTGCTGCGGACTGGAGAAGAAGCCTTCACTGGAGCGAGGACTGGGGTAACCTGGTCTACTGGGCTACAAACAGAAAGAGACGTGAGATGTTAAAGTTTAAGCCCAAACAAAAAAAACTCTGACAGTAGATATAAAAGTCCTACTTTAGGCGGTGCTTCATCTGGACCTCCTGAATCCCATGAAACTGTGATTTGTCTTCTCATTTCCATTCTTAGTCTCTCCTCCTGCTGGAGTTTCTCCTCCTCCAAAATGGTGCTATACGATGTAGACATACAAAGAACAACACAGATTTAGTCAAACACAACAGTGTGAGCACACATGTTAATAACATAAGAATACTAAAATATATCAGTGTTACCTGAGCTGTGTCTTCAGTTCGGTAAACCTCGGCCTCTTGCTCGGATCATATGACCAGCACTTTGTCATCAAACTGTAGAGGGTGGGCGGACACTGAGGAGGCATGGCCAGACGCTCGCCATTCTCTATCCGACCAATCACGTCGTTGTTCTTCACTCCCTGGAAGGGCTTGATGCCGTACATCAAGATCTCCCACATGCAGACGCCTGAAGAATCCAGAAAACAGTTTCAAGTCAGGTTTCACTGACAAAGACACTAAGACAAATTAAAGAAAATGACCAAGTTTGGTCATTTTTATTGATGAAAACAAAGAATTTCAGTGACGGCGTGAAAGTCATGCCTTCTTACCAAACATCCAGACGTCACTGGCTGATGTGAACCTTCTGAAGTTGATGGATTCGGGTGCCATCCATTTAATGGGAAGTTTGCCTTTGGATGCTGAAGCAGAGATTACACACACACATGAGCACTGAACACTGAATAACTCCAGTCATATCCACATATTACAGTGCAAATTTTGAAAATTCGGTGAACTTTACAGACAGTATTTACAAATAAAGTAACGTTTAACTAAATCCATTTCATGTAAGAAATGGCTGCCAGGAGACTGCAGTTGCCTAGTTTCACCGGTAGATGGTGGTAAAAGCTCAAGGTACTAGGAACCAATGTCGCTGGCATTATCTGCCTAAAGAGGAGTTCAGTGATCAGTGAGGAGATCGTGTTTTTTATTTTTACATTTTCAAGTGTCAGCGTTTTTTTTTTTACCTTTGTAGTAGGAACTGTCCTCCATGTATCGTGACAGACCAAAGTCCCCCAGCATCACACAGTCCACTGACGAGACCAGGACATTACGGGCTGCAATGTCTCTGTGAGACAAAAATGACAGTTGTTGTTATCAGTGTTGCATGTTTGGAACCGAACAGATTACCAGGTGTAAAATGACCATCATTACATCAATATAATCCTAATCCAGAGACAGTCTCTGTCCTGCTCATGTTTACCTGTGTACGAAGCGTTTGCTCTCCAGATAGGCCAGCGCTGTACTGAGCTGATAGGCAAACAGAATGAGGGAGGCCAGGTCCAGGCTGTACTTCCTCACCTGAAGGAATGAACGCAGCTGCAGACGAGAAACAAAAACACAGGGAACTTTACTCAGAAATCTTTTTTATTTATTTTTTATTCAAGTATTTGATATGATGTATATTTGTACTATAAATGGCCGACTATTTTATACTTGAATTTAGGTTATTTTCAAGGCACTGCCATTGATGAACAGCAAGTTTTATAAAATCGAGAGCATGAGCTCACCTCTCCGAGCGTACAGAGCTCCATGATGATCCACACCGGGTTCTCTGTAATCACGCCGATAAGCTTAACAATGTGAGGGTGGTCGAACTGACGCATCGTCACTGTAGGGGAAACACAGCAGCACATTAACACACGGGTCACAGGAGGTACAGGGTGAGTCACAGTTTTCTCATGACTCACACACACACAACACTGGTCTTACGTGCTTCCTGGAGGAACTTTTCTCTGACACTGTCTGAAGTGCAGTTCTTACAGGTTTTAATGGCGACAGGCAGCCCTGGTTTGTCCTGCAGGAGACAATGTAAAATACATTTGAACATTATTCCTCTGACAGGACTATACGGTGGTCTGCATTAGTCTTGAGACACGCCTGTTGTTCTACGTACCGGGCTGTTGTAAACTCCTTGGTGCACATCTCCAAACTGACCCTCGCCGATGCAGCGACCCAACTCTATCCTGTCCCTCTGGATCTCATAGTCCCGGGCTGAACAGCAACAGAAAAGTACAGAGTGAGGGTGAGAGAATATACACCATGTAAGTTACTCAAACATTTAAAAAGTTTTCAAATTCGATGACTTTATGTCTTTTTCATCTAACTCTAATCCAATGGTTTGGTGAACATCTACATCCTAAAGCAACACACACACATACATACAGACAGACACACACAGCAAACTGAAACTGTGACTCCACTTCACAAACTTTATGACTTAGAGCAGCAGGAAAACACATAAACAAGCACTTCTGACCAATAATATAATAATTTAACTCCAAGTCAGAGCCTTAATAATTAATTGAGGTAATAACCTTAAGTGCTTTGTAGATGTTAACATTAGAGACCGCTTGACTAAGCTGGAAGAAAAAGGTCAGCGTAGACTTGGCTCCTTTACAGAGGGACTAACAGTGAGGACCAGAAACCTGAGAGTGGCTGCAGATTACTAGGCCCCTTCATATGTAAACAGATGCACTGGATCTGAAGTGCAGTCTGTGCTCAGCAGCTGAGACTGTATACACAGTTATAGTACGTTGCCTGGATTTAACTAATTTGTTGTCAGTGCGTAATAAATATTTCTGCCTCGTTGAAAAGGCCACAAAAACGACACAGACCCTGTACACAAAGCAGAGTCTACACTGTTTTTGGATTGGCTCTTCACTTTACTGTCAACACCAGATCCAAATAAACTGCACTCTGCAAAAAAAAACCTCCAACCACCAACAATCACAAGTCGGCAACAGACTGGACATTACATTCTTGGAGTCTGCATTTATTTTCCTTTGCCAAGAATTAGCTTTTTTTTTTTTTATGTTTCTACATCGAGAATAAACAGTTGTTCAGATACAGTCGATTTTCGCAATGACTGTTTGGATTAAATTAACGTCTCGCCGCAGATGTGTTCCTAAGATTTTGCAGTTCCTGGCAAAGTAAAGTAAATCCAAATCTTCAACAAAAAAAAAAGAATAAAGGTTTTTTGGGTTGGACAGAGAAAACAGAGACAGGCAGTTTTACCTTCAACTACTCCATAGCTCACTGTGTTGGCAGTGGGAGAAAGAGGAAGAAGAAGAGGTAAAGAGGGGGAAGAGCCAGGCAGATGTTTTATGACTGAAAATAGCTCAGAAATCACACACTTGCATGTTCAGGTACAGAAAACTGACTTCTGTGAAATTAGTTCATAGTTAATGACAAGGAACGAACTGTTTCTACCACTTGATCATTTTTGCCCCATGTAGCAGCCAGAAAACACTCTGTCACAGAGACCAGGGAAATATGTCAGATGTGTGTTGAGAGGAAGTCTGCTGCTGGGGGAACAAAAAAAAAACTATTTGCTGGACAAATAAAGCGAGACAGGGGAAGATAGAGGAGGACGGTGGAAAGACTGACTCTGTCCACAGTCTCCTCTTGAATCCAGGAGATCGCTAATTTGTAACAGTCACAGACGAGAGTAACTTTAGTTACTGTGTACGAGTGAACGTACAGGACTGAGGTACTGCGTCTTACTGGACCACATGGTCATCCAGCGTATAAGCTGTTCTTTTAGACAGTAACAGTGAATGATGGTAACCGCTGCTGTAAACTCACCGCGTTTCACTTCAGCTTTTCTGACTGACTTTTATGAGCGTGTTCTTGGAAAACATTCACACTGAGCTTGTTTTTATTAGAAAGCAGGCGGAAAATCACTCTTTTGCTCAAAAGCACCAGCCTTTGACGGTGAAATAAAACAGTGTACACGAACAGAACTTCCATATTTGTACTTGTGTTAGAGCTGAAATAAATGACTTAAAAAGTGGTGACTTACTGGAAGGCATGGTGTACGTGTCCTCTTCATCCACTATCTCGGCATAGTCGTCTGTTTCTGTGGAAACAATGAAACACTGTAGGTGCGAAGTAGAAGCCAAATGAAACCAGGGTAAACACACTGATGGTTAAAACAACACAGAGTCAGAGAACAGACAACTCAACTCAGCTACGTCCACTACTGTATGGAAATTCCCAAGAACAGTCAAACTTGTGCAGCAAAAAAAAAAAAAGATTAAAAAAAAAAAAACCTCCACAAAATGTGTTACCATGAAGCAGCTAAGTCTTAAAACTAACTTGGTTTTGACAACTTCTGCACAGCAGCACCCACGTAGCTGCTCTCTCTCTCTCTCTCTCTCTCTCTCTCTCTCTCTCTCTTTCTCTCTCTCTCTCTTCCACCTCTCTCTTTTAAACAGCACACACACACACTTGGCGGAGAATGTCAGCTGAGCATGTGTTGTGCATATCTGCCTGTGTGAGAGCAGCTGGGGTGCAGGGAGCCGCTGCGCAGGGGACGGAAACTAAGACAGAAAGTTTAAAGGAGATGAGTGGAGGAAGAAGAAGAAGATCAAGATATGAAGGGGAGAGGAGGCCAAAGAGAGAAACAAGGAGAAAAAGAGGAGGAAGAAATAGTGTGGCCTGTGAGCAGATGGCAGCATTTAAAGATCAACCGAACACAGAATTAAAGAGACAGGCAGAGGAAGAGAGTGGAGAGAGAGAGGAGACAGCCAGGAAGATGAGGACAGAGAGAGAAAGATGGACCGAGTGTATCCAGAGCAGATGGTGGTGTTTAAAATAAAATCAGTGTGCAGACTCAGCTGTTGGAAACCAGAGTCAAACATCTGCTGTCCTACAACACCCTCCCTTTCTTTACCGCTCTGCTTAGGATTCACGGAGCTGTGTGGAAATACAGCCCCAAAGTGATCAGAAATTTTAAGTTTTTTGGCCAGTTTTCTTAAGAATATTCCAGACATGTAGAATCAGCTGGAGGGCGCTCTCCTGAGGCACACACTGGAGGACGGCCAGTGTCAATTAATCTCAGGTTTTAACGCGTGACCCTTCCCAGAGGTCCGACCTCGGCAGTGATTCTCCAGAGTCTTTTGGCAACAACTGTTCTCTCAATGTTAAAACAATAAAGTGGGGATCGAGGGGGGATGCAGAGTGACAAAGTAGTTTTAACCCCGGTCGGGAAATCACAGTAATTTATAATTGTTCAGTGAGAATAGCAGTTTTGTAGGAAGCTCAGTGGAGAATTTGAGGCCATAGCTCTGTCGGCCTGGAGGGGCTCAACGATAGCTCTGTCTACAAAAGGGCAGCGCTGCAGAAGAAGTTTGGGAACCAGTGTTCTAAAGGCAAGGCTGTGAGCCAAAAAACATATCTCATGTGGAGCTGAACTCAAACAAAGGGGTTTATAACCTTCAGTGCTGCACTCTAGAGGCTCTGTGATGGTCTGGGGCTATATTTCAGATGGTAGTAATGGGGATCTGGTTATTCAAAGGGGAAGAGCCTTTTTTGTCAAAGTGAAGGGAATTATCAGCTTGACTTTGGTCCACGGTGTCAACAACATCCGACTGCTAAGGGGTTAGAAAACAAACAGTCGCTGGTAATAATAACAGAACCAACCCAAAGGTCAGAGGTCAGAGTTTTTGTCCAACTCTCATCAGGCCTTTCTAATTAGTGTTTTTCCCAGTCACTGCTTCCATGTGATGACAATTTTGTGCCATATTATTTGCTCTGTAACGGCTGATTTACTTCAATAAGACACATATTATTCACTGTTTTTGCATCGAATCATTTTTACTAGTAGCACATTGTTGCTACTGCACTGTGGTTTTATTTTATTTTTTTCTCCATCGAAGATTGGCTTTAGGTTTTACTGATCTCACTCTGTCCCCTTCTGCTCCCAGTCTCTCTGTGTGTGTGTGTGTGTGAGATCTAGTTAGCCCATTATAGTCAGGAATGCACCGTGCACTTATCCAGCAAACCTCTCCCTCCATCACTTTGTATGTGTGCGTGCGTGTGTGTGTTCTGTGTGCGGACAAAGAGAAAGGGTTTGGAGAAATTCCCTTAAAGAGAAATATTGCTCAATTTACAAGTTGTGCTTTTTTGTGTTCATCCTGCGGTCAAACAAAGACATATTTTAAATTTGGTGGTCATCCGCTTTGAAAAAAAAAATCGGAAACAGACACCGATATAAAAACACAAACATTCAAAAACACAATAAACAGTAAGCCACTGTAGCTACTTGAAAAAATGTCATGCCCATTAAAGCGAATGTTGATGGATTCATGTTTCCAGTAAGTGAAACATGATGGACAACACATTGGGCTAAATCACTGCAGTATATTACATAATAGACCACACATTCAAATAAAGCTTTGGTTAAAGACAGAGGAATGCAGGCATGAACATCTACCCACACATATGCTGTGGAAACACACACTGCTCTGTACCAGGTGGGAACTGGACGATGGTGAAGCAGGACAAGAAAGAAGGAAACACACACACACACGGACAAAAGGAAACAATAGTGTAACTTTACCATCCCCGCTAAGATCTTCTGCAGAGTCCAGGAGAGCATGCAGGAAGCACGACAGCAGAGAAGAAGGAGAAGAAGGAGTGTAAGAGAGGGAGAAAGAGGAGAGGTTAGCAAATAAAAAGCTCTGAAACGACGTGGGAGTTGTGGTAGAATCTGCAAAGCCAAACAGTCGCCGAGCAGTTAGTTTAGATCCAACACATCTCCAGCAGAAAAATGAGCGTTAAGAATTTGTTTTAATGTCAGAAATATAAATATATGCAAGAGAAAAGCATCTGTTAAAATGAAGCTGCGTGCAAAGTCGCCCTGGCACCGTGTGACTGTGTCCATGCTGGTTGTATGGCTGCATCTAATTCACTTAGAATCTCTATTGCCGGAACCACAAATTACAATTTTAATTTACTGCCAATAACAAAAGTTTCACCTTTACATCAGAAGTGCATTTTCTATTTTTTCATCTTTATTTTTTTATTTATATACAGTATTGTCTGTATGTGATAAGAGTGAGACTTTATTAAATGCAAAAGTATTTGTTTTCTTTTTGGAACTGTGTTCCATATTTATTGAGACCCAAAATCAGTTTCAGTACCAGTACTAGCAGGTACTCAAATGAAAGTACTTGAACTTGTAAAAATATGGTATTAGTACAACACTATTTATAACTAGAAATGACCAATTTATATCAATTTCCTTACTCTCCTATTAGCACATAGGCCTGAGGCAGGAAAAGGTTAACATTTCTGTGACTTTTACCCAGCACCAGCCCCAACAATCTTCAGAGCGACTGACTGATGCTGCCAAAGCCACAGATGGAGACACGAGGGCAAGTTCTGACCCACTTCAGATGACAAGTCGTAGCGCAGGACACAGAGTATGAAGAAGGACAGAGTTTCTTCAAAAGAAAAAAAATCTTTCTGCTCATCCTCATTATATATACAGAACAGTACAACTGGAGCTCATAGAGGTCGGTTAGTGGATACTGAAAAAATACTCAGTGGTTTAATTAAAATCTCCTAATGAACAGAGGATCCCTCTGTGTACTACAAATGAAACACCGCCTCTTTGAAATGTGAAAAGAATGATTAAAAATAACCAAACGTGGGCATGTGTCTGTCAGAGGAGCAGGCAGGAGCAGGGATGTTCTGGAGTCACATTATTTTGTCTTCCTCAAACAACCATCTCAACAATCATCTTTTTGTATGCCTTTAACTCCACATTAACTTAGATTAAAGCAGTGCTAGTTATAGTTCTTTTTGTATGCCTTTAGCTCCACATTGACTTAGATTAAAGCAGTGCTAGTTATAGGAGTTTAACTGCATTTTTTAATTACATCAACAAACAGGTTAGTAGAAGAGATCATTGATTAAGTAGCTCCTTCTTTTCAAAACAATCCAAATATAACATAAATATGTGAAAAATCTCAGATCACATATTAACTAGCCAGTAAACTACATATAACAACTATTATTCTCACATATCAGAAATTGGTGGACACACAGTGAGAGCTGAAGATACCGTTGGGTGGCGAATCTGAACAGAAGACAAAGGGGAGGAGGAAACGCCGTGCCTTGGTTGGTTTAGGAGGTGTGGATGTCACCGAGTCTTCAACCAATGAGAAGGCGGCAGAAACAGAAGGACCAGGGTGTGAGTGAAGAAAACTCAGTGAATGGATGACAGCGAGCGTAGGGAGTGTGGTGGTGGTGGAGAGGAAGAGATGGGGAGGAGGAGTGAGGAAGTAAACAAACAGAAACAGAAGAGAAAGAAAGAAGAAGAGCTGTCTCAACAGAAAACAAATGAGATATGAGAAGAAAAAAAAACATCTGAGAGGAAAAAACAGATGGAGGACAGACAGAAAGACGCACTGGAATCAAATCAAGCCTAAACCAGACTGTTTGTTTTGGGGTTTTTATCTTACCTGAGACGGAGATTGCCCTCACTCCACTCCTGACTGCTTCCAACTTTTTCTCATTGTTAGAAAGTCTAAAAAAGTGAAGAAAACAAATAAAATAAAAAACAAACAAACACACATACCAGTGATTAATTAAAGTAAACGAGTTATTTCCAGCATTAGACCTTTTTTGGGGGGAATTGTTATTTACATTGGCCGTAGTGTAGCAGAAAGCAGCACAAGCAGCTACGACTCCCAGTTCACTAAAGTGTGTTGCTTCAATTATCTCTCCGCCTCTGCTGTGTCTCTTTCCCCTTCTACTAACATCTTTTCATCAGAGACCACAACAGGCAGAGAGAGAAAAAAAGGAGAGGCAGGGAGCAAAGGGAGGGGATTTGTAGGGAGCGCAAAAACCCTGAGTGGAAAATATTTGGTTCCTAAAACATATCTCCTTTTTTGAGCAGAGACGGACTGAGAGAAGAAGGGAAAAAAAGAAGAAAAGAAAGAAAGAAAGAAAACGATTTAAGTCAAGCCATCGAAAGTGAGCATAACAGTCTGAGTCTCAAACGGCCGGCACGCTGCGTCCAGGCTGCTGCTCTTACAGTTAAAACAAACACAACTATCTCTGCCCTAACGTCACAGTGTTTTCGCTGTAAATCTTTTTAAGAGTCTGATGGCACTGAGCCAGAACACAGCAGAGCAGAGCAGCACTGGGGCTCAGTGTGTTTGTCTTTGTACATCTGTGTATTTTGAGGGAACAGTGGACTTGATCATATGCCTGGTTGTATTTAGTTAATATATATTCATAAAATATTGGAACAAAAACAAGTATTTTTTGCACAAATATGATTTTATCAGAAAGAACAACTTTACAGTTATTCCTTATTGAGAACAACAAAACAACAGTAAATATTGAAACTTACTTAGGGATGGATGGAAGCGCTCTCTCTCCCTCTAGAGGACAAAAGCACACATGATCATGAGAAACCACTAAAATATCAGGCAGGAGCACACATACATACATGTATTTTTCAACAAGAAAAAAATGCTTTTTTTTTAGTTTTTCTTCAGACAAAGTATAGCGGGTTAATTTACATCAGTTCAATAAAACTATATTTTTCATCTGTAAATGTTTGATGTAAAAATATACATCCAGATGTTAACATGTGAACATGACTTTTTTTTTTCCTGTGTTAATAAAGTATACAAATGTGTACAGGGGTCTCATACCTTTCTGAACTCGAACAATAAAGGAGTGAGTTTGCATAGAAGCGAGACGACAATAACCATCGATCAAGTCGGCCATGTTTTCCGCGGTGTTGAGAGACACAGTTGTAACTGTGAGCGGCTGGACAGGGATGAGATGAAACACAGCACATGTAAAAATGTCCTCAACAGAGGCTCAGTGATAATTTTAAGTCCTGATTCTTTAGGTGAAACAAATATTGCCTTTAAACTGAGGGCGGGGGGGTGCCCCAATTTTAAAATCTCTGTACATAGTACAGTCTATAAGACATAGAGACAGTGAGACAGTACCTCAGGAGCTCCAGCTACGTTGAGCTGCAACATGCCTTTCCTCTCCTTCTCCTCCATACAGGAGTACTGAATGGACTGGACCTGGTTGAAGTTGGCTAAATGTGTGGGCTGCAGTAAAAACACACAAACAGAGGAGCAGAGGGAAAGGTCAAAATCAAACCAAGTTAACGTGACGTGATTTGTTAATGCTGCCTCTTTACGTGTGTTTCTAGACCCGACTCACCGTGGACCCCTTGTCGGTGAGGTAGCTGATCCCATCCTCTGGCCCGATGGCCAGCTCCACCTGAATCACCCAACTGGACTGTTGTGATGCAAATAAAATAGAGAAAATGACATCAATTCACTTTTATTTTTTACCTTAAAAAACTCTCAGCGTGGTAGTTTCTTGACACACGCAATACCTAATGCCACCAAAGGGGGTCGCCCTTGTACAACAAACCACAGCTTGAGAACGCGCAGAGACTTAAAGAAGTACCTCAGATGTAAAAACATACCCCAAGGGCACATTTGAAGCACTCCTTGTCGTAGCGGTAGACTGGTGCCAGGATCTCCAAGAACTTCAGGATGCACTCCTCGTCGTTCAGATTGGCTACCTGCTTAAACGTCTGCTGGATCAACTTACGGAGAGTTTTAGCCTGTAGGGGACAAGGGAAATACAAGAGGCACAAGGATTTAAAAGACTTTTTTTAAAGTTTCATATTGTAAATTTTTTTTCTGGGTCTGACAGCTGGGAAGGTGTGTGTGCGTGTTTTGGTCTCTGTGGACCCAGAGTGACACGGGCTCTAAGAGCAGGAGACATTGATCGACTGTTAGTCCTGTGCGGAGCCATTAATCAAATTGACCTCAGCACTTCTGTGTGGGGGCCACTTTCAGACCAGATCAATATCTTAACAGAGACACGTTGGCTCAGTTATTTACCACTCAATTTACCGTCAAAGGCCACGTGCCCATTCATTTATACAGTAACTGAAGTCATTTAACACCAGGTGTAGAGAGATTGTAGAGATATTCACTGCAGCAGCAGCAGCGGCAGCAGCAGCAGCAATGTTGTCCCTGCAAGAGCAACACTCACACGTTCCCACCTGATTTATGTGCTATGTCACAAGAGAAGACAGATGGGAAACAAAATCCATCCTCGAACATAAACACACACACACACAGACACAAATAATACAGACACAGTAAGCCAGCCTTTACCCTCAATAACTGATCCTACAGCACTTGCTTTGTGATTTAATAAACAACCGTTTGACCCAGACATCTCTGTTATAATATAGAGTTTTATAATATGGAGTATAAGCAACATTTAAAGTACAGCAAAGAGTTTAAAATTACATACACTCCATATAGAAGTAAAGGAACATTTTCACAAAAGTTGATCTATATATACGTAGATTAAACTAAGATTAGAGCAGATTTAGAGATTAACAACTAGACTTGAAAAAAAGAACATGTTGTTGAGCATCAAATTCAGGTCATTAATGGAGCTGTAAGGCTGCAGAGCCGTGTTTCCAAAACCGTTTTTTATTCAAGGACCCACTTTTTGAACAATGCAAACAGTTGTGACCCAATTTCTCTAACAGGGCAGGACTAGTCTCACCTAAAGAAGAATGATTGATGATATTGCTGCAGTAAAATGTGAATTATATATATACGAATTACTGAGTGATTTTCACCATCCCTCAAACTTCAAATCCTATTTTTGGACTCTGATCTTCAAGATATTTCATATTTTTTTAAGTTGAAATAAGCTGCAGACTCTGAATATATTAATAAACTTTGGTTATTTTTACTAAACCTCATGTCCAGCGATGTCAATATAAATGAACAGACTCTGCTCTATATAACTGCACTCATCAGTCACTGTTTACTACCACAGCCATCTGCTCCTCTATATGTGTACAAGTGTGCTTTCCTGTGTGCGTGTGCGTGTGCATGTGCGTGTGAGCGCGAGTCGAGTCCATTGAGAGAAAATAATCCCATTAAATGTCAACTATTCTCTTTCACCACAGTGAATGACAGCAACATAAATGGCAGCTGTGCTCTCTTTTTTTCCCTCCCTGTCTCCGTCTTTCTGTCGTTTTTACACACACACACACACACTCACACGTACACACAAGACCATGCATGTGTGCAACAGAGCGAGCAGCAGATGTGTCAGACCTGTAGTGTAATAAACATTAAAACATCTGCTTTTCACCTAATGCTAAAACAAAACATAATCAATAATTATTAGAGGAACATAAATTTTTTTACTGGAGCATCGTCACGACTATTAAACTGACATCAGAAATAAGACAGACAGCTGATGGAGGGGGGCATCTGGGCTTAACAGGCAGGGCTGGGGGTGAGGCGGGGCCCTATAGAGGATGCACATTGTCGCCTCCCCCTCCCTTATTGTGAAGAAGAAAAAGTGGGTTTAAACCTGACCCGGGGGTCGCTCTCAGTTTTTCTCTCTCAGCAGAGCATCTGTCCGCCCGCCTGCTGACATCAGGACCTCTTTGGGTCAGTGGTCCTTTCTTTCACACACACAAGCACAGAGAGCCTCCCCTTCAACGCGTGCCGTAAATGTATCACTGACAGACGCTCGTCGCAGTTTTTAACACGAGCAGAAATGAAATCAAAGACAAAATCTGTCAAAGGTTTTACTAAACTATACTCAACATTAACACAAAGTAAGTGTCAAACCCCAGCCCTGGCCCTTGGTTACTGATCTGGTTCATAACCTATATTTGACCTTAAATCTAAATTTAGTCAAAATCAATTTGCTAAATTAAACTAATATAAAATATTGTTAATAAAAAACAGTTGTATTGACTAAGACACATTGGTCACATTTACAATAAACTGCAATGCAGCCAATGTTTTTGGGGGAATTCCTTGGAAATTCCACTTGATGTCTTTTTGCAGTGATGAAGATGTAGGTGCTCAGTAGACCAAGACTTAATTCAGACATGGGGGGAAACTCCTCCATAATTACTGCTCTACTGGGTATGAACAAACCCTTAAAAGTATCTAAGGCAGTGGTTGGACTTTGTCATGGAAGTGTTTGCTGACCCCAACCATATACAGACAAAACAAGCACTTTGTTTCCCTGAGTTGTTCCAGTGGAGTATAAGTGATGAAGTTTTTTTTTTTACCTTGACAGAATCCAACAGGTCCTTGGGGAAAAAACGCCTCAAACCAACATCTTTTCTGTAAACAGAGACAGATCGAGAAGAATGTTTATTATACTGTAATTTTACTCAGGAATGTTAATTGGCAGACGCTGCTGTCTGTATCTGATCTACGCAATCTTCCTTTCCTCCCTCTGCTGGGAGAGTGGTAACAAGAGCTGGATACAGATGAGCATCGGAAAACAGACAGCTACGACTCAGTATTTACTTCACAACACGTCTCATCTCTTCACGGGGCAGAGGAGGGAAAAGAAACAAAGACACGGGAAGAGGAAGGGAAGAAGAGTCAGAGAGGGTGAGACCGCAGAGAAGAAAAAGATGAAAAGAGATAACGCAGGAAAGCGGCTAATGATTTAGACTCCTCTGGAGAAAAGAGCATGAGGGGAGGATAGAAAGAGGAGGAGAAGAGAGAGAGTGTTGCTTTCATCATCATTCTTTTCCCAAGTTATTCCAACAAAGGTCAAAAAACAGTCAAGTCAAACTATTACTGTCCTCACTAAAAAGAACTACGAGCATTCAAATACATGTGATAGTAATAATGTGTAATAAGTAAAACATTCAGAGATGTACCGGCTGTGGAGTTTAGGAATAAAAGCACATTTAAAATGTCCTGTCCTTCCTTATGTTGTTTTAATATAAACACGATGAACCACATCTTTGAACAATCAGCAGAAGAAGCTACAAGGCAGAGGAGAGAAGAATAACTTTGAAAAGCGAATCAAAGGATGTGCACATTTAAAATAGAACCAGACCAAGAGCTAGAGAGAAGGATGAAGGGGAGAAAACAAGGCCAGAGGAAAGACAGTGTGCATTCTTGTGTGAAGAGCTTGTTGGACCACTGGACGGTGAAAAGAGTTTACTGGGAAAAGGGCAGATCAGGATACACAGGCCTCGTCAGGGTCACACTTTGTTGAAGTGTTTCATTAACTTCCATCTACAGAGGAGCTGTTAGTGCATCAACCCTTTGAGGCAGACGGAACAGAGCAGCTGATGAAAAATGAATGAGGATCAAGCATTAGTGGATGTGGAGAGGAGAGAAGATGCAACATCAAACTCCAGGCAGTTTTGACTGTGAAATTCAGCCTGTCTGCAACAAAACATTACTTTTAATGGATTTATAAAATGATCTCAGCCACCACTACAGCCATCACTGAACAAGTGAAGTGGGAATGTGCCACTGGTGTTTGGACCATTTGTGTCATCACGTCTGCTGCAAGTTTTTGTCGTGAAAACACATTAAACTGCTTGAGGTCAATACTGTCTGATCCATCACAGGGTAATACCAGACTGAATTACATCTCTAGCTATGTGTATACGTTCCTGTGCAGCAGGTAATCCCTCTGTGCCTGTGCATGGTGATGACTTAGGGCCAATGCTTCAGCAGACACCTGACTATAACCTGGTAGGTTGTTTAACAGTGTTTCTGAGTGTATAACACCAAAGTATAAATATTGAACATATTGTAACACATGATGCTAATTCAAAGGCATTCCAACAATGGCTTTGTGCCTACACAATGAATTGACACTTTGATTACGAAGAAACACGTAGTATTAATTATTAACATACTCTTGTCCTAATGAAATACTGCACTTTACAGCAGAACACAATGTTTCCACACAAGAGTATGCACTTTACACACTTTACAGCAGAACACAATGTTTCCATGTGGGTCTGTCATGATGTAGTTAGATTTTGGTCTTCATTTGGATCACAAGAAAACACACTCACTCCAGTAGTTCGTAGTTGGATTTCTTATCCAAGGCGTTTCCTCTCATATCTTTGAAGAACCTCCTGGAATCAAAGGGACACAGACGGAGAACACGGTCAACTCCATTTGCTGCAGTGAATCGTGCACTTTTGAAACATCTGTGACACGACGAGCCGTCACTTTTCATGACATATGTTTCGGTTTTTGTCCACAAGTGTGGACCACATTGTTCGAGGAAGTCACGTCAGTAGCAGAAGTAGTTTTTGCCAAACAATTATTTATAAACACTGACAAGCATTAACAATGTAAAAGTAATTGGAAACAGAAGTTACACCGTGTACTGCAAACAGAACACGTGGACTTAAGTCGCTGCTGACTCCTGACGGCACCGTACGTCTTACCTGATTTCTAAACAGCCCAGTTTCAGAGCTACATCTTGTTCTACTCGATCCCCGATCTCTGTCATGTAGTCGTTCTTTACCTGCAGGACACAAACACACAACATATGTTTTTTAAAACATTTATTTCTTCAAGACAAAACAGGCATACACACAGGCACAAGGACAGAGATTACCCACAGGCTAACATACATACACACACACACACACACACACTTGCTGCAGTGCCATATGTCCCAGTTCTGGCCACTGGCAGAATATGAAATATGTTTGTGTGTCTTTCAGAGTGTGTGTCTCTCTGTGTGTGTACCTGATGGTAGAAGTAGTTGAGTGTAGGTTTGTCTTCTGTAAACTGCTGCAGGAAGCCTTTTGGAAGGTAACGAATCCTTAATTCATACCTACAGTCA
>NC_024324.1:5457453-5480884 GCF_000523025.1 Cynoglossus semilaevis | reverse complement strand
TTTGAAATTAATTTTAGGTTTAAATGTTGATAAAAAGACTGAGAAAGCAAACATGTAATCCTGGTGCAAATTTAAAGACAGAGAGCCTTGTTGACTTGGTTTGACAAAGACGGCATCTGCTTCTTTCTTTTACTGCTAAAGGTCCTCACTGCACAATAGCATTAGCACCAAGACCTTCACAATAAAGGTAATATATAGCAGTGCATTTACATCCAAACTGCCAGACAAACACAGCTGATCTGCGCCACACACGCTAGCCCACCCATTACCACACTATAGATCCCTGCACTATTTTATATCACGCTCTTTGGAATAAATCACTACTGCTCCTTTGGTCTACAATAGGACAGGCTGCTGTTGGGGCAACTGTTAAATCTACTGCATTTACAAGGAGAAGTAAATCATGTCCAACCACGGCAGCGAGTCCTAACCTCAGCTCTTATAGTAGATGTTTGTTTAGGACAGCAAACACCTGCTTCAAGATCAAAACTGAACTTTACTCATGGTTAAGAATTACCTTTTTTTATTTCAGTTCAAAAACAATTTTTAACATTTTTTCATGTCTGCAAAAACCTTGCTGAAACAATTTGATAGTTGTGAACACAAACTTGTATCCTCTCCTACCTCCACTCCTCACTTGGCCGTGCCTGTTCATATTTCTCTCTGACGTGCGACACACCTAGATCAGGGTGGAGCCAGTGGACCTGCTCTCTGGATTGACTGCTGCTCAGACGCAGGCCAAAACAGGACGTAAAGCGCACTTTGTGGATGTCCAAAATTTTCTGGATGATTCCCTAAAACACAGGAGGAAGAGATTTTGTTTGTCAGCATCACTGGGAAATTACACATTTAAATATGAGGCATTTAACACCTAAACTTGGATTTGATTAAACATATTTTGATATTATTTCTGTTTGACTGGTTCAGATTCTGTGTGGACCAGTTCACATAAATTTAGGTCATTTATTTAAATCCTAACATGAGCCTAAGCCTCTACTCCTGTGTTTGCATGTGTTTGATTTTGTTAGATTTAATCCGAATTTTCCACCTAAACAAGTTGACCTTTATCTTACACACATGCCTGACAATGCTCACAGAACCATGTGAGCTGTCATGTACAACACTGGGGGGTGTGACCTAGATGTAGACTAGGAGGTAAGGAAAGAAGGGAATAGGGAAGGGAGGACAGAAAGAGAGAAAGAGGAGAGGTTTCAGTGAGAACTTTTAGCAGCATCAAGGAGTTTCTGTATCGTGGGGGTCCACAGAGGGGGAGTCCTGGGGGTGCATGTATCCAGAACAAAATATTCAGCCTGTGCTGACTGTTCTTTATCAGAGCAGCTGTCAGGACCTTGAGCTAAGGACAAACAAAACAAAACCCTTCTATAAAAATCTACTGTCAGTTTAAGACAGCAGCAAAGAAAAAGTGGACGCAGCCTAACAGACATTCAAATAGCATGAAATCAATTCCACGGCTACAACCTTGAATAAACTGTTCATGGTGAGGTTAGAACCAGACTGTACAGCTGTAGCTTTATAGAAATGCAGTCTGTTATTTAAAATGTACAAATCAAAAATGAGATTCACCTTGTATCTGCTGCTTAGAATTAACACTTAATGTGTTTATGAATTACCCCAAACATCCATCCATCCATTATGTACCACTTATTTCTACCTTAAACATGACAGTGATCCAAATACTGGCTCATATATTGAGCATTAATTTCCTTAAAATGTGATCTTCTTTTATATAAAATAAGTGCAGTGGCTCTTCTTACCCTGACATCAGTGTACAGTACAGTGGCTCTTCTTACCCTGACATCAGTTGCATCTCCATATCTGATATTTGAAGACCAGCAACTGGTCTCAGTGTTTGGTTCAAAGTGATGGAAGACTTTGAGAACCCTGTCCACAGATCCTGCTATGGTCCGGTCCGACACTCCTGCACTAAGCCGGGATTTAGCACCGCCAAGGAGCGTGTGATTCAGATTCGGGTCCAGGTAGGCCGTCGCCATGGTTTTCTTTGCTGACACTGCAGCTGCTAGGTGTCTGTCATATTCTAGAGAGAAGAGGAGAAGATGAAAAGCACTCAGAGTTAAAACAATAAATGAAGTGTTGAAATTCCTGTGGTTAAACGTGTGTAGACTGGTTAAAAAATGTCACTGTCTTTAAAATTAATTATAACTAAACTCCAATCATCAAATGACTAGACCAAAGACTCCCATTAAAACAGCTCTTCTTTGACTGGTGAAAAAAACAGCACAGGGCTAAGACACACTGAAGCCATCTGTCACTGTGAAAGCACAACACACAAATCTTTTTTACTTGGCTTTCACCACTCCAAAGTACTTCTCTGCCACTTCTTTATACAGTACAATGGTTCCTTTCTTTGTACTTCACAGTTTGGATCTCTAGGACCTCTTTAATCAAGATAATCATCAGATTATCTAAATGAAAACTAATATAATAAAACACTTTAAGAACAATTTCTAAGTTTTATAATTTTAAAAATGCACATCTTTTAAATACTATTCAAATTAGCTACATGTTTTATAATTTTAAAAATGCACATATTTTAAATACTATTCAAATTAGCTACATGTTTTTACTTTAATCCTACCATTTTCTAAACTAACCCAATAGAAGGTATTTCTAAAATGTAACATTCACCAGCCAAAACTAAACAGGAAGAAATAAAAAAGACCCGTGCGGCAAGCAAGGTCAAGGTTTAGTGTGTAAGTGCTCCTGTTGGGAGAAGAGGGAGGACAATGCACGACTCTGGCTGACGTTCTTCCTGAATGAGTAGTCCTGATATTGACAGACTTCCTGGAAATTAATGGTAACTTCATCTGGGACCGGCCAACATGCAGCAGAGATAGAGCAACACTGTTTTGTGCATGCCAGCTGCTGTGAACGTGACACCGTGCAGGGAACCGATAAGAAGATCTCACTTTTTACTGGTTATATTTCTGCCTGTCTTCTGTCTTCGTGTGCTTCTCCTTACACTAAGAGAAAACTGATAGGCTACGTTCTGTATGCAGTTGATTACACCTGAGACAGAAAGACAGACAGGAAGCAGAAGAGAGAGCTAACACAATGTAGAGAAAAGCCCTTGAAGTTCTGAACAATACATTCGAGTGAAATAAAATTTCGTTTCTATGTAACTTTTTATGTAGTAATGGACTTTCACTGATGGACTGGTGACAGATTAGTGCTGTCTCTCCCTGTGTCTGTCACTGTCTTTCTCTCTCATGGAGAAACAATATCTTTGGCAGTGGACACGCTCAGTTCCCATGGAGTCAGATGTCACACGGTGGACGGGCTACTTTGTGTGAGTCTCTGCGTTTGTGCAAAAGAGATTTTATTCATACCTCTGTCCCAGCACATTGGGAAGGGGCTACAGCCACTCGTGGTGATAGAAATACACGTCTCTCTGTGCCTGTCTTTGTTGAGGACAGACAGATAGCTTGCAGCTTCACAACCACGCATCACTCACTCCAGGTGTGCAGATATATCACAGAAGTAAAAGTTCACCAACAAACTCAGATGATCAAAAAGGCAGCAAAAAAATCCTTGTCTCCAGTTTTTGTGAATCATCCGTCCGTGGCTCAAAACGAGAAAATATCTTTGCTGTGTTAATATATGATTAAAACTGGGAAGATGTGACGAAAATCACATCAAACAGAACAGTCCAAAGAGATTTGGTCCATCAGAGGGTTTGATGTCAGACATGTTTAATCACTTTCATGTCATGCACAGCTCCACAAGACAATAAAAATCTCCAACGATGTAAACACGGGCCTCATCCACAAAGTCCTCTCTTTTTGTCCACTTCTGAATTCCACCTCAGTGGCCCCTCTCTGCTGACAACTCTGTTTGTTTTTGGCCTGATTTCTGTGCAATGCCTCAACGCCGTAGTTACACAGTTGCTGGAGAATCCTGAAGCAACAGTTGCTGAGGAGAAGGTTTTGCAGTTCCTTGGTGATGGTGAGAAGACACGGCTCCTTCGGCAAGTTCAAGAAGTTCAATCTGACTGAAATAGCGGGGATTACTGATAGATGTTAAGAAGTTATGGGTTGTAAATAAAGAGGAATAGAAAACCTGCTCAAAAATAATCTTATCTCAGAAAAGAAAGCAAGAGCAAAAAGGAAGCCAGGAATACCAGAGGAAACAGTAGCAGTGCTACAGAGACAGACAGAGAGACCGGGAGTGAGACATGCAGTGGTAGTTTCAGGATGAATAAGAGGAAAAGGAGAACAGAGGAGCACAACTGACAGAAAGTGAAGTGGCGAACAAGGGAACTTGGGAAAAGGCTGCTGCAGGAGCAGGAGGAGCCAAAAACTATTAATATGCTAATCCTGTCTCTTCCATTCATTGGAAACCACTCCCACTTCTGTTTAAGGATCTGATCTGGAAACAGCCTTCACTGTGAACTTACACTGTTACAGAAGAATGGAGTGGAGAGACAAGAGTGTTTTTTTTTACATCACAGTTTACCTGGTGGTGGCCAGAACACAACACAGCGGCCGTTAACTCTGACAGATTGATAAAAGATAAGACGGACAAATTGAAATATTTATCACAGACTTGTGCAAAACACTACAATATTTAATACACATCTCCTTGTGCTAAAAATAATCCACATTGCCCTCAAACATATTTCAGCCAGGCAGAAAAGCCCCAGTTAAGTAACTGAATAATTAATCATGAGGGACAATTTTCTCATTGAAAAAAATTATTGTATTAAACCTGTCCAAGTGTTGGGACCAGTCCCAGACTTGGCCTGTTTTAGAAACGCCAGGTAAATGTACACCACCCTCCAGTCCCTACTGCACAGCTGTGTGTATAACCTACTTATAGGGAAACACCGTATAATAAACATTCTCCAATAGATTGAAACCAGTGGAGTTTCTACACGGTCCAGTCGAGACAATGACATGTTGTTTTGTACACTTTTGTATGTACACGTGTCAGTTTCCTGTAATTTGTGCACCGTCCCAGCTACTGGCCATTGTTATGAAAATCTGGTGGAAAGGGGAGCGGGGTCTTGGTAGAGAGTGTGTTCTTACATGTGTGTGCTTGTACATGTGTGTTTGTGTGGAGACTATTGAAAGGCTTTTGTCAGATGGCCGGATGTTGCGATGAATAGGAAGCACTCTTTTGGGAACGCAGCCAGAGTCTTTTTTATCTATTTCCATCTTGCTGCGTGTTTATGATCATAATTATTTTATCAGAGGAGAAAACAAGCAGCACTCACGTTCTGTTAAATGCAAATCAAGTCTGAAAGCTGCGGGGAGCCCTCTGAACTCTTAACAGTTACTTTGATGCATCCTTACATGTTTGTGTTCATGGATTATGGAGATGTATTTACCCACCGCAATGCAAATTGTTTTCTCTTCTCTGTCACATGTACTGCTACACGTACGACTCAGTGCTCCATTGTACTTCACTCTACAGCCTGCAGTGGAATAGGCTCCATCCATTTCTTATCTGCTCATTCTTCACAGTCCATTCTTCTTCGGTGAATCACTTCACGGATTTCCTTAGTTATTCAGTTAAGGGCTCTGTGCAGGCCAATAACTTCTACTTACTTTAACCGTTAGGAGGTAGTTCTTTACCTCTCTGAAATTACGCTTTGAGTTGTTGTTGATGTTTTGAAGACAAAACAACAACCAATGACACAGTTTTACTGCCGGCTGCTTGAGGTTTTATTTTAGAATTTTCTTATATTCTTGTTTCCCCGTCGTTCTTATACTTTCATGAGATTCCCAGTTGGGATGCACAGATCATCCCTAGAGCATTGTACTTCCACCTCCATGTTTCACCGTGGGGAGACGGTTCCTTGGGGAAAAGGTTTTTTTTCTCCTCTTGTTCACAGGCATCATTTATGTAGAGAAGGAGTTGGGAGCTTGAGTCTGATCAAACACACTTAATTAATAATACAGGTCCAGGATGTAGTTCTCTGAGGGGTCTCACAAGCACCAGGTGACATTATATTGAGCTGGCTGAAATATTTCCTGCAACAGAGGAAACAGATTCCACCTCCTCTTCCCTACTCCTCTATCACACCAGCACAAGCACCGTAGCCTTTGCCGCAGCAGTTGCGTCACTCCCTTGTGATCGTGATAGTGATGCTTTCAAAAGCCCAGTGGAGAGCAAGTGGTTCTTTTTAAAGCTCTACAAAGATCCACAGAATATAAATTTTTCCTTGTGTTTTCTGACGTAACATACACTGCACAAGCTAAAGGCAACGGCGAGGCACTAAATCGTTTTGTTCAAATTTAGGGCATTTGTATTAAATATTATTAAAGTCTTAGGTTTCTATATATATATAAAGGTAGTCCCTATTTAAGATAAATATAAACATGGGGATGGAGAGATGGAGTGGTGAGATTCCCCAATGCCACACTGAAAAATTCTAAAATAAGTAAGGTAAGGCAAAAGTGGAACAACTGAGTGATTAAGGGACACATATTAACAGGTTTTAATATTTTCTTCAGTGCAGGACGTCGGGTATTCATCTGTTACGGTGCCAAGCATTGTATGAAAACGCTCTGCTGCATTATTTATCGGAGAAACACCAATTACAAGCGTGGAGGTCATGGCCATCTTCACAAAAACATATTTTGGTGGTGTCAGCAGTGTGAAATCTGTAATTAGTCACACACACACTTTAAAGTTGGACCACAACAACTCTGTTCTTCAGTTCACGTTTGCATTATCCAGAAGAACAAACACAAGGACTCGTTCTCTCGTGTCTCAGGCTCATTTGTTGTAGTACCAGAACTTTCAGAATAGCTGTTTTGTATCAATGTTCTTAATCCAGTGTTTCTACTTCTGGGCAGTTAAAGGAAAACTCCTGTGGGGGTTCTCTAGATTAAACAGCATCTGTCCAACATGAAGACAGCTTGTTAGTTCCACTTGAATTAACTAACCATCCATCCATCCATCGACAGACTGATCCTCAGGTCAAATATGGAGTCAACACCGCTGACGTGCCCTTTAGCAAGACATCTCAGCCCCACCTGCTCCACATAATAACCACCAGCACAGACTTTGGTGTTTGGTATTTATTGTTTTGAGTAACTAAGCTATTAAAGGATTAACTTTTAATCATATTTTGTCCAATTACTCTAAGCATTAAGCTATTTGTTACTAACAAATAAGTAAGATAAAACAACACCATCAACTGCTACAGCTGTAATTCCCTTTTTAATCCACTTTAAGCACCTTAGCCCAAGTCAAAGGATCGAAAAGTTCAAAAACCAAACTGCACACACGACAGAAAAAATAAAATGTTGTTATGTAAACCAAACTCTGCATTTGTTTTTACAAGATTTTACAAAGATATTTTTAAATCACCTGCATAAATGAATTTATGTAAACATGGTAATCTACTCACCTGTGTAGTAGGCAATCCTGGAAATATCTGGAAGACAAACAAAGCAGTGATTAAGTTAACTGGTGGGTTTACAGGATGAAGAGATCATCTGGTCAACTGGGGTTTATTAGCTCCCACAGCTGGTGGTCATTGTTCAGCGTCTGAACATGAATAACAATCGACAGCCTGAGCCAAATTAAAAATCAATACCACGATGACATTGCAACCAGATGATAGGGGATTCCTTTGAATCAATATTCCATTGTGCCAAACATCACCTCCTTCTGATCACTGGTTTGCTTCAATTCAAAGAGCTAATTGGAAAATACAAGGAAGAGTCTTATTGTTTATCAGAGCAGATTTGGACTTCACACCGACTAGTTGCTTTGTGAGTGTTTACTTGTATTACAGTGAACCTGGAACACGACCTGCACGATTAATCACGATTAATCATGATCACAATTTAGTAGTGTATTGAAAATAAAATAGCCATTATCACATTTCAAATATTGAGTTACCTTAGGTCAACAACACCTTATTGACACTAACACTGCTGACCCCTCACAGGAAGCTGTGGAGGAGCCTTCTGGGAACATGACACCCAGTTAGGGGGCTGTATGTAGGAGAGCCTAAGTGCGTTAGACACCCTGGTGTACACACAAACACAGCACACACACACAAACAACCACGTACACACTCACACAGGGTGAAATGACAGCAGGGTAGTCAACATAGATGATGTAATGTAAAAGGAAAACCCTCGGTGAACTGAAATACCATTAAGGTGACTCATAGTGTGTCTGTGTGTGTGTATGAGAGAGAGAGAGAGAGACAGAGAGACAGAGAGAGAGCCCTTTGAAATACAAAACCTGAACGTTAGCGTTGTTAATGCCGTGGATTTATTATCACAGGAAGGAAATACCTGACATCCATCAATATCATCTGAACTCCAAGAAAACAGATACCATCCAAGGAAACATCCTCTATTGACTTCAAATTTAAATTGTATTTTAGGGCTCGGATCATTAAGTCGATAGCTGCAACAACAAATAATACAGAGGGTTTTTTGTATAATAGGATAAGGGAAAAGAAACTACAAAGTGATTTATAATCTGCTTCCACCTATTGTATATGTAAATATTTTGCTAATGAACTTCCATCAAAGATATCATAAACTCAATATTATAATGACTGGAATTCTTCACATACATTAGTGAGAGGCTAAAACACATCATTATAAAGTGATTTGTACAAGAACGATTCTGCCTATAGAGTTAATAAAGATACATTTAATGACAATGTGGGAATAAAAAACCTATTTCAGTTCATCCTACTCCATTTTCAACAGTAAACACTGTTATATTGTCATTTATTGTGAGTCCTTTATTGGCTTAATTGTGGTTTATTGTTCAGTCCTTTATTGGCTTAATTGTGTTTTATTGTCAGTATTAATGATAGTGTTTGGAAAAAACTAATACCATAGGGTATAATTCATTTATATTTCTGCTATGTTTTGTTTTTAATAGAGTTAAAACAAAAGTGTAGCTGTAGAAATCTACTCTCTATGATCCAGGACAGACTTTGATGAACCTATTATCACTACTCCTGCAAACTTTAATAAACACATTCCACATTTCCAACCTTCTCTACTTGTTTTGTTTCAAATGCCGTGCACGTTGATTAATTACACTATTTGCATGTCTGGGATGAAGTGTTGACAGGAGGCTCCCTGTGATATTTCTTGTTCTCTATGGAATTACCTGCAGGAGCACCAGCATGGTGCTAATTATATACCAGTCTGGTTAACACCCTCCACCGCACAGATATCGAAGTGGGTCGTAGGTCTTTCTCACACACACAAAAGTGCACAAACACACACTCTTGTAGACTATAGCAGGAACCCCACAACACCTGCTCCCTGACAGATCAGCTAGGAAACAGTGACAGCAAAAAAAACATTAGTGGTTTGATTTTTTTGTCCTGATTTTTACGAGCTTTAGCCAAATACCACACCATCCTGGCACAAAACCACGGACATGGAGATTTAAAGCACGTTTGTTTGTTTTTTTATTTGAGCATCGAGCTTCCAGTGTATCTGTAGTTAAGCCTACAGTTCTGTGTAGGTCAGGTGTTACAGCTGAGCTCTGGATGGACAAGCGACACAGACCATACAGCTTCCTTGTTCACTTGTGTTATTCACAACACCTGCAGTGATCCATGGGCTGATGATTTCCTGCAATCAATTCAGCATCTGGTCCTTTGTTTTTCAGAATATGGGCTAAGTCCAGGCCTGTGCCTACACATGTAGTGTGCATGACATCAATGATTTGATTCTGGCAGACACACTGCACCACTTCTGTGTCTAGTTTGAGTTGCTTGCTGCTCTGTAATGAGGCAACAGAAGTTAAACTGAACGTCAACTCTTGACTGTACAGAGACACAGAGACAACGGTTCAGGAAATACACAGAATCATCACAAAATGTGCGCCATACTTGAACCAGAATTTCCCAGATTTAATTTTTACAATGTTTGCACTCCACACTACAGCAAAGACAAAACTGTCTGTGAAGAAACGTAGGCAGATGTTTGATAAAACACAGTAAAGAATCAAGTGCTTCAACTTGAGGAGGGCAGCCAGCTGCCCTGCCTCACTGCCCACAGTTTAATGGCCAACCTTCAAGCTGAGCGGGCACACACTCTTTGGTGTGGGTGGGTGTGTGTGTCTGACCCTCTGAACAATGGGGTGTTACTGGAGCGTGTAGTCTTACAACACAACATAACGCCTGAGGCATCAATCACACCTGCTGGCCTCACAAACACTCACGTATGAAAGACTAACAAAAATGAATATTTTTGGCCTCACATTGTTCTGATTTTAAATATGATGATATGTTTTAAAAAAATATTTTATTACTGACTTTTTAAAAACATAAAATATGACCTCACATTGTTCTGATTTTAATATGATGATATGTTTGTTTTTATGGTGAAATAATTTTGAATGATACAAAAATATTTTAGTACTGACTTTTTAAAAACATAAAATATGCAGCTTACGTTAGTAACTTGCGTGTATTTCCTTAGTAATTATTGAAATGACGGTGAGCAATTTTAAAAAACAGCTTATCAAATGCACATGACACACACACACACACACACACAAACACGGACGATGCATCAGATTAGTCCTGCACACATGAAACATAATGAGGTCATGCTACCACATGATTGCTCCACACGTTATCTGAAAAAGCACATGCATCACATTGACACACACACACACAATTGTGCAGTCAAGTTCAGGTGCAGTGATGAAGCCCACCAGCTTGGAAGCGAAGCGCACATGTTAAGGTATCACATACTCTCCAGATACACTATGTATAATTCAACACAACAGATTGAGGGCGAATGCGCGGAGGAGATAAGAGCTGCGGTTCATACATGACACCAGTGGATGTTTTTTTAAACAGATTAAAACGCAGCTGACGGCTGTAAATTCAAACCTAAGGTAATAAGAAAAGAAAATCGATTTTCTAGTAAACTTTGCATTAAGATTTAGAAGGGTTTTTATTGGCCAAAACTCTTGCTCCTAATGAGGACGAGACATGAATTCTGTTCGCCAGGTAACCTCATGGTAATATATGTTAGACTTACTAATAACTAGTTATAATTTCATATTTCAGTTGTTGACACTGGCTTTGGTTTGTCTTTTATTCAGTGTTTCTGCATTAAATATGAACCCAGATTAAACAATTAACACACACTGAAATATAGATGAGTCAACTTAGAAACAAAGTGGAGGAGGAAGCAATTTATCTCCTGCACACACATCTGTGCTGGTAACATGCTGGTAATGTTTACTTAAAAAAAAAACAGAAAAACGAACACATTTATCTTAAAAGTCCAAATGTTTACAATAATATAAGCTACTGTAAAAACAGTCAAACTTATTATTTTAAAGTTTTAATGTCAATAATAATGTCCTTACCATGGTATAAACCTTCCATTGAGAAGAGAAGAGACGCTCTCTCCTCCTGACAAACAGTAAATTTAGTTAAATCCAGAATCCTGGGCTCCTGTTGTCTTTGCGTTTGTGATGTACTCGTGAGTGATAATGATGAGCTACAAGCCCAGCCTCCTCCGCCTCCTCTCCTTCCTACTCCCCTTTCACTACTACTACAACTACAACCGCTGCTGCTACGACACTGAAACGCGGCACAAGTGAGATCAGAGTAAACGGGGAAAAAAAAGGACTGGAGGGAAAGGAGGAGGAAGCAGAGAGAGCAACGCAAGCAGCGGCTGCCTATGATTTTGAACGGGGGGAGGGAGGTAAAAAAGAGGGAACAGGAGGAAGGAGGTGGACAGGGGGAATGGGAGAAGGGGGCCGAGGGGGCAGGGGTATCTTTGCCTCCCTGGAGACTGATGGAGGAGGTAGGAGGGTGAGATGGTTTAAAGGCAGGGAGGGAAAAGCATGATAAGAAGAGGAAAGAAATGATGCAACTGCTTCAAGTACAGAGGAGTGAAAGTAAGGAGGAAAGGAAGGAATGAAGGAAGGCAAAGGGTATATGCAAAGGAGAAAAGTGAGAAAGTGAGGAGAAAATAAAAGCTGGAGCAGTGAAGGACAACAGGGAGGACTGGGAGGTGGTGGGGAGGTTATTTAAATGATGTGTGTGTGAGCCAGGTTGCTTCAGGCTATTCTGCCTTTATGACACAAAGGAACCCCTGAGGAGTAACTTAATTAGTTGTAATCCAACACATCACTGTCTGAAATGATCCATCTTCAGAACAAATATCATTTAAACTACTGTGGGACAGAGAGGACAAACAGTCAGTTCTAATGAACACGTGAGGACAATTAAAACATTTTTTGGGATTGCACTGTCCAAATGTGACCTCCATAAGACCTGGAAGTGACCTATCGTTTTTGTTTGTAAAAAAGTAAAACTGTTATATAGTGGACAGATAATAAAATGTTTAGACACGGTCGACTGATTACAATACAATACTAAACCATTGGTCATCTCTGGCTACTTTTAGCAGTAAATCCAGAAAATAGCCTGACGTTGTCCAAAATGTGAAAGTCAGGGGGTCAAACAGAGAGGACGGGAGTAAGACATACGAGGTCGGTGACATGATGGCGTGACAAATACACTCTGGGGCGGTGTGTGACGCTCGGCGATCATAAACTGACCTTTTCCACTGTTAGTGCCGTCATAAATTAACAATTAAATATTCTCCACGTGTCATAAAATCCTGGGGTCATATTCCTGCTTTATGCATGTATTTTTATACATATATTCACAGTATATGGCACAGACACATAGATGTGCCGTTTCTCTTGTTTACGGACAAATTCACAAAAAACACACACTCTGACACACATACACAGATGGGCAGACTGAAAGGACAAGAGTTACTCTGGAGGAAAGCAGATTATTGGGCCACTGGATTAGTAGGTCAAGATGTCACAGCCCAGTCTTAATCTCTAGTGTGGAGTGGGGCTGAGCTCTGATCACCACCCCGGCTGATGGGATGGTGTGCTAACATTGCCCTCTGGTGGTGGTAAACAAGGTGAGGTTTGACATCCAGGCATCCTGCTGATTCATTATTTATTCAGTTATTTATTCATTATCTAGGACTTCATGATTTTTTGGGGGTAGTGGTTTGGGGGGTCAATGTATATTTCATATGTCACTAGTAAATAAAAAAATATTCTAAAAGAAAAACAGAAATGTGATTCTGTCTATTCAATCCAAATATAAAACTTAGAATGAAGGTAAAAACCTGCTCCTTTAAGTTGAACTACTTTCATGCAGCAAACATAACCGCATCACGTTAGTGTTGTTTTCTTGTTTCTCAAGTGCTTGAAAACACAAAACTCCATTAGGACAAACCAAGAGAGAGCGTGAGAGAGAGAGAGACAGGAAGACGGACAGACAGCCTGGAGACAATTCTTCAATGAACCTTTGTTACAGGAGAAGGTCTGCTGGTGAGTAATAATACAGGCAGACACACTCACACACACACTGTGGTATTATACCCAGAGCTGACCTCAGGAAAAATCCCTCGGTGAGTCCATGATGTGTTGTGGTGATGTCACACCAATGGCTGGTATCCAGGTGTTTTACTACTAGATATGTGTAGGTGTGTACTTTGGAGAAGAAAATGCTGTGATCTTTTACAGCCTGAGTGTATACGTGGCTGCGTGGGTGCACGGCATGTGTACGTCTGTGGCTGTGCATGAATCTACGGATGAGAAATGAGGTCATAGGCCTGATGGAGCAGACACTGATGAACACTGCTCATACACTTATTATAAGAGCGTGGTCTGAGAAGAGGAGCTCTGTGTGTACAACACTTAAAGACTCTGGAACTCATTTTCTGCCACTGACTGAAGTTGAAAAAATAAAATTGTTTGGCCACAGAATTCTGTTCATGCCTGTTTGACTGTGTCTACTGACATGGCTGTGAGATTGTATGAAGTGTTGTTTTTTGTTTGTGTCAACACAACACACCAATGCTACTGTATAGAGTTCCGAAAGTGTAGGCCTCTGCCATATCTGTGGAACAAATCTTATTTTCTGAATTAAAAATTGTGAGATTGTATGAAGTGTTGTTTTTTGTTTGCTATCAGATCCCATTGGTCAAGGGGGAGTTAATAAGAATAAGAATAAGAGGGATTAATATTTACGAGGATACACGGTCAACACAACACACCAATGCTACTGTATAGAGTTCAGAAAGTGTAGGCCTCCTCCAGAGTGCCATATCTGTGGAACAAATCTTATTTACAGTTTCTATGATCCATAACCAAACCAGCCACAGCACGCAGTGATCCAAATGACAGTGATTCACGACTTTTAATTTCACTCTCAACCTCAAAACATTTCCTTTAATTACAGAAATACAATTTACTTAGGTCAATATGTTTTTATTGCTTCAGGAAAGTGCTTCTGTGTCTACTGGGACAAATATCTGGTGGACAGCTGAACAAACATACAGCTCTGGTAAATAAACACTGACCGACACGGGTTTAAAAGTGGACAAAGGCCACTTGAAAAAAATGAAAACCATCCGTCATAGTAGTTTCTGTTCCTGTCACATGTTTATTAAATACCAGTCTTAATATACAGTAGGATCATTTCTCCTTCACCATCCTCTCCCCTCATCGTTTCTGTTTTTTTTATTCCTCGCTCTCTCCTCCTACCACCTCTTTTTGTCTTTGTCTATATGACATAAAAGAACAATTGCTTCTTTCTCTCTGTCCCGCTCTGACTCACTGCAATGTAATTACGGAGGCTGTCCGTTCACACACATGCACAGATAGAGAGAGAGAGGGGAAAGAGAAAGTAAGACAACCTATATACAACGTCTACGCCTGCAGTGGTCCTCCACCGACTGTAGCTGACTGTAGAGAAAAAGAATTACACACAACGAGAGGAAATCCATTATTTTTAGTGGAACCAGGTCGGCAGTTTGGTGCTGACACACACATTTACACACACACATGAACACTGTGTGAGAGATGCACCAGAGGGAACCACTGTGTTCCAGTTCCATTCATCAATGACTGACATGCTGCACCAGTGACCTGCATGACCAAGGTAGCTTACACTGTGTGTGTGTGTGTGTGTGAGAGAGAGAGAGAACAGAGAGAGAACCTAGAGAGTCTCCCAAGGAGTTACAAGTCATCAACTATGACATCACTTCCTTCCATTGTAGCAAACTCCACAGTCCATCTACTCTCTCTCTCTCTCTCTCTCTCTCTCTGTCAGTTGTACAGCCTGTCTCAGAAAACCTCACATGGTACTATTATCCAATAAACTTGTGCAGATGTTATGTAACTTGGCCCAGAGGGAAAATGTAATAGAGTAAACTCCATGGTCACCTGCTTCAAATCATCTGTGTACACATTTAACCATGGCAACTACACACATTTAGTCATTGCACATTAGTATTCAGGCATATTCAAGAATTTCCACAAATCAGGTTAGAAATAACCCTAATTCAATAATTTAGACATTAATAAACACATTAACACTTTACAAACACATTAAAACCTGAATGGTTCTGCTGCTGCCGCTGAGAGGAAGAGGCGTTTTCCTCTCAGCTCCTGAGGGACGTAGCATGTTTTAGGATGTACAGTAAGTGCTCTGTGACTGACTGTGTGTTCAAGTGCGTGTGTGTGGGTGTGTGTTGCAGGGTGAGGGGACTGCTTCCTGAATGCAATCCAGAAGCAAAAGGAATGGTCCTTCATTCAGTGTGCAAACACACATGCACACAAAAATACTTCACTGCAGAAACCAAAGGCCGTAAGGAAACACTTTCACAGCAGTTACAGAGTAATATGAGGACAAATCTCGTCACATTTAAATCTGCAACTACTGTAACTTTTTATAATACTAGCATCTTTTTGTGTTGTCCTTAGTTCAGTTTGCTTGAAGTTAACAGTTCTTCATGAAAAACCATGACCCAGGTGCATGTCTCAGTCCTCTAACATATTCCAGCCCTCTGAAAAAAAGTTGCTAAAAAATATTTTTTTTAAAGTTTTTAAAAAAACGTTGGCTTTTTGAACTCTTCAAGTATATATAAACTTGATTTATATAAGCAAAAAGTAGCAGTTTCCTTGTTGCAGCTTACTAACTGTTTTGTTCATCCCAGCCCATACCCTGCTTCCGCTACTTTTTTCTTCACCATTCATTGAACTAATGCAAAACCCGGTCCAACAGGATGTCCTTCCTGACACAACCTTCACATTCACCCAAACTAGGGAATAAATAAATTATAGTAGCTGGGTAAATTAAATAGATATTTGACTGTAGGATATGATGGGTGATTATTCAAGTCATGTTTTATTAACTGGCATCATGTTCAACAAAATAATATCTCCTTAGTTCCCTGCCAACACAGAGACTCACAAGCATAATGTAAAACAAAGGGGCTCAGTTTTCCAGGTCAACTTTTCATTCATGTTATTTTCCGTCCTGCTGTAAGTTTGCAAATATTATCCACAAATATCCTCACAGCTGCATGTGTTTACCCAGAAGGTACAAAGAAGCAAATCACTGGATAAAATACTGGGAGAGGTTTTGCTGGAAAAAAAAACACAGGTATGAAGCACGTCCTCCCTTTTCAGACTCATGAACTCATTTGGTATGAGGAATGCCTCATGACACACACAAGTCAGGAGCAAACACAGGCACACTCAGTACTACATACTTCCATACCAAGTATGCATCTGCAGTGATTGCTATCATTACCTAGATTCATTATGAGGCCCAGCACATGCTACGATCTACCGACTTTGTTTCTCTCCTCATGTCTCTGTGGTTTTCTCTCTCCAGTCTGGCTGTCTACGGAGAGAACATGACACAAATTAGAAAACTGAAAAGAGTTTTTGCAAAGTAACATTAAAGAGAACAAAACACAGCATGAGTGAGCGGGAAAGAGGAAATGACAGCCAAAGGCAAAAAAAAACAAAAAAAACCAAAAAAAAAACCTCTGCTACGTAGTGGATTGCTCCTGCAGGATCTCTCTGAGTGTAGTCAAGTGTTTCTATAAATACAGGCCTCCTGCACTGCACTGCAATTTACACACACTCAAACATTTGCTTCTATCTTTGTAAGGACGCTTACTGACATAATTCACTACACTGTAACCATAATAATTAAACCCCAACCTTTACCCTTACTCCAACTTTAAACTAAATATAACCGTTAGTCTAAAAAACCAAGTCCTAACCATCAAACAGCTGCTTGAAGTTGTGAGGAGGGAACCAAAATATCCTCACTTCACCAAAAAGACCTCAATGTGTAAGATCTGAACGTCAAAGTGGTCCTCACAAAAACTAAACACACACACACACAGACCAATGCCACGCCTGTATTAGCCCTGCAGCCACAGGAAGAGCTGAGTCACAAAGGTGAAGCTAACGATTAACTCTACTTTATTTAATGCCCTTCTCCAGTTTACTATCAAAACAGCCGTCTAAATCAATACTTGGAGGACAACACAACATTTCAGAAAACACAAGAGAAAAAAAACAAAGCAGATGTTGCACATAAATTATTTTTACAATTTCATCCACTTCTTTCACAGCAACAGGCCATAATAACAGGTTTCTGCTTGAGATAATGGATTACACTGCGTTCATTCTGGTCCTGTGACACCAATTTAGTAAATGAAGACTTTGCTGCGTGGTTGAGATACGTGGGATGACAAAAGTGGAATGGGGTGAAGTTCCAATTTCTTTATCTAAAACCATAGACGACATAAAATAGCCACCCAGCTGCAAACTGGGGTTTGGCTCCAAAGTTAAATACTAAGAGTAAACAAGAAAAAATCTAAAAAAAAAAAATAACTTGACAAATAGTTAAATTATATAACGTCCAAAGCTACATACATCTGCTTTTAGGTCAACTCATGTTATGCAGTAATATCACAGATGTCATTTTGTTATGGATTTTCTTTTTACTAGAATTAGCAATCAATTAACAATTATTCTCAGAGTTTAAAGATATTCATCTAAGCTAGAAAAAGTTTGCTTTAGTAAGAGACAACCACTGTAAATGTAATAAGAATAAGAATAATGATTTTTGTCTTGCAATGAATATGTTTAAATTGCATTTAAATGAATGAATTTCTACATGAAATATATAAGACAAAATAATAAGATAACCAGCATACACTAACATGGGGCAGTGATATATTACTGCCCTATGATACGCTCATCCTAAGAATTACAAATGTGAATGTGAATATGCATTACTGCACACTGAAGCTTCAGTGGCCTCAGGATACTGCAATGATTAGCATATTCTTGCATCTGGAATATAAAGTATAGGCTGAAGAAAAGGACTGAGCCCCTAAGCACAGTGTGAAAAGGCCCCGGCTATTTGACTAGTATTTAAACATCAAAACTTGGGATTATCTTGGCTTTCTTTAAAGACCAAGTGACTGAATAATGGCAACAATGTCGATTAACATCAGTAAGTGTTGCTACTGTCAGCTGTCAATCAGACATGATGTCCAATCATATGCACTCCCTGTGGTCTTCATCATAAACTTTTATCTTAATAGATTTATATTTTGGATTCCATCAGAACACAAATACAAATCTTCAAAGTTGACAAAAACATTCTTCAACAAGTCAAGATTTATTTATTATAATCGGTCAAACCACAGGCCATAGAAAATGTCATATTCAAAACAAAAATGTCCTTGAACACAGTAATAAAAAATACATAACAAAGTAAAATATAATGTCATTTCTATTTGACATGAAAACAAATAAATAATCAAATAAAACAAACCATCGTAAACCCCTGCAAAAAGGCCAAGCAAATATATCAGAGAATAAAGAAAACTAAATATAGACGCAAAGACCCAAGGTGAGTGACAGATCCCAAGAGTTCAAAAATAAACATACAGGTAAAAAGGTTAAGCAAGAGTTAAATAGTGTCGTACTCACTAACATCATTGTGACAGCCAATTTACACCAGCTGACCAAACCAACCTCGGGCTGGACAGGACAGCCTCCTTTCACGTGTTCAGCTCATGGTCCACAAATAGGTGGCTTGTGAGCAGGAAGCGGGCAGCAGGCCGCCACTTGAGGACCACTGTTATATTCCATTATGTTCTTAGGTGAGAAGAAACCATATTTTTGTACAAGTGTCCCATGTAAATTAACAAACATCTGAAACCAATGCAATTTTTTGTCCATTTACTTCCACAGATACTTTTGAAGACTGGCTGCCCCTGTTTCATATATACATACAGTTTATGGTTTGTATTGTATAAACATTCACTATATTTAAAATGTTAAATTTGCAATTTGTAATTGGGATCTATGACGTTTCTCCATTCTATTTTATAAATTTTTTAAATATTAATAATAATATTTTTATTGTTACAGATTACTATATTTCAGGTATTTATATTATGTTACTGCCCAAACCTTATCTAACTGCTCCAGGTGTCATTTGCAAGATGGAACATGTGAATGGTGAACAATGTGCTATTACAGTGTAGTCACCACATCATTAACTAAACCACAATTAACCCAACATATCTGTGTCATTTACATTATAGCCAATATATCACAAAACAAACACTACGGCCTCATAAGGAAAAGAACATTTCGTGAATGTACGAGAAAAGATGGAGCTGGAATAAGGGATCGTGGCGGAGATTAGAATGTAGGTTAATCCGGTTGACTTCATTTACTGTAGGTAAGAGTGGGACTCACTCCTCCGCCACTGTCCCTCCATGTGACCAGTGTAGTTTGGTGTGGGTGGCACGCTTTCTTTTAATAACTAACTAAAGTTACACAAATTGAAAACAAAGTTCGACTAAGTTGGTCCGTTTGTTCAGTTTGGAGTCAGAAGATGATAACCGAGTTCAAATGTTGTGGCAGAGGAAACGGCTAACAACAGGACGGACGTAGAGAGAGAAAAAAAAGACTAAACCCCGCATCACATATCTTTTTTTCAGCAGTTGAAATAATCCCAGGAAGACAACAGCACTCACCGTCACTTGTTCCAGGGGACGTCCGAGAGTTTCAACGGGACTTTGAGCACGGGAAAAGCCCCTCGTAGTCGCTGGGTATTCCTTTATTACTGTCACAAAACTGGGAGTAGTTAGAATGGAGTTAGTGCTGCTGTTTTTTTCGACCCTCTCTCTCTCTTGCGCTTTCTCTCTCTCTCCTGTTCCTGCCCCCCTCCCCTCCCTCCCCTCTTTCCCCTCTACTTCCAGCATTCCAATATGGCGGCCTGAGGGAGCGACAAACATCATAATACAAACATAGGTTTTACCAGCTATTCTTATCAAGACCCTGCGATGACTTTCTTTCATTAAAAAAAATCCTCTAAATTCTTATTTCAAACTTCATCCCAAAAGCATTAGCAGATTATGAAGGGAATTTCTCAGAAAATAAACATAACAGTTAAGTCCACACCAATCAGTAGTATATTTGTTACATGGTTATAAACACTGATGCTATCCTTCATCTGTATTTCTATTCATTTTTTGTTTAGATCAATTAAAAACAGGATATAATGTCATATAAAATACACACATTTTTCTTTAAAAAATATAAAAGTACAGAATTACAAGAGAAAGTGTATACCAGAAAAAAATATAAAAAACAATCTGTGTTATAGCTGCAGTAATTGTAAGGTTATTGCAGTGGTTCATTCTCTTGCCTTACAACGGGGTTGATCGGGGTCAATATGACAATCTTTGTTGACCCAATTTGCTTTCATAAGCTTAACAATGTGTTGCAATTGTAAGCATTAAAATTTCTGAATAAAACCTTGTAAGTAGCTCTAATGGTTCACTTTTAGGTGTAATTAAGGTTTATTACAACATTTTTAAGTGTACACAAGCCTACAACCTTTGCGAGGGGAGTGGGGTGCTGGGGGAGGCGCTGTTATAATAGGTTTAATTGCCTTATAGAGAGGTGACGTTTGTGAAGTCAATACATATTAAAATTTTCTTCTCAGTTTTTAGCAGCTGCCATATTTCTGTTACAATACTGCTACCCCGTGGTTGTGTTCCGGCTATGTTCTACTTAAGATGTGTTCTTCTAAATATTTTAGTTATGCATGTTTTGTCGTACTAAGCCAGGAATATGCCGTTTTTGAATGTCAATAAGGAGTTTGCAGGTTTACTTGGAAAAATTGATGCCGTGACCCGGATTCGAACCGGGGTTGCTGCGGCCACAACGCAGAGTACTAACCACTATACGATCACGGCGGACCATTTGACGGGTGCCTCAACGTTCTAACAGGTAAGTGAGCTGCCTATCTTAATACATACAACAACAGTCGACTGAGATCAAATGTGTTGTATTGAAGTAAAGTATAACTAGTAGCAGTGGTGGGATCACAAAAAATAAATAAACATTCATATTGATAAAAAAAGCTCTATACTCCAAAAATGGGTCATAAATACAAAAAAAAAAAAATCAGATTTGGTAAATGTTTAAGTTGACGGACAGGGCTCCAAGAAGCATGTGTAAAACGTTTTGGTACTGTAGTAAATAACTCCCACCACAAGACGTCAGTAATGAGAATACATGGATACAAACCGCCGTTAAATAAAAAATACAATGAAGAGCCTTGTGCTCGGTTCCTTCCGGTGACTATTTCATAAGCTCCGGACTTAGCAGGTAAGCAGATTGTTTTTATACCCAACATTAAATGTTTACAGTGACACAGATTTGACTACCGTAGTAAGAGTTACTGAATCCATCAATAACTAGTTACTGGAAAAATCTGCAGTTTGCGGTCCTGTTTCTATTTGACACTACAAGGTTAAGCGCTTGCTTATTCGGCTAGACTGGGCTAGCTGAAGGCAAATGAGCATGGAGGTCAGGGTCTTCTGCACATCCAAATGTTAAACGCATTATATATATCATTTATTTATTTTGTTGTTTGTTAACTTGATTTATTTGGGCTGTATCAACTGGTAAAGCTTGGTCTTTTTATGTATCAATACATGTGATGTAAGAAGACTACGTAACAAGATGCAGCTGTTTTGGCTATAGTTGTTTTAATCAACAACATAAAAATGACAATTATATTACAAATTGTGATGCACATTAATACGTTTGACGTATAAATGTCTCGATTTGATGAATCTTTAAGTTTTAAAGATTATTTAAGGTCTGCAGGAGTTAAATACCTTTTTATGTATGTATAATATTTTTATGTTCCTGACATTTTTTTGGCCCGTGTTCTCTGTGCAGTAAGGATGCTGTCCCTCTCTCGAGCTGTGGTCAGTGGGGTGACCAGAGCCCCAGCTGCCATTAGTCAGGGGGGAGTGAGTGCATTAACCAGATTCAACAGCACAGGACAGGTAGTGAGATCAGTCCGTTTATATGATACTTTCATAATAACAATATGGATGTATAATCATTTATATCCATTTTCTTTCACAGACTCCTCCAAAAAAGACAACATTTGGGCCTCTGGCAGATGAGGACAGAATTTTCACAAATCTTTATGGTCGCCATGACTGGGGGTAACACAGTTTAAGTTCATCACTTACTGTATCAGTTCTGTATGTAGCGATGTTTATGACAATAGGAGAAATCTGGTATAATTCTGTGTTTGATGAACACTTGGTAATGGACTCTTATATTTGTGCTCTAGGCTGAAGGGGGCTCAGAAGCGTGGGGACTGGTACAAAACTAAAGAGATTCTTCTGAAAGGAGTCGACTGGATCCTCAATGAGATCAAAACCTCTGGCCTACGTGGGAGAGGTGGAGCTGGTTTCCCCACAGGCATGAAGTGGAGCTTCATGAACAAACCCAGTGATGGCAGGTACTACTAATCTTTGGTGTTAAAGGGACAGTTTAAGCATAACAATAAACTATAAACTGCATCATTATTTATCAAAAAGGTGTATTTTTCATCTCTATTAATAAAAATTATTGATCAAATGAAGCTTTTTTGTTTTTATTTACTTCAATATTTTAGACCAAAGTATTTGGTGGTGAATGCAGACGAGGGTGAACCTGGCACCTGTAAGGACAGAGAGATCATGAGGCACGACCCGCACAAGCTAGTAGAAGGTTGCCTTATTGCTGGCAGGGCCATGGGAGCGCGTGCTGCTTACATTTACATCAGAGGAGAATTTTACAATGAGGCCTCCAACCTGCAGGTGAAAATGAAGATGGTTTTGAATATGGTGTTAAATTGATTGAACTTAACATTTGTTAATATTTAACCTCAGCCTGTCTTGGTTGATTTTTTTTTTTTTTTTTTTAAATACCAAACTGTGGATTTAAAAAGTTGTGCTTATTCTTAATTACAATATTAACCCCAGACTCTAACTCTGCATATTCATCATATTTAAACATTCATTGGGTTTTGTAGGTTGCCATTCATGAGGCCTATTCTGCTGGCCTGATTGGAAAGAATGCCTGTGGCTCTGGATATGACTTTGATGTGTTTGTTGCCCGTGGTGCTGGTGCTTACATCTGTGGAGAGGAAACTGCTCTTATCGAGTCCCTGGAGGGGAAGCAAGGAAAACCCCGTCTGAAGCCC
>NC_024324.1:5439575-5457384 GCF_000523025.1 Cynoglossus semilaevis | reverse complement strand
CTGAAGGCCCCGTTTCCCTGTGGTGGTGGTTGGTTTTTCTCAAAAAAAAAAAAAAGGACAGCTAGAAAAATCTCTGTTACTCTCTCTTGTCACCAATCCAATGGTCATGTTCTTTAACCTGACAATGATCATAATCTGAATTGCAGCAGGTTATGACAAAGGCCTTGGATTTGTTTCAATAAAAAAGCTCTTACATTCTGTAATTTTCCCCCTATTTTACAGGAGTGTTCGGTTGCCCAACAACTGTTGCTAACGTAGAGACGGTATCCGTGGCGCCCACCATCTGTCGTCGTGGAGGCACGTGGTTTGCAGGCTTTGGCAGAGAAAGAAATTCTGGCACAAAGCTCTTCAACATCTCAGGTCACGTTAATCACCCCTGTACTGTGGAGGAGGAGATGTCCATCCCTCTGAAAGACCTCATAGAGAGGCATGCAGGTAATAAAGTCCTACAACACAATATGTGTTGGATAGTAGGATAGAAACCCTTTTAATATAGTTGTCATGTATCCCTGAATTTCTTTGATAGTAGATGGTTTTTGTGGTTGTTTGGGCCCCATACAGGGGTGTGCAGCAAATGCAGGGGAGTAACATGAAGGCAAATGAATATCAGTTACTAATCAGTTACTTATTTTGGCAAGTAACAGTGTTGTGTAACTGCATTTTCCGACTATATTACATCTTCTGAACCAAATCTAATATCTGCACCAAAGGGGGAGTCCGTGGTGGATGGGACAACCTGCTGGCTGTAATACCCGGTGGCTCCTCAACACCCCTCATTCCCAAAAGCGTGTGTGAAGAAGTACCGATGGACTTTGACGGCCTGATTCAGGCTCAGACTGGTCTTGGCACAGCAGCGCTCATCGTCATGGACAAATCTGTCAGTCTTTCTTCTCTGCAGCTGTCATTTATTTTCAGTTAACATGTTTGCAAGTATGCATAACTTAAGCAGATGTGATGTTTCCACAGACGGATGTCATCAGAGCTATTGCTCGTCTGTTGGAATTCTACAAACATGAGAGCTGTGGCCAGTGTACCCCATGCAGAGAGGGTAAGGATGCCATCAGTCTGACGTACTCCATGACATAATTAACTTTTCACAAAAGGACACTAACTATACGAATGGCTTTCACCACTTCTTCCCCTTTTTCTGTTGTGTAGGAGTGGACTGGATGAACAATATGATGTGGCGTTTTGTACGTGGTGATGCACGGCCTGCAGAGATTGACATGATTTGGGAGATCAGTAAGCAGGTCGAGGGTCACACCATCTGTGCCCTGGGAGATGGTGCAGCCTGGCCAGTGCAGGTATGAGCAGATCATAATACAGTTGGAAGATTCAAGTATCATTTTATTGGTTGAAAAGGCAAAAAGCTTTGATTTCTATTTACATTATTTTAACTTTGTCCTATTTAAAGTCTTTAATACAGAGATAAAATAGGTAAACAGTAGTCGTGTCGAAACTAAAGCAAATTCTTCTCCAGCAGGGTTACAAAAACAAATTACAAATGAATTGTGTATGGGGTTTGTTTTCTTTTGTTATCCTGCTGTCTAAATCACTAACCACTTTTGCTCTGTCTTCAGGGATTGATCAGACACTTCAGGCCTGTGATGGAAAGCAGAATTGCTGAGTTCCAGCAGCAGCAGCAGGCCAGGGCTTAGAACTATGTCTCCTCTTAAAACCCTTTCTCTATGTCATACACCCAGAATTGTATACTTTTATCTTGGAAAAAATATTTAAATGTGCTGTTCACCTCACCAACATGTGTTGAGACTGTCATGTCTGATGAAATCAGCAATAAAGTTCTATGAACCTTAAATTCCTCTCAGAAATGTTTACATTTGTTTTATTTGTGTTGGTGGTGTGTGGTAAAATAATATAGCAGTAAAATATTGTTATATACAAATGATGGAACTAGAAAAGAGGGAGGGTATTAATTTTCCAAAGTTGGCAATAACAGTATAGTAGTATTTGTACTGATTTAATCAGTTTCACAAGAAGTAATTGTTTGTTTTTGGTACTACAAGTTCAGACGGTATATAATATCGGACTTCTGTAGGTATAATTATTATTTATCATTTGAAATATTTTGTCATTTTAGTAATACTGTATTCATACTATTTAAATATCTCGCGATAATACCATTTCTCGCATGACTTGTCCGGGTCACGTGACGTAGACAGACTACTCGGTGGCCGTTTCGAGCGGTAGGAAATAGTCCCCTCTTTAATTGTTTATAAATACCACACTGCCTAATATTGAAAAAACTTTCAATTGGCTTCAATAGGAAAAAGACCAAACTATTTAATTTAAACACAATGCTTTGGTTTGTATTCGTATATTTGCGAGGCGTTTCCTTCTCCATCCATCCCTAAGCTAGCCCAGGCCTAACATTAGCAAACATCTCTGCTGTTTTTTTAACAGCCATCAGTATGAAAGTGTGTAGTAAACACCGGATCCTAATGTTATACATGTTTTATTAATTCATTGTGCACAGCGTAAATTAACAGTGTTTTCTTCGGTCCTAGGTAGATTCATGTGGCTGACTAGTGTTATAACAGCATCAACATGGATATGGTGAAGGTAGAGCAAGTCGTTGTTGAGATTGATGAGAAAAATACCTTAGAAGACATCAAGCCATCGATGGTCGCCCCTGTGCCATCATGTAAGAAAATATTTACTGTGCATTCCATACCTGTGATGTGTGACTCTGCATTTGAACATATCAGCTCACAACTTGTGATATTATGGTGCAGATCCAACTGAGAGTCTGCAGTGTTTTGATTGCCTGATCACCTTTCCTAATCACAAAACTAAGGAGAGGCACATGAGGAAGAGTCACAGGGAAGAATACAAAAGACAACTGCAGGAGGTAGGAAACAGATTTTTTTTTTTTTTTTTGAACAAGCAAATTTCTCCCAAGTCTCGTCAGAATATTTATATTGCAACTTTATTCCAGCTAGAAACATTGTTGAATATCTTATTCTGGATGAGGTTTAGTTAAGAAAGAATAGAAGAGTAAGCACTGTTGGATGTTAGCGTGGGACTTTTGCATTTTGCATTAGAAGAGCCATAATTTCCAAATATTATACACAAGGATTTACATGATAATGACCCAATATTTGAAAATGTTCTTATTTTGATGAATACTTCATTGTTCTCTTTCAGAAACGTGTTCTGGTGTTGTATCAAATTTAATCCTATGTGAGGTGTTTTTCATGTTTTAGACAATCTCCATGCTGTTATTAATAAATAGATTTCTGTTTGATCTTCTTTCAGAACAATACCCTTTTCACTTGCTTCTTGTGTGACAAGAGTTTTTACTCATCTGAAGTGCTAAGTCAGCACCAGGCGACCCATAGTCCAACAGAGAAACCTTTCGTCTGCACCGACTGCAATAAGAGGTTTCATACTTTTCAGGAGGTGAGAGAATAGTCTGCTACATCTTAGTTGGTTTTGTTATGAAAAACTATTATTGAATGTTTATTGTCTCAATACAGCTGAGCAAACACAGAGGACATGAATGCAAAGAAAGGAAATATATCTGCATTGACTGTGGCGCTGTGTTTCCCAGTCGACCCCGACTACGCAGACATCGCGCAACGTTGCATCCAGCAGGTGCTGAAGACATCCATGCACACCAGTGCTACAAGTGTTGTCGCTGTTTCCCTAAAGAAGAAGAGCTCCTGCAACACCTGGAGATATTCGCTAATGGTGTAGACTGTGAAAAAAAGAGACTTGGTCGTAAATCTAAGAACACGGGGAAAGGTGCAACAGTAGTCGGGAAGAAGATCAAGCAAGAGGAAGATACGGGTGAATACAAAGAATATAGTGACTCCAAAATAAAGGGATGCAACGCCAAAAAACAGCCCAAAGAGCTTGAGATCCCTTGTCCTGAGGAGAATTGTGACCTCGTATTCCCTTCTGTCACAGCCCTAAGGGCACACAAGAGAGAAAAACACGGCCCTGCTCCATGCAAGTCTTAGTCACGCAAGGAGTTTTGACAAAAAGACAGTGCTCTATTGGAGCAGTCAGAATACACTTTGGCCTCTCGCGTCACACACATCTCAAAAGCTTTGCATTAGGTTGTCTTGGAATTCCAGATGAATCAGCAAACACAGTTATGTAAGATAATATTGTTGTGAAGCTTTTTATGGCTATCAATTAATTGTTTATTAAAGTATTTTTCTTCACAGGAAAATGTTTCCAGTATGTGAGGGGTTGAGTACTGTCACAAAGTGAGCCATTGCATAACCACATGTTTTTAAATATGCCACATTTGTAATGAAAAACTGTAAGCCATTTAGTCACTGGACACTTTTGTTACATTTGATCTGTTGACCTTTGTTTTAACTTTTAGTATTTTGTTCAAAATGTTGAAATCATTTGTGTTCAGCTTTCTTTCATTCCCAAAAATATATATGATAAATTTCATAAAAGTAACTAAGTCTTTAACACAAAATCTAAGTTTAGGTAAGGTCAATGAAGAAGATTTTGTATCAAAACCTTGGGTCTCAATTTTCAAATTGTGAATATTGGTGCATTAAACAACATGTCCCTATATGTGTTTGTGTGGGTGTGTTTAAATTGGTTATATGACACTTAATGTGTCTAATGCTTCATAAATACCACTACCAAGATTCATCATTCTTTGCAAGATATTTTGAGATAATAAGGAAGAAATGGTGGTGACCTCTAAGAGAAGACATTTTGGACCAGACACCAATGAGGCTGAATTTTGAGTATTGAATACAAAAATTAACACTAAGTGTCCTCAAAAGTATATAGTGAAAATAACCATCCAATTGTCTTGTACAGTGCCACTAAATCCCGATCAGGGTTGTGAGGACCAGTTGACCATGGGTCACATATAGACACAAACAAACTTTAACACCTAATGAAGTTCCAAGATCCAATTTACATGGAAATACCCGGAAGTAGTGCATTTTAGACCCTGTTAATTATCTGGCAAATTGTGATTAAACATGATCTATGTGGAAAATATCTACTGAAAAAATGATATAAATTATTATATATTAATATTTACAAGTTTACAAATAAGAAACGAATACATATATTTGAGAAAGATTATTTAGCAGTTTATTTGAACACGTTGACAAACGGTAATAAAGGCCATATGAGGTCACGGGACCAACGTACATCGACTGAAAGACAACCGAATTCGACGGGTAAGGCGAACTGGGCGTCACTGCTTCGACTGAGTTCGATTTCCCATGATGCCTTTGTGGTTTTTGCTATCTGGCGCCTTCGCCTCGCAGCGGTCCATCTTACCTCTTCTCACACGGCTACTGTGTCCTTCCGCCTGCGCGCCCTCCGTCTTCTCCAAGTAAATAATGGCGGCATCGGGAGCCGGATTATCATCTCCCGCTTCTGCTGCTTTATGCTTAGGCGGACAGGGTGCAGCCAAGGCTCGCTTCCCAGGTCGGCCGTGTCATGCTCGTAGCAGGCTGCGGTCGGAGAAACGTACCAGACGCGGAAGGTTGGCCTCAGACGACGGAGAGGTGGAAGTCGACGGGCCGAGGCCCGTAAACATCGGCCTCGCGTTGAGCGAGGACCCGTCGCTCCTGCTCCTGCTTGGGGTGACAGAGAAGCACAGTCGGCAGAAAGATGCGGGCTTTGACTCCAGCAACAGCGAGGAGGTGAATAAACCAACCGTCAGTTATATTTTAAGTAACGGGGTTACATGAACCTGTCGTTTCTCAAACCGGGACATTTAAAGCAATTAATTATTAGCTGTTTACGAGAAGTATTACAGCTAACGCTAAGCTAGCTATCCTGTAAACATTAACCGTAATATGCTCCGTAACTCGTTTAATCATGCAAGGTGTCCTCAGGGATGTTTGTAATTTGTTATAAGGTTTGCACAAGTCTGTTTTTCCTTTGTCTGTCTTGAAATTGCATCAGCTTTATACACAAAGGCACCAGATCGGTGTATTTGCAGCTGTGTACTTGTATATCAAAGACGTTAAGGCGGAAACTTTAGCGCTATGATAAACTGTAAAAGCGTTTTGTTGTGGAAACCAGTATGTGCCTTTGTTCACGTGCACGATTGGACACATTTGTCGGCATAGTGAAAGATCTCACGATCTGCTGCATAGATAATCATGTCGATCACACAACGTTGGTACTGCAGCTGATAAGTTGCACAGACCACGCATCTTCATGTTGGTGCTGTCAGCTGACGCGGGGTGTAGTAAGCGTCAGCCCAACGTAGCGGTGCAACAGGATGGCAAACACAAAGCACGAGATTATTAAAAATTAATTTAAAAAAAACTGAATACTGTTCTGCAAGTATTTACCTTGAAATACATGTTATATTTGTGTGCAAAATATACATATCAGCCCCTGTCCCGATACTCACTAATTTGTGAAGATTATGATCAAAGGCTTCAAGTGTTTGATTTAATAAATCAATATTGGATAGCAAAAAAAACAAATATTTACACACAAGATGTGATTACTATCATGTTGTTATGCATTAAAAATGGAAAAGTTATCAGCAATAGGAGTTGACAAATTTGGTAGTTGACTTGTTATTGGATAGCATACTTGTTGCAGCAATAGCCACAACACATTGTTTGATGTTTTGCAGTAGCATTTACAAGGATGCATACAACATTGAAGTCCAACCACATCACATGTCATCACCTGCTGTGCATTGTAAACAAATGTGTGGTTTCCTTCTTTGGTCAGAGGGGTTTGAAGGGCTGACATTCTAATTCTTTACAGTATTTTGTACGATCCTTCTCTCTTTGGCAGCTATCCACAATTGTAATGATGATGACCATCAATACCAATTAAACATGTTGTAGCTGTATGATATAATCTTTAGTCTATGTCATCAGCAAAATTCCACTGATGCAATCCATCACTGTGGTCATCAGGTCACATGGCTCATGTAAAAGCTTTTGGGTGATGCAAGTGAGGTAGTGCAGCATAGTCACATGCCCTGCAGTGGCATGGAACAGCTTTTCCTGGAGGAGTTTCATCTCTGACCAATCTTTTTGCACAGGAAGATGGATGTGAGTATTATAAGGTCGGTTCTGTAGTTTAGTAGTTTATTTTGCCTGACCTGGAAGGAACCTGGAGCCTGTTTTTGTCTTTGTCTTTGGAATACTATGTTACAGATTGCACCGGTCATATAAGGAGCAATTGTTTGTTGCAGAGGTGTTGTATTTTTCAGACTTTTGTTTGTACAGTAACTGATTGAGATATTTAAAATTATAAAGTTGTTAAGAGCTAAGAGTTTGATTTGATAAATACCTCAGGTCTGAAGGTATGGAGACTTGGAGATTGCAAGTTTTTTTTTTCAGTGATCCTCCCACACACTGCAACCTGAGCACCAGCTCAATCCTTTAATTATCCTTCTTAAGAAAATACTGTGTCAGGAGGTGATAGCTATATTCTACCATTGTGCTTTTAATGTCACCCTTCAACCAATACATTGTCTTATTTATATCTTAAACATTAAACAAGCACAAGCAACACAGAGCTGTTGCTGATTCACTGCTCTTCCAAAAGTGCCAAAATTAAGGGGGACCAGAATGTGCACAGAAAATCATAAAACTAAAAAATGTGCCCTGGAAATAGATATTTCCAATTTTTAGCAATGGTTTGTAGATTATTATTATTGCTTAAAGTACATAAAACAAGCATTTTTTGTCTTTATTCAGGAGGAAGAGTTCACTGGCTTTGGGACGTCCACAAAACGTCGAAAGAGATCCTCAGCATTAGCTTTTCTGTCTTCAACACTGAGCAAAGAGAAGTTTCCCCCAGCCTTGGACCATTCATCTGGAACAAATGCTCTTACTGGAAAAATTGTACCCAAGGACCCCAAACCAGCTGTGACGGGTAAAATTGTGCACAGGGTTTCCAGAGATAGTAAGTGGCTCATAGAAACCCCGGTAGCAAACAAACGGATACCCAAGTTGGTACCTAAACTGCGTGGCCATCGAGAAGCTGTAACTAAACGTGCAAAAGTTAAGGCCTCGAGTAAACAGAGAAGTACATCAGCTGACTTGATCAGGAAAGCAGGAGAAACAGCCACCTATAAGCTAGAGGGCACTTTGACAACAGTCAAGGATGCAGATAAAACATCAAAGGTCAAAGGACAACCAACAGAACAGTTGCAGCCACACAGCACACGCACATTTCCAGTATCCTTCCACAAACGGCGAGGGAAGAGAATACCAAAGAGCATGGGTGCCTCTCCGGAGGCTGCAGCAGAGGCTGGTGCTCAGAGTGAGGAGGAGGCGGCCATGCCCCTTGAGTGTAAAGTTGAAGAATCCCCTAAAAAACGAATTCGCAGAAGACCGCGCAAGTTTTTGTTTTGTCAGAGGCGGAGGCCAGCTGCACCCAGTACACACGACAGGCCAAAAGGTGGCCGTCCTCGTAGTAAGCGTGTTTTCTACACGTATGTATCAGAGCCTGTTTCAGACACACTCACTAAAGACAGCAACAAACAGCAGGATCCGACCATAATTCAGTTTGATGAAGAACACAGCTCAGGGTCCGAACCAGTCCAGCATAGTGCCAACAACTCCTCCCCTGCTGTGGCCGGTGGGAGATCTTCTCGTGTGATCAAAGCTCCAAGAAGGTTTTTTGACGAGGGAATGATTCTCTTTCCGAAGGGCTCTCTGTCAACATGGCTTAAAAGTCAACACAAGGAGGATGAAAACCCAAGCTCCTCACCTCATGAGTCCGATTATAATGGCAGGTCGGTACAGTCGGATGCTGAGTCTTCATTTGCTGTCGATAGTCCATCTGCAGTACCAAAGTCTCTATCAAAGTCCAGTCCTGGCACAAGCCATGTGGAACTGTACAAGAACCTAAAAAAGCTCACCTTAAAGCTGGCAGAGAAAAAGAAAGGTCAATGTGTCTCACAGGAAGATTCTGTGCAACCAGATGATAACTTGACCTACGTCAAGAAGAGACGGAGGTCCAAGCTGACAATGGAGGAGGTGGACTGTCCTGGAGTTGTGAGGAAACTGGCCGTGGTGGTGAACAGTGAGAAACAAACGTGCCCTGAGGTGCCGGTAGAAGATGAGGGTTGTAAAGGTAAAGACTGAATCTTTAAATGAAATTATTTGTTTGTAGTATTTCTAAATAATATTTGCTAACCCTATATATAATCAAACAGAGTATGTGAGTTACTTCTACATTTATGGATAATTTAGATAATTACATTTGTTTGCCTTTTGATACAGCTCAAGTCAAAGGTGTCACAAAGGAAGGTCAAGAGCCTTTAGAGGTCACTGGACCCAGCTTTCGCATTGGTCTCAGTGGAGCTAATAAGAGGATGCTCCATCTGCTGAAGAAAGCCAGAGTCCAGCTCATCAAGATTGATCAGCAGAAACAGCTGAAATTGTCACAGGTAAACCAAAAATCCATAAGATTCCAGAATCTATAATCCCAGCAATGATATCAACCCAAAATATCTCATATTTTATTTGACTGCTTTAAGGTGTATTCAATAAAAGAAATTGAACTTGAATTTTAGCATAAAACTATTTTTTCTTTTGGGACAAAGTTGACCTCCACCAAAGAATCTCCACCCATGGCAGGTGGAAGGAGGAGGAGGCTTGGATGTTCCCAGAAAGAGACAAGTCCTCAGGTAATGTCTACTGAAAAATAGTAAATCTGGAGATTTTTATCAGAGTAATAAAAATAAAACCACCAAAGAAAACATGCTGTTTGTTGCTACCGTAAGTCTTTCAAAATAATTTGACCCAGTGTTATTGTGCAGGAGCAGGCACTGGGTGGTCCCAGGATTAAACACGTCTGTCGAGCAGCTGCAGTAGCTCTGGGTCAGCCACGTGCCATGGTGCCAGATGATATTCCCAGACTCAGCGCTCTGCCTCTGCACGAGAGAGAGGGGATTACCTTCTCCCCAGCGACTGAAGGTACAAATGTGGCCACTGATGAATGGAAATATCTGACTCCACTGTGCAATACTTTTTTTTCCACTGTTCCATTAATGTACAATTCTAATAAAGCAATTAGTTTTCATTTTGAACACAGACTAAATGAACAATGAATTCCAGGATTTTGTGTATTGTATGTGGGAATTTGGATGTGTTTCCTCTTTTCATAAAGGCAACATAGTGCAGCACTAAGTTCAAGAAAGAGAAGGATTTGTCCACTGTTGCATTTTCTTTGCGATCCAAATGGTTCCTCAAAAACTGAAAAAGATACAGTGTAACAAAAGAAGAAAGGTCTGACTGAGAGATCTCAGAGTCAGTTCACAAAGACATGTAGTTATTGTGGTCTACAAAACCCTTGTAAGTTAATATTTTAGGAAGACATCTAAGTCCTAAGACATGGGAGTTGTGTGTGTGTGTGTGCTACAGAAGCTTAGCTCAGACTTGGCAAAAAGAAAAACCTCAGCAATTTACAAAAGCAATTTAGACCCCATCATAAGAATTAATTAATGTATAATAATAATTCATGCTCTACCTAATTTGTAGAAAGACAAATCTAATTTTGTAAAAGAATAAACTTTTTATTGTTTTTGCAATATTTAATCTGCTAAGCCAAAATTTTTTGCTTTTTTTTAGTTCACTGTAGTTGTCACTAAAATATTTGCCAGCAAAAATATCTTTTGTCACACACAGATTAGCCACCGCTGTTGGAAAGCTTTACCCAACACTGGTCGAGTGAGCATCCCTCAGTATGAGGTGAGAAAGTACTGTTTGACAAATAGACTCACTACTCCCCCTTTCTGCCCTGATAAACACAGCTAATGCCATTGGGGGGAAAAACAAATCGTCACCAAGGTTGTTTGGGCAAAAATTTTCAATTTAAAATAATCACAGTCACCACTCACAGGTCTTGAAAATGTGAAGTAGCTCAGAGTCGGCTCGTGTCAACACATCAACTCCTGATAGTTTCCAATGCTGTAAAAGCAATTTTCACTTGAAATGGATTTCTCTTAGACCCCTACATATGTGTGTGGGTGTTAGTGTGTATGTGTGTCTGTGTTTTTACATTCACTCTTCTAGAATTAACTTTTTTATCTTACTGTTTTAGGGAGCCTGTAGAAGTCACCACCTGTCGATGTAAAACTCATTTTGTTAATGACAGCAAAAAACAAAAATTAGAACACAAATGCAGCAGTTAGATTTACAGTTGTGTTCTTGCCACAACCCACATCACAAGTCTGTGATAATGCTTAAAATCTCAGCATTGTCTCATCCCCTCAACTTCTCCATCTGTTGCTTGCAGATGTGGCCGATGATGAGGATGACGCCTCTGCACAGAGCGAGGCTCAGTGGGTCATGCCAGAGGAAAACATCCAGCAGAAGAGGAGGGGCAGGGGGAGAGCAAAGGGCCACAAGTTCAGGAGGAAGGTCATGAGCCGATACAAATGCAGGGGGAACCGCTCCCGACGATGTGGACTATGCAACGGGTGTTTAGTAGAAGAGGACTGTGCCGAGTGTATCAACTGCCTTGATAAACCCAAATTTGGAGGGCCCAACACTAAGAGGCAGTGCTGCATGTAAGTGAAACTAAAATCCCAGTGATAGCCCAGAGACTAAATCATACCTCACTTTTGGTCTGCTCTTGTGATTACCTCTGAAACTGTTCTTCTGCCTCCAGATATCGAAGATGTGATAGGATTGAAAAAGCGAAGATGGCACGACTCTTCAAACCGCTGAAAAGTTAGTGTCTAATGTGTCACATCACACTCTGGATGAATGCACATTATAGGAATATTTCACAGGGTTCTTCCTCATGATAATTATTAATTGTGAGTCTCTTCATTTTAGTTCTAAAGAGGCAGTTTCCAGCTTCCAACAGCGAGGATGGGAATTTGGAGCTTGGGGCCGATGAGGGGTCATCATCAATGGCGGTGGGGGTCCGAAAGCAGTCCCTGCGTAACATCGCTCCACGCTCTTATAGCAGCCTCCTAAAGTCAGAGTCTGAAGAAGAAGAAGAGGATACGATTGAAAAACCAACATCCAAGTCAAACAATGCTGCTGCAAACAACCAAGGTAGGAATACAACCACACATTTACTCACTATTAAAGCTATTCAAGCCACTTGCATTCTTACTTAGTTTTATTTTTCTTCCGAAGATGATGCCACTCAGAACGAGGAGGAGGACGAAGTTCAAACAGAAGCAGCGAGGCATCGCAGGATGCTTTCCAGAGGATTTGGGAACAAGTCCAGAACCTACAAGGTAAAACAATGTGCAAACTTGTTAGCTGCACTACCTTATTTAACCTGGGTAAAGCTATTATTGCAAAATAATTTTTAGTAATATAAATATATAAAAGAATAATATTTATAATATAAAAGTGTTGATGGTCCTCCAAAGATCCAGATACTTTCATTAAAACTGTTTTTAACAGTTTGTAACAAAGAAATTGTAACAACTGTCTAACAAAGCTGATCAATTATTTCCAAACAATAGTTTACCCAGGTCCACATAGTTTTTTCTCTTTTTTTGCTTTCACCTCTTTTTGTCTTTTCTGATCTCCATGCATGTCAACCTCTTAATTAAAACCTTTATTTTTATTGTTGCTTTTTACTTTTTAGTTTTGTTGTTCAGAGCTTTTCACCTAATATATTCTGATCTTCTGTCTTATTAAAATATACTCAGATAATTCTACACTAATTTTTCCTCCACTCATACAGACAAAGCATCATTTTGTCCATCTTTCTCGTCCACTGTCACTGCTGTCAGTCATTTGAACAGTCAGCATCAGTTCTGTGTCCTGCTCACTTCACTGATTTAAGAATATAAAAAATCCTTTCGCTGTACTCTGTTATAGGCTCCACCTCCTCCACACTTCAGTCATCGGTATCAGTGAAAACAACACCAAAGTGTTTGCTCAAACAACTAATTGCAAACCTGAAAATGTCGTGAAATCAAACTGTGCTACGGCTCGTCCTCATGCATCATTCCTACCATTAGATTTGGCTGCACTGCTTAACTCACTGCTTTTGCTGGTTTGAGTTGTCTTGTTAACCACATCACTAAGTACTGTTTTTTTACCCAGCTTCAAGAGCGTGAATCATGAGTTTTGATTTATATATAACACCAATTTTTTGATGAACAGATGCTGGTTATTACTGACTGATGTTACTAACTATGTGTTGCTACAATCACTAACACGTTTTCTCCTCCTCTTTCATTTACCAGCAACAATTAAAGCCAGGGAAAGGTGATACAGGCCTAGTTATTTATGAGCCTTCTTGTAGAAGACTGTTATTGTTTTGTTTTTTTGTTGCCAGAAAATGGCTGTGGGTATTTTTCACTTTTTTTTTTTTTTCACCATGTCTAGATATTTTCTGGAACAAAGCCATCAATTAAAAATAGACATAGATAAATGCCACCAGAGAAGAAGCAAAAAATTGTAGCAAAATACTTCAAAATTTAAAGCTTTTAATCTCTAAGTTTTTTTTTAATTTGTGGTTTATATAACAAAATAGTGCATAGTTAAAGAACAAATATATTACATCTTAGAATGTTGCTCACTCTGTTTTACTGCTGTCCTCTGTATTAATTTGGATGTGCCTCTGCCTCTCCTCGTATCTTCTTATGCCTGTGCTACTTTCTGAAGTCCGTTTTCCTCATTTTTCTTTCTTTTTTGCTCCCTGGCTGAAATTTGAGCCATGTTTTAGCACCCATACTCTTAGCTCTTATTTGACTGCCGTTGGTCATCGCCTATGCATGCTACTGATTTATGTGTCAGAATGGAACCTGTCTTGCTGGTTGGCTTAGATAGTCCCCCCCTCCTTCACAGGGAAAGGACAACATGGAAGAGACACCGGCCCGAAAAACGTCCCCTGAAACCAGCACGTCCAGGATCCCCATTCCGAAGCTGCAGAAGCAGCTCCAAATACACTTGTACCGTCTGCCTGAATTTATGCTTCAGTGCCCACTGTCTCAGACCCAGTGTTGGCATCAGCTGAAACCACAAACCTTCCAGTCTGAAACACATTCCACCATTTCCCATTCATCATCCCAGTCACCTGTTTCGCCAAGTGCTTTTATTTCCATGACAGATTCGAAAAAGAAAACACCAATATCACATTTCCATAATTTACCCCTGAATGATCTGCCTTTGGGCAAATGTTTATCTCATCACCCGTCCAAACTGAGTGCACCTTTTACAGACCTTTTATCAGCCTGCAGGAGCAGGGATACAACTTTGCAATTGCCTTCTCAGACTCTTGATCCAGACACAGAGTTACAGGAGGACATAAGAGACAAGCAGAAGGACCCACAAGAGGACCAGCCTGAAGAGACGGTGGACATCGCTGTAAAAGAAATGAAAAAGTCTCCAACAATTGACCCAAAATATGTGCTTCGTTCTCAGAATCCTTCAGAGTGTGCGTCAGTCAACGCTCTGGCGGGTGTCACTAATGGACTTTCCTACAAGGCCATGATGAAGAACCGGTACAAGATCCGGGTGGATTTTAAGGTGGGTATTTTTTTTATTTATTTTTTTGTACCCCAGTTCAACAATATAACAAGAATTCAGTTGTGTTTTTCTTTGTCACTTCAGTTTCACTGTCAATCTATGTATGTGATCGTTAAACAGCTAGTTTTAAAAAAACCTAACCATTGTTTTTTTGTGTCTGACAGGAGGACTGTGCTGTCCAGAATGTATGGTTAATGGGCGGCCTCAGTGTCCTCACGTCTGTACCTACCACACCACAACCGGTGTGTCTCCTCTGTGCCAGTAAAGGACAACATGAGGTAATTTAAATCTTCTGCAACAGTTCATTCCTGTAGCCAGTGGACCTTAAAATTTGTTTCCATCTTAAGTAACCAATATCCATTACACACTGTAAGAGACAGTGGTCTCTGAGGATGTTTGCCAGAATAAACCTGTCAGAGAAGGATGATTGATAGCTGTGACACTGTTGACGTGGATGGTTTGTTCTCTTGACTGCCTTCCTTCATTTTCTTTGCCACAATATTAGAATACTGAAAACTTTCCCAAGCCTATTAACTGATCCTGGGTGATTAAAAAAAAAACAGTCATGATTTGAGAATGGCAAATAAACAAATGGAAAACCAGTTACAGCATGATGCTTTTCTCACCCCTTCTACTTGATGCTTTCTTGTCTCCCCCTTAAAGATGATATTCTGTCAGATCTGCTGCGAACCATTTCACAGCTTCTGCCTTTTGCCGGAAGAGCCTCACCGGTAAAATAACAAAGAAAACTGGTGTTGCAGGCGTTGCAAATTCTGTCATGTATGCGGACGCAGAAGCAAGAACACAAAGGTATTCAGCCGAGGAGTGTTTCTGCAACTTTGATATTTGCCATCTCCTTCTACACCTGTGGAATGTTAGCCACACAGTTAACTATTTTTTGTTGTTGTTCTTGTTTGATTGGTTTTTTTTTTTTGGTTTTTTTTTTCAGCCTGTGTTGCAATGCATAAAGTGCCACACATCCTACCATCCGTCCTGTTTGGGGCCAACATACCCAAAACCACTGAACTGCAAAAGTCCCTGGGTATTATTTTAATAAATTCTTCACACGTCTGAATGAATTCTTTAGTCATTCCTGAATGTAATTTACCTGATTTTTTTTAAGGTGTGTATGACATGCATTCGGTGTAAAAGCTGTGGTGTGACTCCTGGAAAAAGCTGGGACTTGTCCTGGAACCATGAGCAGGACCTGTGTCCTGACTGCACTTCTCTGCACAAAAAAGGTACAATACTGGATTGTTTTGCCGCTGAACATATTTTTTTTGTTATAACCTCACCACAACCTTTAATTAGGGTGTTTTTATGTGTTGCTCAGATTGTTGATAAACTGCATTGCTGCTCCAATAGTTGGCATCATATGACTAATCTTTTGTTTGTATTTCAATCAGGTAATTTCTGCACTATATGCCAGTTGTGCTACGGGGACAGGAGCCAACATTCACAGATGATTCAGTGTTTAAAGTGCAGACACTGGATTCACTATGTGTGTGAAGGACTTTCAGGTGAGGCTCCGTGAAGTGTATTTTTCGCACTAAACCTTACTAGCCTAACTTTTATTCCCAACTCTCCAACACTAATTGTGTCATCTGTTACCGTAGAGGACCTGTGTGGGTTGCTGTCCAGCCAAACCAAGGCGACGGTTTTCACCTGTTCGCCCTGCAGCCAGCACCTGATTGGGTACAGCAGTTTGAAAGAACAGCTGCAGAGCAGGATGAACGCCCTGCTGGGGGAAGTGTTCACTGACCTCCTTTCAAATGACAACACAAAGCACCTTAGCATCTGTAAAATGGTAAGAAATACCTATAGCTGGGTGTAGGAAAATATCCTACCATGTGTAGTTTTAAATAAACACGTTGTGATCTTCTCTATAAACAATGTGTTTGCCTTTGTTTTTCAGTGTCAGGACACAAACAGCTCAGGGTTTTTCAGGGAACAGCAGCCTGTCTGTGATCTACTGAGTATGGAGAAGAAGTTCAAAGCAGGCCGTTACACCTCAGTAGTGAGTTTTTGTTTTTTAGTTTTTTTTTTTATCCCTCATTCAGCTTAGTTAAAATGATATCAGATTGTTGTATCATACACTTTTTTTTCTCTGAAATAACCTTGATTCAACTGGTATATTTGCTCTTTTTATTTCCCCTCAGAAATCCTTCCATATTGATTTTATCTCCGTGATCAATAAGTGGCTGAAGGAGGAAGAGCTTCTGCCTGAGGATCAGAGACCAACCAATCAGGCCAGAGATCACTACATCCAAGTATGTGTATCTCTGTTGTTGGACTGTCTTTGGAATTATGTCACAATAATAGAGACTTCTATGACATACTGGCTTCAACACAGACTTCCTATTATAATTTCCTGTTGTTTTTCCAACAGCTAGTGGAGGAGGTTTTCCCCTGGTGTTCTGCAAACAATTTAAAAAAGTGGAACACATTTTCAGAACAGTATCCAAGGTAAATGAGTGACTAACAAACACCTACTGCTATACATTAATAAAATGACATGGTAAAACGGGTGTTGACACTAAATCCTGTGATGACTTATTGTTGTCCTTTCTTCTGCAGGGATATGCTCCCTAAAGCTGTGCTTCCACCTTCCAAGGAGCACAGCTACGCACAGTGGCTGGAGAGAAGCAAACCCGATCGTCTGCCATTATCACTCTCCACGCAACGGCACGGCGGAACAAAAAGCTTCCCTCTGCATTTGAAAGGTATGTAACTGTCTGTTCTGTCTCACATTTATACTGAAAGGTGTAAAAATGTCTTGAGCTGATGTCCATTTATAAATGTTACTTCTAACAATGATTTCTCCTGCTACAAAGGTGACTCAATGAGGACTAAAGACACGAGGCAGTGTGCACTCTGCCAACAACATGGAGACTATGCTCCTTGTGTAAGTTTCTGCAGCCCAGAGATTGGAACCAATCATTCACTTCTATGCTGTTTGCCATTTTTGTTTCTTTTTTTTTTTCTTCCCTTGCGATGGCTGATTTTATTTTTTTTCCTATCCTCACAGGATGCAGGACGGCTGCTCTACTTGGGACAGGATGACTGGGCTCATATTAACTGCTGCCTTTGGTCTGCTGAAGTGTACGAAGAAAATTCTGCCCTCCTGCAAGTACACAGTGCGGTCTCAAGAGGGCGCCACTTGGTAAGCTACGAAGGAATTTTTATTTTTTATTTCACCTTGGCTGTATCCATTGTCTTACGTCAATCGCATGAACTTTTTTGTCCTTTGCTCTCAGCGTTGTGATGGGTGCGGACAATCAGGAGCCACAGTGGGCTGCTGCCTCGCCACCTGCCAGAGCAATTTCCATTTCATGTGCGCTCGAGCCCAGAACTGCTTG
>NC_024324.1:5413606-5439542 GCF_000523025.1 Cynoglossus semilaevis | reverse complement strand
GATCTTGTCAGTGCCAAAGTATGTGCTCAGTTTTTTCTCACAGCTTCCATTGACTTGAACTTAAGGTTCAATCACAATGTACGCTAACACTAACTGATTAGTAATTCTTTTTTCTTTTTAATTTCTCCAGGTTGTGGATGGCGAGGATTTTGAAGTCCCTCGTCGGGTGTATGTAGACTTTGAAGGAATTACTTTCAGGAGAAAGTTCCTCACAGGCTTGGAGCCAGAAACCATAAATATGACCATAGGTAATTGTAGCCACTGCAAAGTTTGAATCTGTAATTGTTTGTAGCAAATTAGTGCTCTGAAGAAGAGAAATTCCAGTTTGTGACACACTTTGTTTTTATTATCCTTTTCAGGCTCTTTGCAAATTCAGAACCTGGGTGTGTTGTCAGAGGTGTCGTCAAACGGAAGAACACTTTATCCTATTGGCTTCCAGTAAGTCATAATTATCATAATGCATTCGTTTAGGTACTGAAAAATTGAGTACATTATTAAGTTATAATGTGTAACTAATAGCCTTATTGTTACTTGTTCTTGAAGGCAAACTGAACCAATCCTTGTGATAATTTTAAAAGTACGTGTGAGATTTTAAAAATGAATTCATAATTCCACTCATTTTTTTTCTATAGGTGTTCTCGTTTGTACTGGAGCACTGTTGACCCCCGCAGGCGTTGTATATACACTTGTAAGGTGACTGAAGTCAGCACACCTCTCCCTGGTGAAGAGCAAGATCTGAGGTGGGAGCAGGGAGAAAATCACACCATTGTTCACAGCCCCAGACAACACAGAGGTGAGGAAAAACTAAATATTTAACAACTGAAGCTAAATAACAAAAGCATAAAAGATACTATGTTTTACTACGTTTTCCTCACTACAGATGTAGAATCTCCAGATCGTTTAAGTTCTTTGTCGAGTCCGGTAAAGTCCACTACTTCATCTCCTGACTCCAAACTGCGCAATACACAAGGACCTAAAAGTCCTGGTTACACACAGACCAGGAGACCAGCGGGAGGAACATCTCGACCGCTCCCATCTCCAGGTAGACTTTTTTAAAACAATAATCCTTTTCGTACAGAATGCTTTCATGAAAGAAGCACAATCTAATTCAATTTTTTAAATGTTTTCAGGATCTGCTCTCCCCAAGTCACATCACATCCTGACTTTAAGAGACCTTGATGATACCCGTCGGCCTCGCAGACTCTCATCCAGAAGCCGCTGCAGCTCCTCGCCATCGGACAGTGACCCGTCTGCACCCATGACCCTTCGCTCTGGAGGGACCATTCACGCCAGATGTTCCCTGTTTGGCTCCCCTCCACGATCGTCAAGTTTTGGACCAGCTTCTCCTCCTCTGTCACGTCAAAACTCAACCTCACCAGTGTGGAGTTCTCCACCCAGATCCAATTCCAGTATTTCTGCAGGCATTTCGCCAAGACAAGGAGTCATCACACAATCTCCGAGAGCGAGACAAAACTTTAAAATCACCGCCCCCGTCTCTGCCGAGGTGCCCCAAGACTTTTTAGCATCTTCTGAGGCGGAGGATGCAGCTGTAGCTACAACCAATGGCATCTCTCTGGCTCCTGATGGCTTAGAAGAAGACGTTGCCCACCTGATGTCTCAGGAGCTGCCTTACACTGTGTTTGACACAGACACAGAGGTAGCAGTGGCTTCTATGCTGAACGCAAAGCTGGAGTTTGATGAAGCCCTGCTTGCTGAGAATGTAGTGCTTCACTGCGGGGGTCGAGGGGATGTTGAAAGTTCAGGGCAGGTTGTGGAAGTACAGGAACACGAGCAGGAGAAAGACTCAGAAGATGAAGACAGAAGTCATTATTTAAAGTTTTCTCGGACAGTGGTGTGTGATGCTGCAGGTGGTTCAAGTGTTTCAACACAGCTCCCTTCTGCACAGTCCATCTCACAGCTGGACGGTGCAGACAGTGGGTCAGACAGCAGTGAAGGTGAGGTAAGTGGTGATGAGGTGGATGAGTCTTCATTTACACCCACCAAACAGCTCTCAGTTGCTCTAAAGAGGCTGGAGTCCAGTCACACTGTGCTGCAGGAAATGACAACAGCGCCAGAGTGTCTGGAGAATTCAGCTTATCTTGAATCGGTTTACACACATGATGACATGTCACTTCAAGAAGAGCATATTGTTACGAGCGATGATGTTTCAAAATCTCAAAATGATGTTCTTTTGGATCCTGTCACAGGCCATTTTGTTCCTTCACATCTCGGCTCAGTCGTGCACCAAAGGAACATTTATGAATACAATATGGATGACAATTCCTCATCGGCTTCAGACTCTGGTGAAGTATTTAAAGACGATTTAAAAGACCCGGATTACTCACCAGAAACTTCAACCAAGAAATTACCCACAGCGCAGAACAATACAAATAAAAAACGCCCAACAATAAAAGTCAAAACCATGGTAACCAACTCTTCTCCCATAAAGCAAATTATAAACAGTACATCCCCTGCAGTTTCCCCTGCTGCTGCCACATTCAGTCCAGTCCAACACACAGTAACTTCACCAATGACCATCAACGGCTTGAAAGTTGTACCAACGCAGTCTGGAAACAAATCGTACAAACCAATCGCGATACGCATTAACAGCAGTTCACAAGGTCAACAGCAGGTGACTCCTGATGCAGCTAATAACGCCTCCCCTGCAACGACCCCCCAGGTCCTGCTGGTCAACCGTCAGGGACAGATTCTCCTCAAAGACTCCAAAACAAACACATATCAGATGCTCAGTGCAAATTCTCCAACCTACAATAGAATAAGTCAAATTGGGAAGATTCTCCACAGCGGCAATTTCTTACAGCGCTCTGTTCCACGTTTCATCATAAAGTCTCAAACCAACGCATCTGCCACAAACGCCACATTATCTCCTTCACTTCCACCTCCTGCTCCTGTAACCAGTAACCACACGACGCCAACAGAGAAAAAATTCATCATCAGGGTGCTGCCTTTTAAAGGCAGCCCCTCCTCATCTGCCTCCACCTCCACACCCGTTACTGTGCAGCAGGTCCCTCAGCCTGTTACCCCCAGCAAAGATGTAAGAGACATGGCTCAGGACATCATCGACAGAGCCATGGCCTCCCACCATAACACGGAGAAGCCGACGCCCATCATCCTCAACAGGAGTCAAACACCAACAGCAAAACACAAAAGATTATACAATATTCAGAAATCACAGGATTCAGACCAGTCAGCAGCTGCTGCACCTTCAGCATCACACAGTGTTTTCACCGGTAAACCGCATTTCATCCCTCAATTTAAAAGTGCTTCAACCCAGCCACTGGTGAAAGTCAAGAGAGTGTCGTCATCAGCTGAGAGGCCATCAAGGAAGAAATCAAAATTGGATTTAATGACAGATCCATCAAGTGAGACAGAGGAAAGCAACGAAGCGAGGTATGAAACAAGAATCTTAACTTAAGAATCAAGTTATGATACAAGTAGCTTCCAGGCTAAAAGTGAAACCAGAATCAGTAGTAACTTGGTGTAAATAAGATTTTTTTTTTTTAATTATGCTTTTTACTCAGCAGATCCAGTGGAGTAAGAATAAAAGCTCCATCCATGAAGGAGGTTCTCGATCTGGACAGAAAGAACACATCGGAGTTGTTAAGAATAACTGCCCCAGCACCGGCGACACCTCCAAGGTTTTAATACATCATTGAAGACACTATCTCAAGTGGTCTCCCTATATACTTCACCTAACAGATGCTTATAAAACAATGCTTCAGTTTCCCTACTGTATTAATATTTTTTAACATTTTTGTCATTTATTATAATCCTTGTTTTGGATTTTTTTGTAAAGATTGATGCAGATAAACCAGACACATTTATATAGTAGAATTCACAGACCAACCTGAGATGTTAAATATTTTATCATCTTTCCCTCAGACACTCACATGATGAAGGTCTAACAGGAGAAAGCAACATGCAGACTGAGATGAAAACAGATCGCTGGGTCAGTGCTCGACATGGAGACCTCGCCGAGTGGGGCCCATACGCAGGTGAGGGCCTCTCTGTTCATTTGTTTCTACAGCATCATCATTGCAGCATTCTTGCTTTTAATTAACAGGAAAAAATCTTCTAACTGCATGAATCAGTCAGTGACACTGTTTTTTTTTTATTATTGGTACAGGTTTGAGCTCAGAAGACGATGCTCACACCCCTAAAGTCAGAAAGAAGACCTACATGAATCAGCCGCACCTGCGCTTTGAAATCACCAGTGATGACGGCTTTAGTGTTAAAGCCAATAGTATTGAAGGTGAGACGTTTTTTGAACCATCAGTCAGCACTGTTGGTCTGACATGTTTTTAGTGTATACATCTGTTCAAACCACTGAACTGATTCCATCAATTGTCATTGTTTATGCACTAAAGAAAGGGAATTTTCCCAAGATACAGCAGCCTAAAACACTTAAAAAGAAAACCAGTAATATCTTCATAGATATGTGAAATCCACCTCCCAAATTAATCTGCATTTGACAGAATGTTAGTCCCTCATCTGTGAGACGTTCTTTCTTCACCTTCCTCAGTTGCCTGGCGTGCTGTGATCGACGGTGTCCTTGAAGCCCGTGCTGGTTTTCACCTGAAACATCTGCCTCTCGGTGTCATGAGCGGACCCAGGGTGCTTGGTGTTGTCCACGACGCCGTCACCTTCCTGTTGGAGCAACTGCAGGGGGCAGCAAACTGCAAACACCACCGCTTCCGCTTCCATCGCTGTGATGAAATGGAGGAGGAGCTGCCACTCAATCCCAGTGGTTGTGCCAGAACAGAAATCTACAGCAGGTGCCGTCGCAGTCCCAGATCTTACAGATGAATTTGACGGCCCTAATTTTGATCTAAATAAACTTGAATCTTTTCTCTGTCTTATAGGAAAGTAACTTTCGACATGTTTAACTTTCTGGCGTCGCAGCACAGAAAGGCTCCTGATATCATCGGGACCTTTGACGAAGAGGAAGATGAATTCCCACTCAAATCTTCCAGGTAGACAAATTCACTCTTTTTACTTGTATAAAGGTTTAGTCCTTCACCTCCTTCATACTAAACACAAGTTAAAATATTCCAACAGTATGCAGTATTAGAGTACTTACATGTTTACTTCATCCTTTGTGTGTGACAGACGAGCCACCAGCAGTGAGCTTCCCATGGCAATGAGATTCAGGCACCTGGAGAAACTCTCCAAAGAGGCAGTTGGAGTTTACAGGTAACGATAAATGAGGAATACTCGGTACACAACTGCACAGATATGAAAATAAATAACAAATACCACCAACTAATAACCGACTTTCTACTCTAAAATGACAGATCTCCCATTCACGGGCGAGGACTTTTCTGCAAAAGGAACATTGAAGCTGGGGAGATGGTGATAGAATACGCTGGCACCGTCATTCGCGCTGTCCTCACTGATAAGAGAGAGAAATACTACGACAGCAAGGTCAGTTTACACAGTCCTCTCTGTTACACAGAACAAGAGTCCTCTTCTAGACCTTGTGGGACTAAAATGTGTTTTTACAAAATCTTTTAATTAATCAACAAAATGAAAACTCTTTGCAAATAATTCAAATGCAAAATACTACAATCCCTATAGTAAACCATCAGCAACAATTAGCCAACAATCAGAAATGGATTTGATTTTTTTTCTTTGACAATTGGCTGTTAATTAGAGTTCAGCCCTGAACTCTTCACATGTTTTTGTTGACATTTGTCCTCCTCCAGGGCATCGGCTGCTACATGTTCCGCATCGATGACTTTGACGTGGTGGATGCAACTATGAAGGGCAACGCCGCCCGTTTCATCAACCACTCGTGCGAACCCAATTGCTACTCCCGCGTCATCAACATTGACGGACGCAAGCACATTGTCATCTTCGCCCTCAGGAAGCTGTACCGCGGCGAGGAGCTCACCTACGACTACAAGTTCCCCATCGAGGACGAGGACAACAAGCTGCACTGCAACTGTGGGACGAGGCGCTGCCGTCGCTTCCTGAACTAGTCACATGACACGCGCATGTGCTCTCGCACACAGAACAACAAATGTCTGGTTTAAGGAATTTGGGTAAACTACTGTGTGGGTGCTTATTTATGGATGTGTTTAAAAACTGAGATTAGAGCCATATGTCAGTTTGGAATGAAGATTATTTATAGTTTCTGACTGCTGGGTTGTAGATTTATTTTGTTTTGTTTTGCCCTGTTTAACGCACTCTTTTCCTTTGGTTCCATTCGTAGTTAAATGACATTCGTAGTTATCAACAGCCAGGATTATCCCCACCAACCACAGTATGATGCACAAAAACTATAAACTAAAAGAAAACCAGGATGTTTACTTTGACTGTGCAGCAGAACAGCGTCTTCATAAAGGGATTCAATGCTTCTTATTTTAATACGACTGTCTAAGGCAGCATCTGTGGGAGAATTTTTAAAATCACAATCAAGTACAACGATGGGAAAGCTTTTCTACAGATAGTGCAGCTACTTTGAAGAACCACTCTGCATTACAGAGCTCCTCGTCGTCTCTGTGGTGATGCTCTGGGTGCTGATGATGCTCACATTCACTTTAGTGTCCTTTTAATAGTCAACAAACACTTTTCCTCCCTTTCTGCCAGTTACCAGTGTTTGTTTTTATGTGCAACAGCAGAGATGCTGTGACCTGAATGCTTTTACCCCACTTAGTCTTTTGTCTTTGTTTGAAGCTGTTTGTGTGTTTTAGAAGGAGTTCCAGTGGTGCAGGGTTCAAAAGCTAATACCGTGATCTCACTCTGCTCAGTCCCTCCTTCCTTATTATTTTCTTCTTTTTTTCTCTTTTTTTTGTATATTTGAACAATAAATGTATAGTTGACATAAATAAATGTGTTTGAGCTTTTAACCTTGTGAAGGCTGTCGGGCAGTGAAGCTGTTGCTGAGTCACGTCCCGGTGTTAATATTTCTTGATATTCTCCTTATTCTTGCTCCTTCTTTCACTGTTTTTGTCTCCTTCAGGTTTACTACCTCAAACACGTCATGAGCAAGATGTTACTGGATCACACCAAACATCTGGTGGAATTAAATGTTTCCTTGTTTCCCTGGGTGTCTAATATAATCAGATATTGCTTTGCAACAGTATAACAGCTGACCATTTCAATGTTATCAAATACTGACTGACTGGTTTGCTTGTATTTATCTCCTGGAATGCTTGCCACCTTTTTGTCTGGGTGTCTACACTGAGTGGATCCTGAGTTGAAGGCTAAATGCTGTAGTAGAGCATTCTATGTTTTTAAGAGTCCACAGTTGACACAGCTTTGTTACATCAGCAGTTTATAAGGGATCACTGTCTGTATATAGTTGTATAAAGATTTCTAAACCTGTTAAATATTTTTATCTACACTTTTTTAAGTTATGTCCAATAAAATTTAAATTGATCATAATGTTCTCTGTGTCTATTCAGAACCTTTTGAAATTGTGCACGACACATGACACTTTATATGTGGTTGTGTAAACATCAACACAGCCACATGTCAAATTATATATATTTTTTCCTTCCTAATAGAAGGAATTAAACATGTAAAGGTTTTATTTCCATTTTACAACATTTGTTTCCACCCATTCACTACTTGTGACCTGCGATAGCAGAGTGTTATTCAGAGGATTTTATCATTGACTGAGTTAGTTCTGAGTTAGTGTTGCAGTTGTAGAATGGCCTTATCAGGGTTCACTCAGCAGCTGTAACCTACCATGCATCTGGATAAATGTTCACACTGGGGTTTTTACAACAATATGCAGGTATCATCATGTGCACATGTTGAGTTTTTTCTCACAATTTTCAAATGGTTTTTACAACAAAATGCAGGTATCATCATGTGCACATGTTGAAAAAAAAAATTCTACTAAGGCTTAACTGCCAAACCTCACTACGATCCTGACCCTCATCCTGGCCACTATCAAAAAGAGTCCATTTTTATCCACTAGTTTCCACATGGCTCAACATTTTCTGTTCCTCTCAACCATATGGCATGTTCCCAGAACAATGTTTTACTAACCAAAAGTACAGCAGGGCTGTATATAAGGAGGTACGGTGGGTGTATTCGATCCATTCAGACGTTTGTCACCATGAAGGTCCTGGTCTTCCTGGCACTGGTTGGAGCAGCATGTAAGAGACTGACTATTTTATCTGCTTTGGTTTTAGTGTTAATTATAGTATTCCCATTCATCTGACTGTGTATGATGTTGTTTTGTTTTGTCAGTTGCTGCAGTTGATGACAAGGTCGTGGGAGGGTACGAGTGTCCCAGGAACTCTGTTCCCTACCAGGTATCTTTGAACGCTGGATACCACTTCTGTGGTGGATCTCTCATCTCCAGCCTGTGGGTGGTGTCAGCTGCTCACTGCTACAAGTCGTAAGTACAACGAACCTTAACTTTAACTTTGGCTAATGATTTTTCAGTGCTAATGTTTAGTGTTTACTGCTTAACTTCCAGCTTTTAAGCACTTTTTTGTTTAATTTTACTTACACTAACTTTTAGTTATCTTGACATACGTCATAACATCTTCATAATGTGATACCCGTAACTTTAATTATCTTTTAGCTTTTTCTGGCTTTTAGATTTTCTTGTCCAAGTTTTCATTTCATTTGCTCAGATTTTTTCTAGCTGTTAAGTTGCTGACCAGTGTTTTCTGATAGAAACTATTAAACTTTCCACAGATATTGAATCATTCTTTCAATATTTATGTTCCGTAGTTAAATTATGATTAAAAATACTTCAGAATCAATGTTGTAATATGAGAGCAGTCCTCTAGAGTTTCTGTTTTTCTCCACCAGCCGTATCCAGGTCCGTCTCGGTGAGCACAACATTGCTGTGAATGAGGGCACAGAGCAGTGGATCGATGGCGTCAAGATGATCAAACACCCACAGTACAACAGCTACAACCTGGACAATGACATCATGCTGATCAAACTCAGCCGCCCTGCCAGCCTCAACAACTACGTCAAGACCATCTCCCTGCCCTCTCGCTGCCCTGTGGCTGATGAGCCATGCATGGTGTCCGGGTGGGGCAACACCTCTGCCAACGGCAGTAAGTACAGCTCGAAGAAGCTAGGTTCTATAAAGTGCACCCGATAGTATTCTGTAAGATTTTCACAGTGGAAAACTAAGGCCAAGAATAGCAGCATGAGTCACGATCAGTGTCAAAGGTCAATTATGCAGGAATTTTATCTGTACTGATTCCTTCACAGCCCGTGCAGAAGGTGCTGGAAACACGCTTTGCATATTCTAATTCATGTGCTGCCTGTGCTAATAAACTATATTTAAAGCTAAAATGAGGAAAAATGTCCATACAATAATATGTTATTTTCCTGCTAAATTTTTTAAATAGTCAAAGTAGCGGCTACATTTACATACATAGTAAAACTGCAAACCCCTGTTGCATGTAAAGTTGTGAAAAAAAAAATTCTTTACTTCCTTTTTCTATCTGAAAAGTAAAAACAGAATGTATACTTCGTTGAAAGCTGTTTGCAAAGAATAAAGAGCCTTAGTGTGGGGAAATTCAGAACACTATATGACAGTGTCATCTGCATATAAATAGATGTATGCAATATTAATAATATAACCCTGACAATTTATAGATCTATTCAGACAGTGATCTCTGCTGTTCTGTCCCCCAGGCCTGTTCCCCGACAGACTGCAGTGCCTGAGGCAGCCCATCATCGACGACAGAATCTGCAAGAACGCCTACCCACACCTCCTCACTGAGAACATGCTGTGCTCTGGATTCATGCAAGGAGGTGCAAGCAGCTGCCAGGTGAGATGGACTGAAACACAGAGAACACACAGGGAGAGAGTCAGGTTTACTGTGGTACTCACCGAGTACTGGTTACAGTTACAGTGCAGATGGTGCTTAGATAATACACGCTACTTTAATTACCTCCACACCTTTGCATCTGTTGCACCTGTATCACAAGCCACAGGAACAAGATGTTACAATAACACAAGAGGCACGGCACAGTCCTCAATGTGGATTTCAGCTGCGCAGAGACAGTATTGATCTGTTCCTTCTTTAAAAAGTTATTTCAGAGTTATCTACGCCAGGTTTGTCCAAGATCTGGCCTGAGGACCAATTACTGCCGTTACATAGAAATCATTAAAAGATTAAATTGGTTCAAAGGGAGCTTTTTTACATGCCTTTAAAATATTTGAAAGGTGTTTGAATATTCTCAATGAAGAATTGTATCTATTTCTAACTACTGGTACATATCATAGGCTATAATAGGTCAAGGTTCATGGAGATAGAGTTGTAAACCTCCATCCAGAAGCTCAGAAAACTCACATCTGTTTACTGGATTACTTGACCATTTTTTTAAACAAAAATCAAATTGACACATTCAACTGTTTAAGCATTGATTTATTTTGTTTACAGGGAGACTCTGGTGGTCCTCTGGTCTGCAACGGTCAGCTGCAGGGAGTCGTGTCCTGGGGTTACGACTGTGCCATGAAGGGACACCCCAGCGTCTACGCCCGTGTTTGCCGCTACAACAGCTGGATCAGCAGCGTCATGCGCAACAATTAAACAGATGCAGCTGCACACAAGCTGACATTTTTTTATTGCGTTCATGTACAACAATACACTGTTATCAACAAGGAAGTCAAATAACCCAATAAATAAATAAAATCTTAAAATAAATTTTTTTACACAGAGAAAAAACAAACCAGAGAAACTGCACTCTCACATTCCAAATAAATAAAATAGATTGATAAAAGGTTCAAGTTTAAAATGTTGTAGTTTTCTATTGTACCACAGACACATGCTTCACTATGATATACCTCTCAAATGGTTAACACAGGGAACACAGTGATAAGGGAGCCTGGCAAACTGGAGTAAATAAAGAGCCGGGCACAGCCGCACCATAACACTTCTCTGAATTCTTTGCATGCTTTCCTCAGATAGCGCTTTGTAAACTCCGCTGTTTCTTGCTCGCTGCTGCAACCTTAAGGTGCCCAGGAAAAGACAGAAGAAAAAAGCAAGACGTACAGTTATGAAGTTGTCACAGGAGGAACAGTGAGAGCTGCACACATGGCACGAAAGCTCATTTGTTTATCCAAATATCTAAGAAAATATTTCCATGGTTCGGTCTAGGGATCACTTGTGGATCCTGAACATTTACTATTTCATTCAACCTTCTAAGCAATATTTCGTTTATGTTTTCATGGCAGTAACCAACACAAGACACAGGAGGGAGCTAGTGCTAGTCTCACGCATGTCAGTAGTTATTCATGATCATGCACCAATGTGGAAAATCCCAGCAACGGTTTTTGTTCTTCTACAAAGTAATTTAAGGGGAATCTGTGTCTACTCTAGTGAAAAGATACATCTTTTTCTTAGATAAATTAAATAACTCTAAAAACGCCCTTGTTGTAATTTGAAATTGAGTTCATTGTTATTATGGGGAAATGGGACACATCCATGTTAAACCTCTGTACTCCCTTAAATACAACAATCACTGATATACATCTAATTTAAGTACTTACTGAAAAAACACACACACGGATCATCTGTCACACAGTAACAATAACGTGTCCTTGACGGCTCACGGTTTCTGTAGTTATTACGTTAACAACCCACCTGACCTGCGATCCTGTCCAGATCTCTCTGGCCTTGAGCAGTGAGTCTCCTTCCTCTGGAAGCAGAACAGTAAAGGGAGAAGTCAGGTATTTTGAGAGTGCTTTCTGAGGCCAGAAAAAGGATCAGGAACAGGGACGCTCTCGCTCAATATAAGCATAGAGTTTGCTAAAATATACACCTTCTTAAGTCGACCAAATGTTAGGACTGTTTGTTTTCTGTCTAGAAATGTACCTTGCCGTTATAAACACACACACGTTTTTATTCATCAGCACATAGTATAATGTTAGATCTCTCTTACCCACTGGGGTCCTTCTCTACCATCTTAAGACCCTCAAGGGCCTGGAGGACCTTCCTCGCCACATTTCTGGAGCCCCTGCTGAAGTGAGCGGGGCATACGCCATTCCTTTGGCGCCCTCCATAGATTTTGATCATTGCACCTACGCCAACCCCTCCCCGCAGGTACAGGTGACGGGCCGTGGACGCTGGTGAGGTGAACAAACAGTACAGATGATTTTCTACATATGTCTGTGAAACATTCCGGACTTGTTGAAGGCAAAGACATGAAAATCAAACATTCCACCTTCATCACATGAATGAAAATCTTATGTGAGGTCAATATACCGGAGCTGATAACATACAGCCGCAGCTGTATTGTATGTGCTTTTACTATAGAGTATATACTGTACCAGCTGTGAAAATACATCTGACTGGAAAGACTAACATTACACAAGATGCATGTGTTATAAGGTGTGTTATATACTACACATGGTTACCTAACACACTGACCTGATCACAGTAACATATTCAAACTTACTGATGTCAAGGATGTTCATACACTGTCAATGTACTCAACCTGCTCTAGTGTAAAACCAGTTGTCATCACAGGGAGCCAGCTCCTTGTGCCTGGCAAGTTTCACAGTGTCAACCCATTCTGGGACCTTCAGTTTTCCAGACCTAGAGGAAATCAATCATTAGTAAATGTGACCACATGTGCAAATACATTTTTGTCTTATTTTTGTCCCTGGTCATAAAAAAGAATAAGAATAATTTACGGATAACTGAAAAGTAGTTTTCAGAATTTACTTAAATGTTTTAAAATAATCGTTTTGAATGTAATTAATATATATATATATATATGTGTATATATATATATATATATATATGTATGTATATATATACTGTATATATATATTATATATGGCAATCTCGACATGACTTTGTTCCCATGAGCTCCGATTAAGGGTGTGAGTGATTGACAGGTGGCTCTCATCCAACGCTGCAGCAGCAGGTTCAGCCTGTCATTACTTACTTTTTGAGGAAAGCTGACAGAGCTCTGACAAACTCTTGCTGGTTGACATCTTTCACCGTAACACTCGGCATCTGTGGGACCAAACGGACAAACGGGTGAGCTTGAAGTTTCTGTTTCAAAGTTATCATTAAGCTCTAAGCTAGGAGCCGAAATATACACCGCAGTGTCTGCTAACGTTAGCCACCTGCTAGTTAGCTCTCCAGCTACACCAACTGATAGCGAGCCAACGAAGCAGCAGCCCCAGGTGAACTTGAACATGCAATTCTTATTTCTTTTTTTAATCCTAGAAATAGCCAACCTTGATGTTTTGTATACCATGCAAAGCCGACAGTCAAGTTGTCACTTCTCAGATGGGTGGAGTTTAGCCAGACTTTAGCCCACAGCTACTGCAGTGAAGCAGTAAAAAAGAGAAGGATGCTGAGGAGAGAGGCTGTTCTTACTTGAACAGGGTGAAGATGATGAAGATGAGGAGGAGAGTGATATTGCGGAATCCTGATTTCACCCCCAGTATGCCTGCAAAATTCTGGGCCTTACATAAAAGGGAGCTAAAAGTTTGTTTTAAATAGTCTGTCGACCGTTAACCGTTTTTCAACCGGTATTTGAAAAACAACTAAGTAGTGAACACATTACGGAAGCGGCCAATATGCGATACGTTTAGACTTCCTCGGTTGTTTGGCGTTTTGTGTGATAACAGATATGTTACATAAACATAATTGCTTTATTTATTTTAAAGAATAACTTAGTAACTGTAGAGCAACGTTGTTTAAAGTGAAGACGTTCTAGGCGCACAGACCAGGATTTAGGTTTAGGCACAATGTTAACAATATAGTCCAACACACTATTCAAAAATATGTATTTCATAAATTACAATTACATATTATAATTTATAAATAAATGTACACATATGTACTCATTAAAATAATAATAATAATAATAGTAATAAAACAAAAACATCAATAGAGTCAGAGACATCCCAGGCCTTTTGATTCTCTAGCTTGTACAGAAGCTAACCTTAATAATGTTATATACTCTATTTGTAGTCTGGAATATTAATATACAAATTCATATGTAACAGACTAATAAAATTAGTATATTCTAGTACTTTAAAATTATGTTTATTGTTACGTTGGTGACTTTACGTTTCTTTTAACGTAAACGTTAAACTTTTCGAATCGTCGAGAAACGTTTCCTGTGTACACCAGCAGAGGGTGGAATAAGTTAAACTTTTCGAATCGTCGAGAAAAGTTTCCTGTGTACACCAGCAGAGGGTGGAGTTGAGACTTATTTTTTCCATTTGCATGTTGCTCTGTTTTAAACCAGAGGTTTCTTCCGGAGGCACGTTGCAGCAGGAGAAGAGAATAGTTCTGGACGAGGACAGCATCAACGGAAGGTCAGTTATCCTTAATTACTTCATCTAATCTTTACTTTTTATGTTTTTAACTGTGAATGAGGTTGAAAGAAGGGAGTTATATAGAAAACTTCATCTTGGCTTAATCTTCTAGGAGATCATACGCAATAATTAACATTGGAATAAATATAAATTATCCCAAAGTAGCAGTTATTAAGTAAAATATGACAAGTTCTGGAATTAAATGAAAGCTAGCAGAAAAGTATTGTTTGCTAAAAGACAGCTAGAAGTAAACCAATTTATTTCCTTTGGCTTAACCATAATGTTAAACAATTTTCCAAAGTTAAATATTCTAAAGGCTATCTAAAACTTAAAATGGCTGAAAGGTTTGCTCTTAGCACACCTGCCTCGGACGCATTGAGCAGAGACTCCTGGGTTGGATTCCTAGAGGAAACACATGCTTGATAGTTAATCCTCCTCTGTAAGACGCTTTGGATAGAAGTGTCTGCTAAATATAACAGAATTTTCTGCCATTGTGAAAAAAATGGAAAGATAATCAAAGAATAATCTAAATCTATAAACTATAAGCTTATTATAGCATGGTTGAAATAGTTAGGTGTTATACAAAAGTTGTACCATGGACCTTGAAAGTATACAAAAACTCCTTGTCTTTGACCTGCTTACATCTTATATAGTCCATTACGAACAACTGGATGAATAACAGCAATGTGTGTCATGAATATGCAATGCATAGGTAAATGGGAATTGAGCAGTCGTCTTTTCATCCATGATATGAAAGCTCAGATTTTTTTCTACTATCACAGTCTTTATGCTCTAATATTACTGCTGCCCTTGGAAAACAGAACAGTGTGCTGTGAGATCGAATTGTCATTATATATTTAATTTAGATAATAGCGATCAACTTTGGAGCACATGTAGTTACTTGAAAGGGAGACATTTGACATGTGAGTTGCTCATTTCCTTTTGTATATTAATCTCTGAAAGCATGTAATATTAATTATTTCCAATACTTTCATCATTTCAATACATCTTTCATTCCTTTAAGGCAGTGTCTGCAGACACCGCTGTATGGTATTTAGATACAAAATAATTGCAGGGTAGCTTTTCTTTAGCATAGTCATTGTAATTCAGCATAATTCAGCAGGGTTTTTTTCCAAACATTAACATGGAATATAACTTAATATTCAAAACATAGTTACATCAAGGGCAACTGGAGGGAGCAGGATTTTTGAAGACATTTCACTTCACATTTCTAACGATTTTTGGATAAAATAACCTGGATGACAGAGAACCTACATAGACATAACTCAATATAATGTACAACAATGTGATGGCAGAAAGCTACATTTCAACTCTCTGGTTCTGACTCTTGAACATTTTATACAGAACAGCAGAATCACTCAAAAACTAAACAAGGAAGGAAATATATAGGCAAGTTAAAAATAACTAAGGGATTATTTTTGTATGAATTTAAATTTTTGTCTTTTTCATCTGTGTGAGAGGGTTGTGGGCAGAGTAAGTAGAGAGAGAAGTACACAGATGATGCAGGATAAAATAAAAGACTGACAGAGAAGAGAAACAGCCCAAAAACAGGCAAACCTGCAGTTTTACAAATAAGATTGAAGATTACACAAATTGATGTAGTATGAAACGTCTTACACACACTTCTTTTCACTTGATAAAAATATCATAATGATGATACTAATCAGACACATGTTCAGTATTTTATCAACCAAAAAAAATCACCAAATAGATAGTCTTGATCTCCACATTGTATAAAATATTACCAGAGTGAATGCAACAGGTTTTGGTCCTGTTAGAATGAGAATACTGTCTCAATTATTATCAGTATTATTGATGACATTTTCTGAATCTTGTAATGATGAAGTAACAAAAGTCATCTATAAACTTTAGGAGACATCCACCTAATGGACCCATTTGTTTTAATTCTATTGTCATTCCGCCCCAGGTGGTTTGTGATGTTTTTCCTTTCTGGAATGTAGGCGAAAACATCAAATAGCAAATTAACACCAGCATGTAAAAACAGGGTGAATGAATGAGTCTGAAACGTACAGACATGTTCATATGTACACACGCACACACATGTGCACGAGACAGCCTTCCCCTGTGTATTATTGTGTTTGGTTTTGTCCGTATGTGTGTGTCTGTCGCCTGAGCTTCTTCCCCTCCCCCTCTCTCAGCATATCTCTCCCCTTTTTTGTCCCCCTCACCCTCCCCTTTCCCCTCCTACTTGCTCTCTCCTGCCTGCTAGCACTATTTCAAGCCTTGGCCTCAGAGAGAGAAAGGGGAGGGGAAAGCAGACAGGATTTAGAGTTCAAGTGCACGTGCAGAAAATAGGCTGAATAGAGGAGAGCCAGAGCAAAAAGGAAACCAGGAAAAGGAGCGGCAGGGGCAGGAGACAAAGCGCACAGTAGCCCTTTCTTTTTCCTCATTTGTTTCTCTCCATTTTCTTCCCACAGAAATAGAAAGTATTGGCTTTGGAATGGGGCGTTGAAAAAAAAGCCCAAAATTCAAATACCGTGAGTGTGAAAAAATGTATTTCTGTCTCCTCCTCTTTCCTCTCCCCACTGACACACTCCTCCTCTATCCCTCCCTCTTGGATATTTCTCTATGAACCCAATAGTCTATCTCTCCCTCTCTCTCTCCTTCAATATATCTTTCTCTCTCTCTCTCTCTCTTTCTCTCTCTCTCTCTCTTACTGTTTCTCTCCTCTGTCTCTCCACCCACCTCACATGCACACACCCCGGTGGACTCCTTCCACTCCTCACGCGCGCTTACTGAAGACTGACTGCAAGCTCGGGTTTTTTCTCCTCTTTTTCATTTGCTCGCCATTCTTTTCTTTTGGTTACTCACTCATGTACCAAGGCTCCTCGACACTCAAAGACGCATAAACTACAGTACGTGGCACCTCTGAGAGGCACAGGCTGTGGATTCTCCCTGTGTTAGACTTCATGCCAGAAACTGCAGTCATTTTTTTTTACTAACTTAAAACTCAATTTCAGTTTAGAACCGATTTTTTTTCTAAGCGTCTCATAGTCTGAAACAGTGATCGTGGGAAAAAAAGTGCCAGATGAAAGGACAGATGAAGGGGATACAGGTAAAAGAATAGGGTAAAGAATGGATAGCCTGCTCTGCAGGAGAAAGTGAGAACGAGAGAAGGAGAGAGAGAGTAAAGAGTACCGGTACTGGCAAGAAAAAATGGGAGGGGGAGAGAAGAGAAGGGGACCATTAGGGGATAGACCTAGGAAGGAGGGACGGTGGCATAGGAATTGGCAAAATCGCGGGAAGGAGGAAAAAAAAACAAAACTCCAAAAACCAGAAGTTGACTTTGATGAAGAACCCCGGCCGACAGCTTTGAAATTTTTTTTATCTTATTTCTTTTTCATATTTTGACCAAATTTTTCATTACTTCTGCGGCCGCTCCTCTCTCATTCATCAGTGAGTATACAGTGTGTACACGTTCTGTTCCTTTCCCATGCACGTATCCTTCCCTTCTACGGCTTCATTTTTCAACTGTCTCCTTCTTTTCTTGTTTGAAAAATGTGTTCCCTAGGTTGCTAATCCTTCCATCCTGTTTGTCTATCCCATCTTGTGCTCCACCTCACTCCTACTATTTCTCCATCTCTCTCTTTCCTCCCTTCAGCACTCTTTATCACTCTTCCCTTTGCTTCTGCTTGAAGGATTACCTCTGCTCACATTGGGTTGAGGGCTTTGGAACGGGATCACTGAGTGCATCCCGCTTCAGGGGCCCATGCATGGGAGGGTAGCACATGAAGGAGGCGAGGTGTGTGTGTGTGTGTGTGTATGCGTATGCATGTATGCCTGTGCTAGTCATGTGTATCTGTGTGTCTGTGCATGTGTATGTTCATATGGTGGGCTGTGATTCGGTGTTAAAGGCGTCAGCAATAAGGATGGTCACTTGAGCTCATGCATGTGTAATTGTTAAATCAAGTTATATTTTTTTGCACATTTCTAAGAACAGCATGGTATGAATCATATAATAAAAGGCATAGAAGTAAAAGGTGAGACTTTGGAGTGCAAATAAAGCAGTTGAAAAACACTAGTCCTCTTACCATTTTTTTTCTTGTTAGGCCCTTTTTACACGTCCGGTTTGTTACTCCCTCTCGTCATTTAATTTCATCTTCCACAGTACCTGTACATCCGGGTACCCTTAGTTTATCTGTTGATCTGCGTTTGTGTTAATTATTTGCTATAACTGTATTTATTGATTATCTTATATGGTGCCGTGCATTTGCCAGAGAAACTTTTGATGTGGTAAAGTTTCAGCTCATACTATGTCGACATTTTAATTTTCGTATCTCGATTACAGTGCAGACAGTGCTCGGCCATGAGGCACCATGGCGTGATGCAGTTATTAAAGCCGGTTTGCCATTGTTCTGTCAAAGTCCATCTCTCACTCCTGCGGTATCGGCCTCAGATATCTCTGAGCATCTTTTTCCTTTTCCCCCTTCTTTTACCTCTCCTGCCTGTCCTGTTTTTTATTTACACAGCCGCTTGCTATCACTGCCCACATTTTCTTTATCATTGGGCACATTTGTTTTCTATGCCCAATATTGTTAATGGGAATCATTCCAAAGAAAATTGGCCACACGTGTGTGTGTGTGATCCCTGGTCATCGATGCCCTCCTGTTGGTGTGAATCTTTCTCCCTTTATTTCTTTATGATGAAACCTTTTAGTATTATATGTTTATTAAGACAAGACAAAGTATGTGGTTGTCACAGGGTTTTAATTGAATACATTGGACATTTTTAAATAAAAGCTGCAGTGAAAGTAAATTTAAAGCCGATGCCTAATTAACCAAATACATTTAAAACTGGAATGCTTGCTGGATAAATTCATATGAAATTATTTGATTATTAAACAAGAATCTGAAAGGAACTGACAGGAAGCGTCATTGCATTGTTTAATATGCAAAAGCGGTGGATGCCTTTGTTTAAGTCCAGTCCCTGCCTTGACCTTTCAGTGAACTCCACTTGAGAGCACAAACCTTTTGCCTTTTTCCCTTAAAGCAACTTTGTCCCAAGATTAGAAAAGTTCTGTAAAAAGGAGAGACGAATACCACCCTGACTCTGTCACGTTATCTTTCAAAGTTGACTTTTTACTTTGTCAAACCGGCCTAACACCTTTAGTTTCACTCCTGTGGGATCTGCTGCTAATTCCTGTTAAGTTGGACCCCCAGGTTATAAAATATTACTCAGACAGACCTAAAGTTATGTAATCTTACATAACTGAGGCAGCAGCTCAGCAGGCTCGTGATCAGGGGCTCTGGTGCAGAGGCTATATGGGTCGGCTTTATGGAATGAACTCACTGACAGGGTCAACACACTCACTCACTGAATACCTGAGCCTTAAAGGGGAAGAGGCCCCTGGTGAAGCCGTCTTACACATATAGATTGACACCTACAGGCTGGTGGGAGTATAGTAGCCTCCACCTATAGGTGAGGTTAACACATATTGTATTTGGTCGCCCATTTTTGTGTGTGAGATAAGGTAGGATAGTTCTATGCTGTTCCCCTGACTCTGTAGCAGCTCTCTGTTTCTCATTCATATTTGATGACATTCAACCGCAGCATACATTAATGGATCGAAACAGACCTCAGGAATTCCCATGCAAGCTGCCGTAGTGTGTGGCAGCAGGTTTGAGTTTGTGTCACTCAATACACTGGAAATAACTGACAGACTAGTCGTCCTTCTGTTTAATGTAGTTTAAGGAGGATTTCAACGAAAAAAAACAGCACAAAATGGCTTTAATTCCGGTACTGTTGGAACGCTTGTAACTGATTGTTTCGATTAGGAACGTAGAAAAATAATCTCTGTCTTTCAGTCTTAAATATTAAGGCTTCTGGGTGTTATGCTTCTCAGTGACAGAGTATTTGGTTTGAGAACATATTTAGTTTTACTACACATTTAGATTTTTTTTATTTAGACATTTTTCAGTATTTTGCAATTTATGGACCAAATGCCAAAAACAGTATAATTAAATGTAATTGCCTTCTCTTATTTCATTGATCTTGAAGTGTTTTGCCTCAACCCAATACACTGTGTATCTGCACTTAAATATACTTCTGTGGCTGATAAATAAAATATTATTTTAATCGAAAATTAACTTTTTTATTAACATTAACATTTTATTGATTAAATAATTTCTAATTGCTGTTTATTTATTTATTTATTTATTTTATTGATTAAATATTTACTAATTGCTGTTTATTTATTTATTTTAGTCCATGATGTCCTATTTGCACTTTTATTGCAATTATTTTAATTGTTAATTGCAATAATAATCATAATAATAATAAGTAAGAGTTCTTATGATTCCTAGTCCTAGACAACACAGAGCAGTAGTAGTTTGAAATGATCAATTTAAAAAAACTTACATAATTATGATTTATGAATGTAATACCATTTTTACCATAAAAATCTAATCGTACAACAGTGTGTTATTAAGAATGCCAATAATTTCTTTCTGCTTTCAGGTGACTCCGCAGAGAATCTAGTCCAATGGAGGTAAGACAACATTTTCTTTGTTCCTTTCTTTTTCTATTTTCATTATTTTACTTACTATCCCAGTTATAAAGTTATGAATTTATGTAGCAAAGCATAATGAAGTTTGTCTTTGATTTGAGAAAAATCCTCTGTTCAATGTGGTTCTGGTTGTGAAAATGTAGAGCTTCACTGACCAGATTTCTGCTAAATGGCAGTCAGCATTCAGGAGCACTCGGTCAGCCATTTTAGTCTTGGCCTGTACCAACAAACGTCAATACCCCCATTGGAATAATCAAATTACTCTTCCCTGAGTCATTCCGTCCTGATTAACCTCCCATATATGTGCAAACTCTTGGTCAGTGTGAAGGCAGGAATTCAACCAGCTCTTTCGTTCTGCTGCTGTAGCTCACGCACCTCCGTTCAGAGCAAAGCTTTGGGCTTCAACTTATCTCCGTAAGCAACAAGTGAGAGGTCATGCGCTGGTCACGTTCCGATTATCAGATGTTGCTGAAAAGTGAGAAAGTGCGGGAATAAAGAGAGGCCTGTAGTGTACCCTTGAAGCTAGTTTGGAGATGCCTCACATTACATTTTTGTCTTTGTGCTGATGTCACCTCTGTGCCCCCGGTCCAGCAGCAGGAGAATAAGAGCTGCATTCTGCCCCTGTGACACAATAGAACCCTTTTTGGCCTGATATTTTCACAATGTGTTTTTGCAGAGACCAATGTCTGACCAATGTCTGCAGACACACACTCACACACATTCTCCAAAGGGCAAAACACAACATCGATTTTTACGTACTGCTGCACATTTACCTGATATTTTAACTCATTATTATTGCAAATAATTTACAGGAATTTCTTAACTTTAGAAATGTCATTTTTTTTATTGTTTAGTGGCTTGAGCTCATCTAGAATAATGTACAAGCTGGTTGAAATGATGCATTTCGTGTGTCAGATGAATTCAAGTCTTCTCAGTACAGCGGGGTGGTGTGGCATGGGTTAATGAATAAGGACCTTGAGGAATGTGTCCGGGTCCACAGGGAGAATTTCTCAGTCCTGCGCCACCCGGGCACTGCACTGACAAAAGTCTGACACCAATTTTGGCAAGAGCTCTGCCGCCCTGCACCTCTGTGTCTTCACTGCACCTCTATCTTTTTCTTGTCTTCCTACCTATATTATCTTCTTTCCATCCCCTCTTCCTCCTTTCTTTTTCTTCCTGTCTGGCTCTGTCTGTCCTCCCTTCTATGCCTTCTTGCTTTAGCATTTCATCATCACTCTTTTGTTCTTCCTTCTTGCTTTTTTTCGTCTACCCCCTGAATTTATTCCGTCTGTTAGTTAAGCCATCAATTTTGCTTTTGTTGCTTTTTTACCGGTGGGTCTTTTATTTGTCCCCATGCACTTGATGCTTCCATAATGTATCTTTCATCTTGAAATATTTATGCAGTATAGGTATTTGTACTCCAAACACAATTTTTCTGCCATTGTTTTCATACCTTTCCATCTTTCAACCTCTCATCCTCCTTTCCCTTTGATTTAAGTCTGCCCCACTCATTTATCTGGGACTCTGGGCTTTGAAGAAAACCTAAGACAAAGGCAGACGTAGACCTACATATTCTCTGCCTGTTATTGAATATGACACTGGCATGCTTGTTATTAATTGCAGTGCTTTAGCATGCATATGGTGCCTGGCGGTGCTGGTCATGTTTGATTTATACAGTATGTTCCCACACACAGGCTGAGGGCCTTAATAGCAGATCTATAAGACTGAAGGAGTTTAGTTTGACACCATCTGCAAAGTTATAACATTTACAGAGAAAGACGTGGCGTTTTTTTTATATAACATAATTCAAATTAACTCACGGGTTGCCACATAGGGGGCGCCATTATGGATATTTTAGTTCTGCTGCTGTCACATATGCATACACAACTTCAAATGATATTCTCAGCAATAGAAATAAGATATCTGATCAAGACTCTTATGTTCCTGTCTAGACAAATGTAGTCAATGTGAATATTATATATCACAAACCGATCTAACCTGTTGTTGTGCAGAAAAACGCTGTACTGGCATCATTCATTAAAAAGTAAAGTCTAATCTAAAAAAATCTGTCTTCATGTTTAATGCGAGAATGTTTACCCAATCAGCAATAATCAACAAACTGGAGATAGAGACAAAGGCAATTGTCATACTGTGTTTAAATCCAAAGACAAGAAAGTTATTTTAACGTATTTAACTGTACACTACATTTAGGCATTGAACGAAGAATATTGTTAACACTTGTTGTTAACACAACGTGTGAAAGCTTAAAATAGCTTTAACTGTGGATTACATAAAAAGTATAATTTGATAATTTACATTATTAGAACATCAATTTGAAGATGAAGTAATACAAGAAATATAATGATAAAAATGTGTTACCTCACTTGACCGGGTTCAATTTGGTAAAAATAATAATTATTTAATTGTTGCAAAACCACCTAACAATGGTGCAGGGTCGACGTGTTTTCCACTGCACTGATGCTCACGGCTCTCCCCGTCTACTCCCTAACTTGCTTAACCATCCATTTTAACCATCAATGACCTAAAAAGCACTGAGGTTTGGGCTATAGAAATGAGATGTCTTTCCCAAGTGTGCAGTTAATCGCTGTGTTTCTGGCAACACATCATCCCTTGCCCCGCACCATCACCACCTCCAGCACCGGTCCTCCTCCTTTTCTTCCTGCTCCTCCTTTCTGGTGCATCACCCCACTCACTCACTTTCAGTCTCTCCTCTCTCCTTCATTCCCTGGCTTCATATTGATCTGAATTCATTTGTTTTCTATTGATCTGCCACTCCACCCTCTGCTGCATTGAGCAAACACAAGGACACACACCATGTGCGCACAGAACTGGTGTATGCACTCATACAGAGATAAAACAGCTATTTACAATAGCGTTGTACCTAAGCTGCTTTGAAGGTCAATATGCACACTCGTACGCTGCCCGCCGGTCACGCCTGAAATCCCACACTCTGCATGCCATAGATTTCACAGGCAGAAAGCATAGGTATTGGGGGGGTTTCAGCTCCAACATCAAACAGGCTAATGACATTCAAAAAAAAAAAAACCTGGATTCCATATTGATCCGACACCTCAAGGAGGAGTATGAAAACACGGTCTAGCTTTGGCTATGGCAATAGAATCTGAGCTTACTTTCTTAGGGCTGCTCAGATGTTCTGAGAATAATTAATACAGCTAATGATAGGAATTCTGTTTGTAGCCAGTTACTCTGAGACAATTATGTGCCAGGGTCTTTATTTATAGCCTGTATGGTGACTTGGTTAAAAATAATTTTATAATAAAAACACAAGTTAAAACTACACATTTCAATAATAGGTTTTTACCCAAGAAAGTATTTAAAGTATTTAAAGTCTATTTAAAAAGTCTAATTAAAAAGTTGAAGAAGCCACAAAATAATCTATAGAAGACAGAAATGATTCTTGTGTTTTCAATGCATTGTAGAGTGTTAACGCTGATGTTATTGATGTTATATTCTGTTCTGGTCCCTGATGGGTTTTGTTATTCTTGTTTTATTTTAGTTCTTCAAATATTGACTCAAACTCAGCCTTCAAGCACCAACCTTGAGTCGTCATACTGTATATTTCACACATTCTTCTTCTAATAACATTAATAGTATAATACTGGTGATATCATTTGTTTGACAGAAGTTGAATTAAAATCATGTGCACTGTATATGATGTAACCGACAGATGGATATCGGCGTGGGTAAATGGGAGTGTTTACAAGACATTAGTGAGATCTGCTACGATACGCAGATTAGCTGCATGTGCCGTCTACAGGGCAAGTAGGCTGAGCTGCTGGTGATGTTGAAGATCGTTTGGTTTGGGCTAATGCTCAGACAAATCCCCTTTTATGGTGCCCTCTGAAGTGAGCAGTCGCTTGAATATTTGTCTGTTTTTTATTATCTCCAAGGCAGTGTACATTTTTGTCACAAGTGAAAAATCCTCAGTGTAGAACCCCAAGTTGTAAAATAAATGCTATGGCGTTGCTTTGTGACATTGTCTCCATAGTTCGCTGTTATACAACTATGGAGACAATGTCACAAACACACACACACACACACGCAGAAGAAAGACCAAATGGCTTGAAAAAAGTGTAACTGTAGAGGAGACATGGGAGACTGTGAGATGGAGGCAGATGATCCCCTGAAAGGAACAGCTGAAAGAAAATAAATGCTGTTTACTAAAAACCGTTGGATGATGTTAATTTCCCTCACACTCATAGCTGTACCATACGTGTTGTATGTAGGGTTTACTAAATATTGGCAAATTCCAGTTCCTGCTTTACATTGATAAATATAACATTGTTTTACAATGCAGCATTGTCAAAGAATTAACACATGATACGGATCAGTAGAAGGTTGATTTTGTTTTTCAGTAGTATCATCAGATGGAGTATGAAAAATATATCAACGAAGATGCAGTGTTCAGGCTGTCTGGTCTCCCCAGTAAGCTGTGACCAATCTTTCTTGCCCTGCTGGCCTCACAAAACTTAGGGTTGGTGGCATCAAGTTGCGGCAAAAGCAGACTGTTTGTCCTGCCCCCTGACCTCTTTCTAGGACATGCAGTGCTCAGTCCAAATGCATCTCCAACAGTCTTTTAGGTTCAAAGGGCTTTAGGGGGGTTGGCCAGGGGTCTGAGATTGAGCTTCCTTTTTGTAATATTAGATAAAATGCACCACAGGCTACAGTCGCGCTCCCTGAGGGCATGGAGACAGGAACACACAGAGCCATTATATGTACATGAGGGAAATAATGAGCACACACCAAAACAAAAACAAACACAACGAAACATCTCTTGTTATCTTTTGTGGCACTGCACCTTTATAATTATTACAATGTTTTTCTCACTCTTTTATTTATGCCTTATTGTATTTTCAAACATTCATCACCACTTGTCTTGAAATGTCTTTTCTGGAAGTGGCACTACCTGGTACTGTGGCCTGTATAAAAGCAAAGGTTGGATTGTGTGGCTCGTGGCTTATGGCCTTATTTACTTATCCATCTTCATGGCTAAATTCATTAAATGATGGTATCATTCCAATGGTGTGGTATGCTAATAATCTGCGTAATGG
>NC_024324.1:5409627-5413566 GCF_000523025.1 Cynoglossus semilaevis | reverse complement strand
GTGAGAGCAGCACCATGGGAAAAGCCACAAAGTGAATCCTGGTTGTCACGGTACAGTAAACGTTTTGGCAGCATCTTCCACACTGCATCCTGTTTATATCAACATACAAAGCTTTAGAAATGAGAACCAAATACTGAAAAAAACATCAATAGTATTTGTGCTGCGAGCAAAACATACATCATCATAAACATATTTGTCATTTAAAAATGTCATTTTAGCATCTCAAAGCTAAATATACTTTCCTTTCTTGACAAAGAAATTACAATAAACTGAATACACAAAGTGTATTTTTTTATTTCAGACACAGCAGAAGACATCCTTCACTATTTTCGGAATTGTATGGTCCAAATTATAAATGTATCAATTAATCAAGATAAAATTTATCAAAAGAAATGACTCAGTTTATCAATTGCAAGCATGTATTATTGCAATTGCATTATTTATTATTATTAGCCATAAGTAGTAACTTATTTAGAGGTTACCTGCTTCTCAATTAAATGAATAGCAGCTTACATTCTCCTAAAGGGTAGAGTTGCACATATTGCACAAAAGCTCATTTAAATGGACTATTTCTTTTTCTTTTTTTCATTTTAAAAAACAAGTGTTCTCTTATGGACAAGACTACATGTTCTTAAGCAACATAGTTATATCACCAAGATTATGAAAGCACTGCTTTTCAACTGTTGTTGCAGCAGCAGCACAGTGAAAGGCACAGCCATCATGCATGCTGCTGTTATTTTCTATAATTACATATGCAACCTCACAAAACTACATTCTCCATCTCTTTATTTATCTTTTTATCTGTCTGACCGAGAACACAGAAAAGATTGCTAAATGAATTGGCCAAAAAAAACCCCATAATTTGTGACCTACTGTTGCACACCCCAGAAAACCTCTTCAAATTGTGTGTATTATTGTAAATAATGGCACATTAGAAATGTATGTAGCTGTCACATAACTATTAAAATGAGTCCTTGTCAGTGAACCACCTACATGGGTATGTATACATTGCCTTTGCTACCCTCACACAAGACACACAAGTACAAACATATATGTGCTTGTATATGCATGTAGGACATGCACACGTTCACAGAGACTGGCCCACACAGCCCAATAGCCACTGACAACAGTGCCCTAGCAACCATTGGCATCATGCCAAGCCACTGAGGTTGCCTAGTAGTGTGTTCCCATGGTAACGTTTTTTCTGCCTTTTGTAAATAAGGTACGAGAAGAGAGTGAAGGGGTGGGGGAATAGAGGGGTGGAGAAATTGCACTACAGAGTCTCATTTATCCTTAGAAAGCTAATAATGCATGGTTAGTGAGTCGCAGATACTTATCCTGCCCCTGCACCAAGGCGACGTCTGTCTACAGAGGTACATTAGTATGGAAGGGGATTTTAGGTCAGGTCCCAGTTGAAGGGGGGTTGAGGAGATGCATTTAGGCTTAGTGTTGTTTATCCGTCTTTAACTTCTTTTTCTCCCTTTTTATAAGCATGCTGAGCAGCAGGTGTTGAAGTTTTTGAAAAACTGGTACTTTTGTGTTTTCATTCATTTCCTTTTTGTTTCTTGTAAATGTATCTGTCCCGCTATCGTATTGTAGGTTGTGTTTTTTATGATGTGATTATTGTAATGAAGAAGGAATTATATTAAGCAAAAGAGTGAACGCCCCTGTTTAAATCAGAACCAGCGGTTCCAGTCTCTGAGTTTGAGAACCACTGTCTGGGGCCAGCATTCCTGTTGAGGTGGCACTTGCCAGACGATTCATAGCTGCAGTTAACAGTTTATTTGCTGTCGCTGGGCAGACTTTGCTCCTTCTCTGCTCCTTGATTTCTTCTTTTTTTGGGGAGGGGGTGCTAGGCTTTGTGCACCAAGTCTCAAAGACACTGATTGGTTGAGAGAGAGAGCCCTTTGTTTGATCTTCATTTGCAGAGACTAAATGTCTTGGTTGTTTTTTTAATAGTAGTTTCTTTTACTGAGAAAAATCTAGTTGCAAAGCAGTTTTGTCCTTGACTCGAGTTACATTCCAAGTGTTAAATGTATTGTAGCATTTCACTTTTATCACAGTTTGACAGGTTTTATTTTTCAATTTAATGATTCACAGCTGGTAACAGTTATGTATATATATATTGCGTATAGTAGTTGTAAAGCATTTTTTCTAGTTAGAGTTATTAGGATCAAAATGTGAAGTGAAACAACTTTTACTTTTTATTGATGACATTGACTTTTTTATGAATGTAGCTTTTGTACATTAAAACATTGTTAAAACAGGTCAAAGTTGCACAATGAACAACTTGACATTTTCGTCTTCGTATATGCCTTGTACATAAAAAATCATCTACTACAGCATTTCATGTACATAGAATCAGATTAATGTGCAGAAGCAGATGTTGTGGCTGCAAATATGTTTCTAGTGGATTCATAGCACACTATTATTTTGATACCTATTTGGTCAAATCCTGAAATGGGTTTGACATCTGCTAGGCAAGGTAATGATAACTGCTGAAAATTGGTGTTGGTTATTGTTGTAGTTAATAAGCCACACATTAACTGAATCTCTTGATCAAATTTATTTTGAACGTGGAAAGATGACGCTATGCTTGATACCTGGACATTGATTTATACAGAAGCTGACAAATTAAGAAAACAAGGTGGGATACGGTAGCACAAGCAGCATCCTTATTTTGTAGATTATTCTCTGTTAGCCTTTTATAATTTAGGTATTTTCTACTTGACTAAAGGCCAGTTGATGCTGATATGGCTAACATGTTTTTTGCATGTCCCTGTCTGTATCTTCAATGCAACTGTTAATGGCTGGGACATTCATAAAGTACAGGTTTTGTCAGCTTGGTGTAAAGATATTATATAAGTTATGTTCACTATTATTTGGAGGGCTAATTGTACTAATCTGTAATCCAAATCAACTAGAGTTATTAGAGTAATTCCAATTGCACCCAGATATATATTATTCTTTATTGTTTTATTATATCTATATATATATTTAGCTGTCCTAAAAGGTTGAATTGTTTATTCCTACAAAACTCTACCTGAATGGACCCAGACCTGCAGGGCTTCTTACCACACTTCCATTGGCAAACAAAAACACACCCAGGCAGGTTGGCAAAGAGCTGGCATTGGCACAACCATGCCGCATTCATGCGTGATTCGACTGCGAATGAGACAGTGAGAGACAGGGAGAGAGGTTAAAAAGGGGAGGTGAGAAATCAAGGGGATAGGGTCTACTTTGTTGGTATGAACATAGTCGAGTTTCTCAAGAAAAAGAAAAAAAAAGTTTAAAAAAGACTTTAAGCCACAAACGTTGGGCTGGTGAAGGACAATAAAAGGCGTGTAAAGAAGCAAATAGACAGCCAAAGAAAGAAAAGAAAAGAAAAGGAGAGTGGACTGTTAGCATGGCAGCAGGTTAGTTGACTGAGGGGAGGGGCATTTTGGAGCTCACCATGATGATAAATGTCTGTCTTTATTTTGCTTAACCTGCGGTCATAGATTGTAAATCTTTGTGCTGTTGATATCTGTGTCTCAGTCACATCGGTTTGAGGCTTAGGTTGTTTTTTTATGCTTAAAAGTTTTTTGACCAGCTGTAACCTGTTGTATTACAATCGGTTGCTTCTTAAATAGCACATCATTCCCAAACCATAGCTGTGATTATTCTCAGGTTGTACTTTCACCTATATTTCTTTCTGGCCTTCTCCTAAATTACTGATAATGATTCAAATCAAACATTTCTAACCTAGTATAGATTGATATATTTTTTTGATGATGGCGTATTTCTCCTTTGCCCGTGTGTTAGAATATTTTCATTTGAACTTCTTGATACTTGCTTGTACAAAACAATTGTACAAACCAATCGTACAAAACATTTAACATTTTCAGAGCTAACAATCTTAAAAATAAATGCAATTGTTTGTGCCTCTGCGTTGCTCTA
>NC_024324.1:5395511-5409594 GCF_000523025.1 Cynoglossus semilaevis | reverse complement strand
AGAAAATCACTGATGCACCAGGACTGTCTTTGAGTCCACTTTTGTCGGTGAGGCCTCAGTCATCTCTGACCCCCAGGCTGTATTTTGGTGCATTAAACACATTGAATGGGAGCCCTAGGAGCTGTGCTGTGCAGCTGCTATCAAGTAATCAATGAGTCCTTGAGGCACACGCACAAGTGTCAAAACAGCCACAGACTCACAAGAGTCAATTTGAGCTTCTTTTTTTTGGAGGTCACCACATCTTAACATGGATAGTGTGGACACTCCTTGATGTTTATTGATAATAATAGGAGATATTGAGTAGATAGTGTTGTTACTCTAAATTGTCAGTCAATTACTCAAATTGTTTTTGTTGCACTGAAAACTGCTCAACAAGACAGCAATTTCTCCCTGACTCTGAATATAACCACTGTATTGGCTGCAATATCTGACTCCCATAGTCAACAAATAAAATAAACTATAGTTGTTTTTGTGTTATTTTTAAAAGTGTAGAATTCATTCCCATTTTTTTGGCCTATTCAATGCTGCGAAAGAGGGTTGTTGATAACTACAGGCAACACTCACCCAGTATCAGTTCATGCTTTCTCTGTAGCACTGCACGACTCTGCAGGGTGCTTCAAATCTGTGACACTGCTGCAGGTTTTGAAAGCTGTTTTTTTTTTTTGTTAATCAGTGTAGTTGCTAGGCGTGAAAGGGGCAGATTTGGAAAGATCATAGGAAGCAGGGTCGTTTGCTGTAAGCAAGGTATTTATTGTGTAAATTGTGTTTTTTCTTTATTTGCAAAAACATTATTTAAAAAAAGTGAGGAATACTGTACCTTTGACGAATGATTAAAAAAGAGTGAGAAAGTAAAGCATTTAGCTGCAAAACCGATAAAATCTGAAAAGGACATGTTCACAAATTGAACAGTGGATTTTTTAATTTTTATTACATTTCTAAATGATGAAAATAAGACATATTATTCGTAATGAATTTGACATATTCGGAGTGAACAAAAAAGCGTAAGAGAGAAGTTCACACTCTCACAACTTTCACTGCTCTGAACACCTTTGCCACATGCTGCGTGACATCTATTTTTAATTTACAAAAAAGATTTAGACACAGCTTCGGGTGTTTTTGACGGGCGTTTAATTTGACACTTTGGAACGTGAAGGCAAGGGTGTTTTTTTATATATCAGGTTTCAACAAGGCAGCTATGTGTTAAACACAGAAGACAAGCACTTGTTATAAAAATAAAGATTTTAAATAAAAACTTAGCAAAAGGTAAATAACATGTCTATAATATAAAGAGTTATAATTAGAGCACAAACAATGCACTTCATAACATGAATGAATTACCAACTGGGTTAAAAAGTGCATTCATAAAAAAAGTAAGCCAAGGTAAGAGCCTGAGCAAAGAAAAATATCTGGGGCAAAATCATCTCTTCTGTGTAAAAAAATGTGGTTTTAAACAGAATACGTTCTTCTGGAAAGGTAACAAAAGCTTTACACAGAAACCAATCATTCTTTTTAACCTTGGGTTTTCTCTTTGAACCTCACTGAAATTAATAGAATTTGAGGATTAAGTGGGCAGACAAAATATGTGAAATATAGCTGTACCTAAGGCAAGTCATTCAGTGAGGCTTCTGTAGCACAGCCCCCATATAGTCATACATTTTAAGTGTTTTCTTGTTGATGTTAATACAGAATTAGAAAAGAAAATAAGACATTTACAGTAAGACATTAGCTGTGAAAATGCTAAAATAGCAACCAGTAAAATGATAACAAAATTGTACTAAAACTAGAGACATTTTTAGGAGGCTAGGATTAAGCCAAGAAGGTACATAGAAAATACCTAACAACTAAAAAGTTAGCCACAACAATAGCCACCCAGACGCAGCTGGAGGTCTTCTCAGAGCCAGTTGTTGCAAAAATTATAACATAGCAACCAACTTAAGGATTAGCAACCGTTGTACTGACAGTATAGTTATACAGTGTTATAAAATAAAATTGGCCAGATAATTGGTCTAAGGTGGACAGAGCATGAAATGTGAGAGTTGTTAGCATCGCCTGTTTTAAAGTGTCAAATATTAGTTCATTTGCCTGAAAGAACTTCTTCATAGAAAATCCACACTAACAAAGAGTTAAAGTGCTCCCTCCATCGTTCACTTGAGGATATGATATCTAACCTGGAATGAAACCGGAGGAGGAGTATTTGACTTTAACCTGTGAATGACAATGAAGCCGTGCTCTGTGTGTGCTGAAAGAAGTCTTTGAGGATATGGAAGATTCCACCAGCTCCTCTTGCAGAAGTGGGTCAGGCAGACGCCTACAGTAAGCAACTGCAGGTTAAGTGCTCGTCTTTGTACTCGAATAGACAGCCTTGGCCTCCACTGGGAGGGGAGGTGGTAAGTTTAGGGAAGGAGGGGTGAGGGTGTTCTGTGTCTACCCACAAGAGGGAGACAATTCCACAAAAAATGCAAGCATTGCAGTAAATGTAGGCCCTGGTATTATTAATTATAAATTAAAAACGGTAGTGCAATATTAACATCAAATCCTGTAAACTCAGTGTACACGTCACTTCATCCACTAATGTTATCGTATTTTAGTTAAAATTGTGGATTTGCTGTTTTCTTTTTCTGGGGTTAAATATATGAATGATATATAAATACAATAAAATATCTATTGATTAATAGAGTTCTTCTTCATGACGAGGGACCAAAGTCAGGAAAATGAGAGAAGAAGGTCAGACAAAGAGACGAGAGAGACAGGAGTATCAGACAATACCTGACGGAGGAACGGGACTTTGCCGCTGACCCTGCTCCAGTGCTCTGCAGTGTGAGGTAGTTGGTTGTATGGTTTCGCATAATAAACAGCCTGGAGATAACTGTACAACCTTCTAGCTTTCCCTGCGGTGTCACCACACTTCGGATTAATGTCTTTGCATCTAGGCCTCATAAGTGGTAAGTATATGTGATACATAGATAGATTTGTGGACAAAAAAAGTTCAATGACCTACTGACTTTTTAGTAGCTATAAATGCTCTAAATCCCCCATACTCTTTTTGATGTTTTCTGCTCAAAATTCATCAGAAGATGATTTTTTTTTCTGCAAAGAACATTTTTTGATTGTCTGTCAGTCACCTTTAGTTAATTCTGGGCGACAGCACTGTACTAGGTAGCTTGTGTTGTTGCATGATGCAGTGTCTGTGATTTTTCTTTTTCCGATGTAGTGGTGAACTGAGATAAACAACAATTATTGTCATTTTGGGAACCATAGTCTGCACTCACATCTTATATAAATGCTACAAATTTGTCTGCAAGGCAAATGATTTCCTTATTATGGGTGAATAGTGACACAAATTAGACTTTTTATTGAATTTTCATCCTGGAACCAGGGGGAAGAGTAATAACCTGCGACTGTCTAGGTGTCTGTAGACTCACCCTGCTCTGCAGTGCTGTTTAATTTGCTTTTTGGTGCAGTCCAATGGGGTATGAAGCCAGCTATTGATAGCTGTTTATCAACATGCTGCAATAAAGAAATGAAATTGTCTCCTCAGAAGACTTTAAGCAGTGATCCTAAGGCCATTCAGTCAGTATGGGCCGTATTATAATCAGAGTCATTTCATCAGTAAATTAAATCAACCTGAATACCCAAAACTTGAAATTGCATCATTGTATAAATAATACGTTTCGTAGTTTGGTGAAGTTTTGTAGCTGTTTTGAGTTTGTAGTTATTCTGTTCACGATCCCTGTGCTGCTTTTTTAAGGGCAAATAATGACAGTGTCCAGACGTTAGTGCCAGTGTGTCCTGAAACTCCGGGGCTGTACGTGAACTTGCTCACCGCCTCCTTCCCCGTCTTGCCTTCACCATCTCCCCTCCCTCCTGTGCTCTCTCCTCACTCCTCCATCATCCCACCTCCCCCTCCCCCCTACACCTACCCCCCTTTTTTGTCCCCTAGTGTGTCTGGCTAGTGGCTCAGACACTCAGTATCCGCATTGCGTTGCAGTGCTCCTGCGAGGAGGGGAAGAAAAGAGCATATATCAGCAATCTCTGCCCGAGCGCTGCTCTTTTTCTGTACGCACACAAAGAATTGACTCGCCGGCATGTTTTAAATTCTAGAGGAAATGCTACGCACAATAGAGCTGAATGCCAAAAGCTCTTTTATTAACAGAGGAAGATTCTTGCTTGCTATTTGTCTTATTTAAAAATATTTCAAAAATATTTTTTCCATCTGACAACAAGTAATCGTGTTCAGTATAATTGTTTATAGTGATGTTATTCGTATTAGTGGAACAAAGGTTTTCTTTTCCAAGATTCGATTTTAAATTCCCCTGACATTGTGCTTGTCTCTTATCATTGGACATGGGATGTTTGTGTAACAAAGGCAGTTACACTTATGCGATAAACTGTGCAAACAGCCGACTGTTATGTTAGTAAACTATGGAAGCAGAGCCGCAGTGGTGTGGCCACAATGGCCAGGGAGAGTTAATCACCTTTGGGCTTACTGTGGCTTCGCTTTCCCGTGCTGTGTAAAAAGACAAAAAAAAAAAAAAAAATCCACAGACACCGTCTGAGACACTCCTCCCCATCTCCACCAACCCCACCTCCTGTTCCCTCCTCTACTCACACAGATGCATGTGTGCACAGACACACATTTGCGCCTCCCCTCAGAACACATTGACTCTTTCTCCTCCAAATGTTCTAACGGCAAGTTCAAATACAGACACAAACAAACAAACAAACACACCCATGAACAACACGAAAAACACACTGCATCGTGCGTGATGGTGAGACAGGACGTCATGCCTGGAAAAAAAATGAAATGGGCTGAAAGTGGTGGGGAAAGATGAGGAGTGGGGCTGAGGTGGCGGGAGGCAGAGGGGGAGTGTGAAAGAGTATGCTGGCAAAGAAGAGAAGAAGAACAACAACCAATAGCTTGAGATATTTCATGCTTGCATAAGGGTCTCTGTGTGTATGTGTGTGTGTGATATATGTAGGTGACACAGATTTATGAAGAGAGAGGGTCAGAGATGGAGACGCTGTTGGTGGTGGTTGGGGGTTGGAGTGGTGGGTTGTTGGTACAGCACCAGATAATAGAATCAATGCCATTGTCTATGTGTGTGTGTGTTTGTACATGAAGTGTTACCTGCCACATATACACTGCTTGCCTGGACTCTTAATTGCCTGGAGAATCAGTGATGTGACTTGGCAGAGGGAAAACAGGCACAAAAAGCGAGCCAGGGACAAGCGCCTGAGTGAGGGATAGAGGAAGAGGAGAGACAAAAAAGAGAAGAAAGAAAGAGAGAGAGAAAAAGAGAGAGAGAGAGAGAGTGAGAGAGAGCGATGAAGGGGTAGAGAGGGGAAATGGGTTTTCTGTTCGCCTCGCGTTCAGCAGTCAGACAGGAGGAAGACTGGAAATGGGGTAGGATAGGTTTTATCATGCGTTACTTTCATTACCACTGGATTAATTGATGTTTTTTCCTGTCTCTCAGGGGGAAGAACGGGTCAATAACTCATCGTAAGAGTGAGTTGTGTTTCATTTGAGTGTGTGTGTGTGTGTGTGTGTGTGTGTGTGTGTGTGTCTGTACTTGCTCATGCACTTGTTGTATGCATGTGCACACAGAAATGAGTACATGAGCATGTGTGTGTTCATGTGCGGATTACCACTTGACTGTATTAAGACAACTAATGAACTATCCAAAATGTCCTGTCGCTGTCTTCCCTTTCATCTGCGTCCATTCTCATATTTCCCTTGGTTTAACATTATTATAATTTCTAACAAGAATATTTTACTCCATTCCCCCCTGATACAGTGGTCTTTGTCTGTGGTGCTTGACAGAGCAGCTGAGCAGCTCATAAAACTGGGACAGAGGCAAATATCTCAAAGCACACAGACAAAGAGGAAACACAGAGGCAGAAAAAGCTCCATGTGCCGTGTTCCTTTGTGTCGCTGCACATTTGGTTGTACGTTTGTGTTCCTAGTTACAGACAGCAAGTCGAGGACATGGTCTGGATCAACGTTGGACATCTAGCAGTTGTCCAATAAAATCTGTCAATGTCTGCGTCGACTGTCGCAAAAGAAGCTTTTAGCCTTGTATCAGTTGTTTGAACTCCAGCTGATGTTCTTCATGTTTCATCTGCCATGTCATAATCCTGTGATGTTTATTTTCTCTGAGCTGAGAGAGTAAATCAGTGTGAGTCCCTTCAAGTCTGAATGTCTTGGGGAAGTGATTGCATAATCATATCATATTATAAGGCCTGTATTGAAAATGTGGGATGATGTTTTAGTCTGTTACCAATAGCACAGTTAGCTGTGGACGTTTCTCGTACACAGACGCAGACAGACTATTAAACTGCATTTTGTGTCTGTAAACTAAGTAAGGACCACTGCATATGAGCCCTTCGCTCAGACAGGTTTGAAGCCCTTATGTTGGTCTAAAATGCAAAGCCTGATGTATACCTGAAGTTCGAGGATTTTCCACTGCGTACATATCCGTCCTCGGGCATTTCGTCTGTCTGTCTTTCTGTCTGCCAGCAGGGGGCATTTTCTTTGAGTGTTTTACTGCACAGACTGGGGCGGAATCACACGCACTGGCTATATCAGAAAGAAAGAAAGAAAGGACCTTTGAAATGTGAAACGAATGCTACCAAAATTAAAAATGATTTGTTGAGAAATGTATTTTAACATTGATTTCTTTGTCTCTTACAGGCTGTGATCCGGTTAAGATTCAGAAGACGTGTCAAGACGAAAATATATCATGTCGCACCGCATCGTCATAGACGCAGACAAAACCCATTAATAGTGGCGTACAAACTGGCTCGTATAATTCAGGTGTTTAATATTTTGATGCAATTCTAATTCCCACATGATTTTATATTTAATGTAGATTCAAGTTTTTTTTCCTGAGGAAATCTTTTAACATTGTGACAGTGTCTGTCCACGTTGGTGTGTTTCATTGTCCCTGAGACCCTTAACCTGTGATGATATGAAAGGTCACAGGTGAGGTCCTTGGGAACAAAGGAGCCCACAACAACTTCTGAATGCCACAACAGTTCTTGTCGTTAGACTTTACCAGACAACACGTCAGCGTCTTTACCTGAGATCGTGACGTTATTACAGAAATGCATGACAGATCGCAGTGAAACTGCAAAATGTCTCTAATACATGATGTCATCTGAAAGAATTTAGAAATTTCCAGAAACTGCCAAGACAGTGGTTTCCTGTAGGGGGCAGTACCTTTTGGCGGACTTTGTGAGACACATATAATCAATGAGAAGACTGCCAATGGTCGTGACCCCGACGAATGATTCACCTGGGAATGATTCTAGGCTTGTTCCATAAAAGGATTACAGTGCAAATCTGTTCATTTAACAAATGGGAAAAATTAGGGGAAAAGATGATCATATGAAGAGTGTTTATTAGGTATAGATTCAATTATTATAAATTATTGGAATAATGCTTAATTTTATAATGGTCTGTGGCTATGAATTAACTTTTTTATTTTGAGACACTGTTAAAACATTTGAATAAAGTGTTTGAAAAGTGTTATCTTGCATTTGATTAATTAGATAAACTAGGTTTTGTACCTGAAAGATTGACATGATATCAAAGAAGAACGGATTAAAATGATTCTGCAGTCTGCTCCAAAGTCACACTTAACTGACCACTTAACAAACCCCAACCATTTCCAGGTGAATACATAAAAACTGTTGTGGTCTGTTCTCAGACTCTGGCCTTGACACTCAGCCACGATGGCTCAGTGTTCCCTGGCCCTCAGCCCTCCTTATGTTTGTGCATCCCAGGACGGTTGACATTGATTATGCTGGAGATAGACTGAGACGCATTAGTACCCAGCTCGGGACTGCCGCTGAAAAACACATTAACCGGCTACATTGGGAGCCCTGTCTGGTAACCATGGCAAAGCACACAGAGGGGAGGAGGGAGGATGGAGGGGTGAGTCGGGGCAACGGGTTCAGAGCACAGTCTCTCAGGATTTGTCTTTCTCAAAGACTCCTTTCCTTTGGCCATGTCTGTCATTTTCCCTCAGCCTCTGCTGTTAAAGCGACAGCCTCCCACTCTCTCTCCCCGCACTCACATATAAATACATATTTCTGTCTCGTCTCCTGCATTCCTGTCATTGATGGTGACCCCATCACTCTGGCCACATCTCATACTCTGTCACATTGTCCTCTTTTACCCTTTCCCTTTTGTTCTCTTTCCATTATAGTTTCGGTGGTGAGCTAGTTAAAATGGACAATCCATTTACAATATACACAGTTTAATGTGTACAATCTCTATACTTTTTTATGTAACAGAATGATAATTTAAGTACTAATGAATTTATTATTTCTTGAAAGATATAAAAACTTTGGTTCAAACTGATTATAAGTATTGAGATTCCCTCTAATGGGATTTGGTCCCAAGTGCATTGTTCATGGACCTGCTTTTTCATACTTTTGCAGAGTAAAAGAGTTATACCTGTAGGTGGCAGTAATACGCTACATACCCACTGGTACAGGCCCTGGTTGAACTAGGAAAGAGTCGTTTAAGTTACATAATAAGCAGTACGAGCTCTTTCCCGAAAGTATGCAGTGTTACTTTGTGGGAGTACTCCACTACATCAACTGGATGACAGTGAGTTTTTGCATATTTATTTTTTTTCAACTGGCAGTCTTTGCAATATTCAACTTAGTTTCTACAATGTGGAGTTTTTGCTGTCATGTCGAAAACACCCCACAATTATTATTGCTTTAAATAGACAACACCAAGAGATTTTATAATTTTGTTGTTTTTAGATAAAATGCGTGTTGAAATGTGAGTGAAATGTGTTTTTCACTTACATTTTCTGTTATAATAAATGATTAACGTCCATCTATCTATACACACACGTACACAGACATACATACATACATACAGACGTACATAGCGGCGACATTGTGTCGATTGATATGTGGTTTTAATATCGGGTACAGATGGGGAACGAAGTGTTGGCTCTACTAGTTCCTATGGAGCCGCTTAACCTGGTGAGGAGCGGAAGTGGTCACACATTTTAAACATCCAGCATAACCTCAAGTGGCGCGCTTTCATCTCATCTGCTACCACATAAACCAGTCTTCGGTTGAAAACCAAAACAGATACAATCTGTAAGGAAGACTTATTAAAGGTGAGTTTTACTGTCACTCATACGTGTTGATTTATCATTTTGAGCGGCTCGCGTCCGTCTGCCTACGTCTGCTTTGGTTGTGACTATTTCCTGGGTATCAATCTGCTTCAAAGTCCTGATGTTTTTAAAGCCTTACGTCTGATTAAATTAGGCCTGTTACTAGTGCAGAAATTTATTTTTTCGGTTCGTACGATTAAAAAAAACAGCACACCGTCAAAAATGTGAATTCAACCTAACATCTGGAAAACTATTATTTCGCGTCGATGGCGCACATGCTAATGTTCAGTAAATAGATACAGCCGAATAAACATACCCTGTGAATACCGTTTACAAAATACAAAAATTGACTGAACCCATACTCATAAATTTCTAAGTTACACGAGAAACGCGAGTTGGATTATTTGCCACTATACCGGCGACATAATAACTAAACACTCGTTCCGTCTTGGGGTTATCCTGGAAATAAAAAAACAAAACACTTTTACTCTTGAATTAGTATGGGAAAATGTAGGAGGAAAAAAGATAAAATTAATTCTGTTTTAGAACAAAAACTAATTGTGATTTTTAAAAGGTATTTAGTACTTTTAATGTTGTATTTTTAATACTGTGTAGGTCTGCGGGGCGGAACGAATTGTTTGCGCTTTTGTTTCCTCTACAGCCGATAAGATGAGCAGAAGTAGTCACAAATTTAAACAGCTTACACAATAACAAAAGAGGCGTACGTTCGGCTCTCTGCTATCGCGTGAGTCAGTATTCAGTTGAGAACAAAAAATAAGGAAGGCTACTTAAAGGTGAGATTTGCTGTTATTCAGTCTCACCGTTTTATCAGCGTTTTGCGACTCGCTTTTGTTCGCCTGTTTCGGTTGTGACTATTTCCTGGAAATCATTCTCCTACGTAGTAATCTTGTTTTTAAGGCCGTAGGTCTGATTCAGTTGGGGTTATTACTGATGCAGCTATCTATATTTTGGGTCCGTACGATTTAAAAACAAAATTAACAGCACATCGTAAACTGTCTAAATCCATTAATCATCAGATAAATATGAGTTATTGTTTTCGGCGTCTTGGCGCCATGTTGCTTATCTCTAGGTAACCGTAGCTGCAGCTTCCCGCCATTTAGTAATTTTTTTTACCCTCTGGAAAATAGATGTAGCCGAGTTAATCTACTATGGTAATCTACGGAAGTTGACTGAATTTAACTGCGAAAATAAAAATATATATTAAACGCGACAGTACGAATATTGCGGTTTAGGTTGAACTTATTGTTCCCGCACTATAGCAGCAGAGAGGACGGAGACAAAGACTGTACAAATTACAGCAACTAGATCTAAACGAAAACAATTCACATTTTATAAGTTATAACTATTATTATCGGAGATTTTGCCGTACTATTTGCAATATAATTTACATATACAAAAACATTTTCCCTTTTTATGGATTTTTTGTTTTTGCTAAGCTGTAAAAAAAAGTTTAATTTTACATTTAATTGGTATAAAATTATAGGAACACATGTAAGATTATGTATTTTATTTTTAAATGTGATTTACAAATACTTAGTGGGATTTTAATATTGTGTACATGTGTATAAAAAGCTTTAAAACCTTAACACTTCTTTAAGTTTGATTAATGTCAATCAATCCACAACTTACAATGCATTTAAACACTTGCTTAATTTGGAATTTTTTTTATACATGAACTAATTAAATATTTGTTGCTGTTTATTTCAAGGTGTTTTTAACAAATGAGCTGAAACCATGGAAGAGGAGGTGAAGATGTCTAGCAATGAACAAGGGGGTGATTTAAGCAAAGATGCTGTGTCTGATACTGACAATACCCCTGCTTTAAAAGGAAAGGAGAAATCACAGGGTTCAAGGAGGCTGAAGGGTGGTGACCCTGACAAAGTTTCAGAGATTTCAAATGGTGTGTCTAATGTGCCCAAGAAAGGAAGAGGACGTCCGAAGACGAAAACAGTGGAAGATAAATCAGGAGAGGGCCATGATCAAACTGACCAGGATAATGCGAGCAATAATGAAGAGAACACGCAGGAAAAGCCTCTCAGCACATCTGGAGAAGACGTGGCAAATGGTAGCTCTGGACCAAAAGCAGGAAGGGGTCGTCCAAAAGGAACCTCAAAGCGCAAGTCAAAAAGTTTAACACAAGATGGAGATGGCGCTCCTTCCCAACCAATAAAAAGAGGCCGACCAAAAGGATCTCCAAATAAGACACCTCGACTGGTGGCTGAGTTGGGCACTGATATCAAGGTTAAAACTGATGGAAGTACAAACCTGACAAGTTCAAGAGGTCGAATCAGGAAGATTCGGGTACCATATAGTGGGGCACCGCAAATTTCCAAAAAAAGTCCCAGAGGAAGGGGAAGACCACGAAAAATTGTTGAAGATGAAGATGATGATGATGACGACGATGAAGATGATGACGACGACGATGAAGATGACGATTCTTACCAGACAGTCAAAAGAGCCAGAGGTCGACCTAAAGGATCTAAAAAGAGCAGCAAGTCCCAAGATCGTGTAACGGCAAAGAAAAAGCGCAGTCAATCAAAACAAATGACAGTCAAGAGAGGAAGGCCTAGAAAACATCCCTTACCCACACCAGAGGAGTTGAAGAAACCAAAAGTATGGAAGCCACTGGGCCGTCCGAGGAAGTACCCACGGGTCGATCCTCCAGAAGGTGCGTCATCGCCTGTCCGCAGAGGCCGCGGCCGTCCACGCAGGGCTGAATCAAAGAAAGGTGCTCACTTGCACACGCATTCGTCTAAGGGTCCAGTGTCATTGCGCAGTCCAGCTGATGGAGCCCCGAAAAAAAGAGGCAGACCACAACTTTCTGCAAAAAACCCAGATGTCACTTCACGGAAAAGAGGTCACCCCAAAAGCTTGCCCAGCAAAGAACATAAAGCAGGTGGTTCATCAGCAAATGAAGGAGAACAGGAGATGCAGATAAACAACAGCAAGCCCAGCGAAGATGCTGACACAGTTGAGAAACAGGACACAGACATCCAGGCTTGATAATAGCTCAGGTCTCACCAAAAAGTTGTAGTTGTAGGGTAGTTGCTGTTTAAAAAAAAGAGAGAGTACACTCTTTGTATGTGCAAACACGTTTTTAACATTTTTGTCAGAGTAGATGTCCAGCAGCTCCTCTGTTTTTAAACTAACACGTTGATCTGGTTTAAATGTGTTCAATTATGTTTTTCTAAAGCAGATCTTTTTCTGTCTTCTGGGCAAGTAGTTCTTCTAATCTTCTCCAAATGGCATGTAGAGTGGTGTTCTAGACTTTCCAGTTTTCATTTAGATTTTAAATGTAGACTATTTTAGTTTTGAATGTTACAGAAACAGTGCTTAAGAATGAAAGAAAGAAATGTCTTTTAGCTTCTCCCTATATCCACTTCTTTGAATGGCATGTGTTTCTTGCAAAGTCCAACAGTCAGTGCCTCCATTTTAAATTGTTTATTTCTATTGTTTTCAAATTACATCAACTTTTTTACTGGATAAGTAGGGAATGGAGCGTGTGTTTTGCCCGCAATAGACTAAATTTACATTACATTTGCAATGTAAGACATTTGGCTAACTAGCTTACTGGAACCAACCAATTTGTGCCATGTACACCAGCATGATTACATTTTTCATGCTTTTTTTTTTAAATTGGTGTTTTAAATTAGTGTTTCTCAGCCTTTCTAGAGCAACAGCGCATATTCTACACTGGAAGAATTTCACGGCACACCAGCAAACAAAATTGCCACCAAAGGTACATGCAATAAAATAGACGGATCTTTTAGTTTCAGTTTACACACAATTTACTTGTTTAGTTGAACAAGACAAGACTGCTTTGTTTTAATTTTTTCACAGAGATGTTCTGTCAGAGTTTCCAGCCAACGCCCCAGATAGCATGCCGTTCTGGTCTCTAAAGTCTAAGGATAAGCAGCGGTTACAGAGCCCTCGGTTGGATCATGGTAAAGCCTATTATCCAAGTGTATACTGAAAGGTTTAATGGTTCTTAATTTAACAGCTGATACTGTTGAAATCCTTTCTCATCACCAACAGTTATTTTGGGCAGTAAATTAATTTGAGTGTTAAATTGCTGCACTAAACTGGTTCTATGGGTTAACTTAAATAGTTTTTGGCAGTGACCTGTACCACGTTTTTTTTTTACGTTCAAGTCAAGAGAACCTTAAAATTTGACCACTGAGCAAGAATGTTCCACATTGAGACTTTACATTTTGAAGTTTTTCCTCAAATTTTTAGTTTTTTTTTCTCAAATTGTGATGTTCAAAGATTTTGAACGAAGAATTGTTTATTGATGCTATTTCACTTTTGTGTATCGACCTTAATCGTTTCATCTTTTAATGTATCTTGTGTTTTTTTTTTGTTTTTTTTTGTATTATTATTCTGCATCAGTACAGCAGAAACAAGTGTCCATTAAAACATGCATTCCTGGATTGGAAGGAAAGCTTGGTTGAATGACAATTTAATTGTGTTTGAAAGTAACTGTGACAGCTTGTATTTCCTGATTTGCGGCCCACAAGATGATTGGTATTCTATTAATTTCACAAAAATAATTTTAATTGCTTTTGTGCACCTGGTGTTAAAAAACATGTGCCATCATAATGTATGGTGAGGGAGAGGTTCAAGCCAATGCCAAATTCTTAATTCTCTGCTGTCCATTTTCTGTTGGTAGAAAATTTGAGATAATTAAAATGGGGAAAAAAATGGAAAATTTGTTTTTAGTGGGAATATTTGGTTCTTATGTGTGTTTTGAGCAAGAATTTTAAAAACATTTTGAGTTAATGGTCTTGAAATAAATGTATTGTTTTTAACAGTCTGGTCTAAAAATAATTCTGTGTGTAACATGTCCCCATATCACATTTTATTTTAAAACATCACCAAAATATAATGACAGCACGTGTTTGTCAATTGTCATAATACAC
>NC_024324.1:5390728-5395460 GCF_000523025.1 Cynoglossus semilaevis | reverse complement strand
AAGATTTAAAACAGCTGCAAAAAATATTGAAGGTTGAGACGTAAACCTTTTCTAATCAGTATTATCATTGTTCGTCGTTATTTTAACTTTTAAATTCTGGGTCCTTCTTTGAAAGATATCTATTTTATTCATGTTCTATTAGGATAGTTTAGCAGAGGGACACAAATTATGGTACGACTTAACTAAGACATGCGGTCAGCTGTTTGGTTTTTGCCCCGTCAACAAGTCCCTGCAAAATGGTGGTCTGCACGTCCCACGCCCTCTGCTGGCTAAAAAGAGTTCCGGCCATATTTATGTGGGGAACAAAAATCAAACCAAAACATTTCTCAGAAACAACACAAATCTTTAAAAAAAATAACGTATATTGTTCACCAGAAAGTCTAAACTATATATCTCTGTCAAAAATGAACCAAGCTTATCTTAACTTTGATTGGCAGAAAAAAAAGTTTTTTTTTCTTGCGGGTAGCAGCTCCACCCTATGAGTCCTGTGTCACGAATGCACTCTATGTCAGTGGAGTGTCAAAGATCGGCTCAGCGGACAGATGATTCACTACAGACTGAAAATCAACAAGTCTGGACCTCAACTTATAAATCCCCTTTTTACCCCAGTTGTATGTCAGACGATCTCTTTAAAGTCTTTACAATCTAGACAACAAAATAAATAAAAAACAAACAAAAACCCCCCACATACATTTAAAGCTATAAATAGTCGTTTCACTATTGTGAAATACTGACACATGGATTTAGTGGTTGGAAAGTATAGTGCAGTGGTTTTATCAAATGATCAGGTCAGGACTCGTCATCCTGACAACAGTCAGTGACTCATTCTCTCCACCTGTAAAAGAAAATATCTTTGATGGATGGAAACCAAGAAGAAAGAGCTTCTCTGTGAGGGACTGGAATTGAACCAATCTTTTGTGATAATGAGAACAGTTGTACCACTGTGAAATGGTTAGATTAATAATCAAGTAATAATTAAATTAATCATTAAACAAATGATAAAGTCAATAAAGTTATTACAGAGGGAAAATAAATAATGGGCGTAGAGCACCGACCTTCACCTCTTTCTTCACAAAGCCTGTTTAGACTTGAGGGTAGAGATGTTTATTTTTCTGCTTTATTAACAATCTTAGCAACATGTGGTGACGTTACATGTGGGTGTAAATACCTCCCTTCAGCAACACTCCTTGTTGGACAACATAAGAGTTAACACAGCAGCTTCTGTGTAGAAGACGGCTTTTACGAACAACAACAAAATTAAATCAACAAATGTTACATGTTATACTTTTAGGACAGTGATGTACAATACATCATACATCAAACATCATACAACAAAAATGAAAATGGTGAACGTCTGGAAAAGCCTATTTGTCAGAATAAGATAAGATAACGAGGAGGACTGCTACGAGGGGTACGAAAGGGGAAAAAGAGGGAAAACATTGAAAAAAAGTAAATTTTCTGTGTTTTCTAATTTATCATGAATCCATATACTAGTTTAATTTGTGTTGTTTATATCACGGAGTTAATTGCATGTAAATTAAAAGTTAAATATATGGAATTTGCACCTGAATCCTACTACCTGGTGGATGGATGTGATTGAAGATCTAAAATGTTATTAAGAAACTTCTCATATGTTCTCTATTTATTTATGTTTTTATGTATTAATTTATTAATTATTAAATAATTTGTTTTAATTTGTATTTATCTGTAGACAAAAATCGACAAATTATTTTACATTAATAAGTAAATATACGTGGCGCTTTGGCCCAGAGGCAATGTCTCTGTCATTTATGTCATTAAATTTACGTCATTTCATCTCCCTGGTTTGCGCATGCGTAGCAAGAGCTTTTAAATTATACCGGAAATCGGCGCGCTTGTTTTTCAAACAAACATTTGGTCGTCGTTGAGTGTGTGGGGATGTCTCGATGGGAAAGATAACGCGACAGAAACAAACTTTTAACGTTTTAACTACATAATAAAGCAGTTTTGTGTAATGTTCAGTCATTTTATGGACACTAGTGCGTTAGTTTTTTCTCGATAAACTGTTTTGGCGTCAAGTTAGCCTGCTAGCATGTTTAGTGCTGCGGCCTAGTGTTTTCATCTCTGTGGACACTCAATGCACAGCGGATGGCTCTTCCGCAAAAGACAAATGTTGACAAACCGAAAGGTAATAATTAAACTTTGAAGATTATTTTCTGTTATTACACGTTATTTCATTTGTTCAATTGAACAGTCTGAATTTCGTTCGGGTTAAATGTAATTTCTTATGAGTTGACTGTACTGATACCACAACATTGTTGCTTTTTTGGTAATGTTGTCAATTATCTATCTATCTTTTATTTCTTTCTGCACACATCTACAAATTCTTTCTGCATTAACGACAATGTAGACTGCGGTACCTTTAAAAATGTATGTGGTGTCCAGTCCATTTATTGACACAAGTACGTTAGTTTTTTTTCTTGATAAACTTTTGTTGTCTTACCGACAAGGTGAGGATCTCCTCCTCTGTCTATCACCCTGAGGTATCCTACTTTTTACCCTATTATGGGTTTTTCTTTGGAGACCCTCGCATCTCCCAAGAAAAACCATAAGGGGAGGGGATGTTTTCCACTTTTTTTTCTTTCCTCTTTTTATATGTAATGGATTTGAACCACTGTAAAGCACATCGAGTTTGCCTTTTGCATGAAATGTGCTCTATAAATAAAGTGGAATAGAATTTAATAGTATTCAAAGAGGAAGTCAAAGTTCTAAGACAGAATGAAAAAACTTTATTTATAGATACTCTGCACTTTTTGCACCAGGTCTCAACCTGCTTCTTTGCTTTGTAAGAACTTTAAAACCCTACAAATGTTCTTATAATTTTAGAAGATGATGCACCACTTGGAATTGAAGAGCAGTTAAAATGATGTCATTGCTGTGATGGTTCTTTTTAATGAGTATTAAAGGAGTAAAAACTTGATCAAATAAATCACAACAGGTCTATCACTTGTTGTAGTTCAACATAAAACACCATTCTGTTTTAGAACATTTGTCTTGGCTCAGCACATGAGATGTCTTTTTTGTTGGACATTTATAATGAAGATGGACAGAAAAGTGTCTTAAACACAGCAGATATCTGCTGAAGACTAAAACACATCCTGTTTTTACCTTCTTTGTCCACAGACACCGGTGGCCTCTGCATCTTGTCCAGGTCTTCACAACCAGATGCAGAGATTGTCCCAGGAATGACCACGTGACCTTTTTGGGAATATAGCCAGTGCTCATGGACAGTAAGGTACAGTTCTCAAACCTGTGTGTGTTAGGATTTTGGTTTGGGATTGGGAAAGAGAAGTTGGAATAAGGGTTAAGGTTTGGAAATGGATGGATTAGTTGGGATTGGGATTAGGAATAAAGCAGTTGGTATGATCAAAACTAACATACTATAGTAATAAATTTAAAAAAAAATCTTCACAAAATAAAACGTTCTTAAAAGTTTATAAAAATACACAAATTTTCATGGAAATGCCTAGTTATTTCCTTTTCCAAGGTTAAATTTCAGAAAATGTATACTTGTATACTTTTTTGGTACGCCAACTTTTGATCACAATAAAATACTATTCTAATAAGATCCTGACAATGCCACCAATGACTATTGTGAGGTTCTGCTCATTCTACTGAAATCTCTCTATGTGTCAGTCAGATCCCTTGTGTTCTTTTAATGGAGCAAATAGGAGAAGATTCTAGACTTAACTGGTGTTTATTACAGAATCAGCAAAATAGACAGTTCCAGAGCTCTGGGTCAGATCTACGTGTCCCTGACAAACAGCATAGGATGTCAGTTGACCAAGTCAACAAGGGGAAAAAATATTTAAAGATTTTTTTCTTTAAAAAAATGGAATGCGTTTCTGAAGTAGATGTCCATTTTCAGAAAAGTTTTAAATCAAATGAAAATGTCTATATTATGTTTTGGAATAGTTTTATTCATCCAGCCAAATAGTAACAAGTTTGACGTAATTAATATACTAATGAGGATTTATTTTTTAGTTTTTATACAACACATTACTAATACGTCAGAGCCAGGTTCACCACCAGGAACAACATCCTTTCTTTTTATTTATTTTTTTTATATGATTTTCAGGGTATGGAGCAGGCGTGGGAAAACTTTTTGATTCGCGGGCCACAATTGTCCTAAAATTGAACAGGGGTGTCAGTGTCAGGAGCAGCTGGATGGAGGGTTTGTACGAACTAAGATAAATTACATGTAAAAGTCATGCATAAAGGCTAAAATGCTTTTATCATTTTTTTTCTATTCTATTTCTATTGGGGAAACTTGGGTATTGCAGGGAAAAGTCTGAATATACATATATACAGAAAGTCTCACAGTTGGCACTTTGATTTTTCTTTTTGAAACTGAATTTTTAATTATTTCTAAACTTCCTCGTCTCTCAACTTGGTGGCGTGTGAACAGAGTTTCAAGCGTTTTCCACTTTACAAACCTAAATGTGTATGAACTGCGTGTGTTCTTTATTTTAACTGACAGGTGAATGTGTTTTAGGTATACCAACTTTTGATCAAAATAAAATACTATACTAATAAGATCCTGAAAAGGTCTTCAGTCATAAAAGTTTCTTAAAAATGAATGAAAGTGCACTCATTTGCCTTAAATTACTTAGCTCTGTCAGTTGTTGTGGTTAAAATTCAGATAAAATACATATTTTTGCTACGCCAAACTTTTGATCACAGTAAAATACTA
>NC_024324.1:5385482-5390628 GCF_000523025.1 Cynoglossus semilaevis | reverse complement strand
CGCGCCCCCTACGGTTGACCGCTGAGACTCACATCCTTTTTTTCTTTTCTTTTTTTGAGTTGGTTTAGTCTCTTAGAACTTTTTCTTTGATAGAAAGAGCGTGCTTTGACGACTGTAACAAATAAGCTCATTGGTGAAAATATATATATTGTGTATATATATATATACCTATGTATATATATATGTGTGTGTATATATTTATATATATATATATATATATATGTATATGTATATATATATATGCCGGAGTGAGCCCCTTTTTCAGCCCGGGAGTTTAATGCTCAAACCCGGTTGGTGGCACTGATATTGAACATATGTCTATGTATGTTGTTTTTAAACATATCACGTGTCTCAGTTAGTGAAAATGGTTTAACAACCTCTGAGGTTTAAAGCATCAAACACTATGAAGAGCTGCAAGACCATAAATAAAAATAAATGATGCTTTGGTGCCGCCTAGTGGCTACAGATGCTGCCCACCACCAGTAGAACAACGGGGCGCCCGCAGCAATGCTCAGTTCTCAAGCAAAAATCACACAAATATACATTAACAAAAGTACAATAGTCAAATGGTACAAAAGCAAGGTATACACACAACTTCAAGAGTCCTGCACGTCCACGTTGGAAGCTGTAGCTGGAATTCAAGTGGTCCCTCTGGGCAGCAAACTGTCTGGGCACCACAGACATTAGATAAATAAAACAAAGCTCTTTAACCATGGATAACTTCTAAAATGATCATGAATAATAAAACAATACATTTAATAATTAAAGCAAAAATGAATTAATATGGTCAAAATACCAAGAGCAGGGGAAAAAAATCTAAAAATCACTCACCTTTCCATCTCAGCCATTGGTTCGGACTGGGTCGAGTTGCAAATTAGAAATAACTACCACCTGTGACTCTTAGAGCTTGGGCAAACATTTTCGGTGTTTGACGTCTGCTGCGTCTTTGTGGCGTGACTACGTACGGAAAACAGCGGGATTGGTGGTTATGATGAAGGATCATCATCATCGTCATTTCTCATTTGTCACTTCGCTGATCAAACATCTTCATCCTGATCTTTATCACGTCCATCGATCTTTTCCTGTGTGTTTCTTCACTCTCCTGTGGTTTTATCCACCTACCCCCTAAGCAAATGTCCACATCATCTCCTGTCCATCACTGGTACTTATCAATAAAATGATTAATCTTTTACCTTCTCATATTCAGCCTCCTATCTTCAAGCCATACACCTTATAGAAGGTCTCACTACAACCATGTACAAACTAACTCTAACTAACTAACTAAGCTGTCAAAAATTATCAGGATCACACGCCTACAATTTAGGCTTCACACACTTATTCTCCACACTGCACAAATTATCAACAAACTCCTGCAATTACACCTCATTTCCTCATATGTCTGTGTTCATGCATCACTGCAATCCAAGCCTTAATCCAAACCACAGAAATTTATTTGGATGCAAAAGCTGTTTTATGCAAGAAAAAAAAGCAACATGAGAGGATGCATATTTACAAGAAACAATGCACGTTAGTAATCACACATTGGCATGGACAGTGTAAACAGAAATGTACTGTACATTAAAATTAGATGTACTGTTGAAAGGCAAGATAAAGGGGGGAGTGGGAGGGGATAAATCGAGATAAGGTTGTGCTTTCTACATTTGGAGGATGTTGAAGTCAATGACCACATCATCAATCATCAGCCAAACTAGAACCAAAATGCAGTGACACACCCTTGACGGTGTCTTTTGAACATGAAAGCACTAAAGTCACCGGGTTGTATGTTTTGGAACATTGGACATGCTTTATTTCAGAACTTTTCACAATTTATTTAAACATCTCACATATACAAAATAGGTACAATAGACTTTGTGGTGTCACGTTTTGGGAGAAAGAGAGAAAGAGAGAGGCCGACTAAAAACCTTTTTTCAGAATTGGATGAAGTGTGTGCTGTCAGTATGAACACTGGCTGTGGGATTTGAAGAGTTTAAAAGCCTGGACAAATAGAGTCTAAACAAAACAAAAAAGAGACCAAAACAAAAACCAGACATTAGATTTAGGAAAATTCCACCTGCTTAAAGTGGGGGAGTATCAGGGGACCAATGAGAGACTCCACAGACGTCAATACAAAGTAATACAGTAAAAAGTGGTTTCGCTCCAAAGCTGCATGTTAGCACCAAAGATCTCTGCTTCAAGTAACTGAGCACCTTCCAGAATGGGACATAGCTTGAAGCATTTGAAGTCTTAACATCTCAGTTGTGGACCCAAGTTTTGTCAATAGTATTTTCTTTCGGTACAGGCATGAGGTAGTTTAAACCTTTTTTCATGGAAATTGTGGTTTTAAACCTCCTCTTTGGAAGATATACAAAGACCACAAAGTGATGCATACTTTCAGCGTTTTTATTACACTTCTTTTATTTTTTACAAAAGGATGACATGATGTCCCACAACAAGGTGTTTTCCCGCGTCCCTTTGGGCTGCTGTATTAATTTGCATTGCACAAACGCTCCGTTCAGTCCGTTTAGTCCTCTCTGATAGTTGCCCATCTTAAGCAAGTGGATGTGCAGGGAGAAATCAGCATTCAGTATAAAAAAAACAACACAGAAAGAAGGGCAGAGATTTTGTTTTTTTTTCGTTCTTTCTCTCTTTGGGGTGTTAATTTATCATGAGTCTATTTATTTGAAACAGACTGGGCCAATGTCCAAACCAAACTCCTGTTCAGCGCCACCAATGTCCAAAGGTGCAATGTCGAGGATGGGCAGGCGAGATGGTTTATTTGTTCTGTACTCAATGACTGTCTTGCTCCATTCACCAGTGTGTCTCTGCAGAGGTAGTAAAGGGGAAAAGGAGAGTTTTAGAATAGTGCTATTTGGCCCTGGAAGAACTTGGTCGGAGCTGTGACAGACTGCTTAACACTAGAATGTAGAAGCAAAGAGCTACTCACAGTGCAGCCGTCCTCCAGCACGGTGAAGGTGAAGCGGCTGTTGCCCTCGGCCCTCAGCTCCACATCATTGGAGCCCTGGAGCACCACAGCCTTCTTCAGGTTACCGCTCTCATCTTCCATGTAGGCAACGCTGTTCTTGCAGTGGTAGGTGATGTTCTGGCTGGCCTGGTTGGACAGCAGGCGCATGAAAGCCAGCTGAGTAGCCATGCTCTGTGGGCTGAGGGTCTCGTCGTTGTAGGTGAACTACAAGTAAATCAGAGGAACACAGTCAGAGTTGATCAAAAATACTGTACCTGAACACAGAATGCATTTTCATTGCCGTGCTAAAACTCCTGACGCTCACCTCGGTACCGCCGTTGATGGTCTCGCCGAACCAGACGTGTTTCTTGCCCTCAGAGCTTCTGAACCAGTTCTTGCGGGCAATGCTCTCAGGGTGGGCATGGATGCAGGTCTCGCGGGTGTCGAAGTTGCAGAAAACTTTGATAGCGTCATTGATGCAGCCCTGGTTGGGGTCAATGTAGTAGAAACCTACGCAGAATGAGAAGATGGTACTATTAAATGTGGATCTTTAAGAGAAACTTGAATTAAAAGATTTTATAGGTTCCAATATCAGCTTACCACTGCTCCAGTCAGGGTGGCTGAGCTTGATGTCACGGCAGGTACGGGCTGGGTTCTTTCTGGATCCCTCAGGGGTGAGCAGGTTATCGATCTGAGTGTTGAGGGACTTGATGGTGGCATCAACCTCGTAGTCCTTGGCTCTCAGGGCAGGCTGATCGGCTCTGTACTCATCATAGCCAGAGACATCATATCCGCCACCAGAGGGGCCAGGGGGTCCAGGCAGACCGGGAGCACCAGCGGGACCCTGAGATGGACACAAAGTTGAATTATTGGAAGACTTTAGACTTTACAGACCAATACTGGATCAGATATTTTACTGAGCTCTTAGTACCGCGGCTAGAGTCACACTGACAAGGTGTACAGGACACAGTTTATCTGAAGTGTAAATCTGGAAATTAAGATAGAGACAACAAATGGAAAAATATTGTAAATGTGCTTACAGCAGGTCCAACATATCCGGGAGGTCCACGAGCACCAGGGGCACCAATGGTTCCATGGGAGCCAGATCTTCCATCCTTACCAGGAGGTCCGTGGGGTCCAGCAGGTCCCTAAAGCAAGAGATAATCCATGATATGATGTTGCAGGGTGTGACTAATATAACATTCTTTTTACATACAACTGCAGCCAATGTCGACCAAATGTCTTTTATAATATAATATGGAGATTTTGGTTTAAGGCTTTATTAGTAATCAAGATTTTCAAAAAATGATCAAGATGATGCAGTCTGAAAATAACCCTGAAGGTGGCAGTAATACAATGGAAATGGCTAGATATTCAAATTGGTAGATAAGGTTTCCAAACATTTCATCCAACTCCTGTTGGAGGAGTGCAACACTACAGAGCAGCGAGAAACTCAGCGCTAATTTAGCTAGCCAGCCATATAGTTGCCACAGCCTGCTATCAAGAATTGTCCTAAAGTTTTTTTCCTATATTGGTTAAATGTAGAAAATTAGAAATTAGCCACTCACTCGGGGTCCAGAAGCTCCGGAAGGTCCAGCAGCTCCAGTGTCACCAGAAGGTCCCTGAAAAGACAGGGAGCAAATTGCTGACATTGTACTGACAGGTTTTATGTGAGCTCATCATTTGAAGGCATCACTCACAGAAGGTCCAGGCATTCCCTGGAGACCAGGATGTCCACGCAGACCCTTCATGCCTCTCTCTCCTCTCTCTCCAGCAACTCCCTTCTCACCACGGGCTCCAGCGGGTCCCTATGACACACAAGTACAGGAACACAGAAGTGTCAGAATCAGTGGAGACCATTCTGCAAATATATGATTATCTTTTTTTCCCTGTACTTACAGGGGCACCTCTGGAGCCAGCGGGTCCAACAGCTCCAACGGAACCAGATGGGCCCTAAGGAAAATTACAAGATTAAAAAAAAGGAGATGAATCAAACAATCAATAGATTACTGGCAATGCGATTTGATGAAATTTGATGAAGTACTTACAGCCTCGCCACGGTTTCCAGGTCTACCAGCGGGTCCAGAGGGTCCAGCGGCTCCAGGGGCTCCAGCAAGTCCCATGGCACCAGCAGATTCGGGCTCACCACGGGCTCCCTAAAAATGGAGGGAAACACCATGTTCA
>NC_024324.1:5368377-5385427 GCF_000523025.1 Cynoglossus semilaevis | reverse complement strand
GAAACCACATGTTCACATTAAACCACACTTGACATGTGTTTGTGTCGGTTGAGTAGTTTTAAAACTGTGAGAAGTGCATTACCTTGAATCCAGGAATACCAGGACGGCCAGGAGGTCCATCATTACCAGGGCTTCCCTGTGGACAGCAAAGATCATGGTTTCAGCCTCTTTATTAGCAACCTGAAGTTGCTTCAACTTTGTTGTTTTGTGCATGATGTCACTGAAAGTTAATCCTCACCTCACGTCCAGCCTCTCCCTGAGGTCCGGTCATACCAGGCAGACCAATGTTTCCAGGAGGACCACGGGCTCCAGGAGCACCAGCAGGTCCAAGTCTTCCAGGCTCTCCCTACGGTAGGACACAGAAGAAAGAAACGACTGGAGACTCTTTTTGATTGATATTGACCAAAGAGGTGAGGCAATCAGGTGGAATTAAGTATTCTAAACATGTATTATGGTAGTAAATGTTGTTCAATGGATATAATTCAATAATGCATTATATATATAATACAATTTAAGCATGTTGCCTTTAATGACCATTAGGTTGAAATGCATAAGAAAAAATTTTTTTTTTTATTCTGATCTTCCTCAGAGCATTTTTAATTCAAATCTGAGGAGACGACTTGTTTGTCTTTTAACCACAGGTTTACTCCTGCTGCTATTGGAACAGCATTAGTTTAAAGAATATCAAGTGGAACATGACTCTATGGTGGTCTTACCACAGCACCAGCACCACCAGGCAGACCACGATCTCCCCTAGTACCAGGCAGACCAACGAATCCTTGAAGACCAAGAGGACCACTGGCACCAGGAGCACCAGGAGGACCCTAAGGACAGAACATGGATAAAAGCATTCAGGATGGACATCATCAGGTCTCGTTGGGTTTTTTTACAACAAAGTCTCCAGAGATTTTTAAAAATTCTGTGGGAAATGAACAATGACTCACAGCGGGACCGCTCTCTCCAGATGGACCCTTATCTCCAGAAGCACCAGGAGGTCCAACCATACCCTGCTCTCCAGGAGGACCAGCGGGACCAGAGTCACCACGGGCACCACGAGGACCATCCTTACCAGCGGGACCAGAAGCACCTGGAGGTCCAACAATACCCTGGGGAGAAAAAGCAGGACACGTCACATGATGGCTCGATAACAAGTGAAGAAGACACATATCACTTTGGTGTCTACTTTGTTTCTCTGCGTATGCAGGTATATTTTTATATAAAAGATAGCACTTACAGCGGGACCAGCAGGGCCAACTCTGCCAGCAGCACCAGGGAAACCAGTCAGACCCTGATATCAGAAACACACAAATAAAAAGTCTAACCACTGACAATATATACAGGTGAATAATACTCAATAGGAGGTTCAGTACTTACAGCGGGGCCAGTGTCTCCACGGGCACCAGTAGGTCCAGCAGGGCCAGAAGGACCCTAGAAACAAAAGAGAAATATGAGAAATTGAATTACTATCTATGTTGAAATCCTCTTGTAGCTGACAGTCAAAGGTAATAAGAGCTTTGTCTCATACAAGTTTGTCATTAAAATCATATTGATACTTACAGCAGGTCCAGACTGTCCAGCAGGTCCAGCAGGGCCAGAGGGGCCAGCTTCTCCCTTGCCACCAGCAGGTCCACGCTCTCCTCTTGCTCCAGCCTGACCATCAGCACCCTGTGTGGAGAGGGAGCAACGTTGCAAGATAAATATCTGGGCAGCTGCATTTGTGTGTATTGAATAGGACATGCAAAGGCCATTGCTACTATAATGTGAGTGGCTAGAGGCGTACAGGAGGTCCAGCGAATCCAGAAGATCCAGCGGGTCCAACCTCTCCGCGCTCACCCTGTAAGGAAAAGACAACAGAAACACTTGCATTGTCTCAAGTCTTTGTTTGCATGGTATCATCTGTGGTGTATATATTTTATCATCGGGCTTCTTACAGGGGCTCCACGAGCTCCAGCGGGACCAGCAGGTCCGAAGGAACCAGCCTCACCCTACAGGAAGAGAAGAACATTCAAGCTTTGTGTTCACAAGTACATCTCCAAGTCCAGGAAGAAAATGGATACACATAAAAAAACCTTTTTTATACATGTAAAGTTATTGCATATTTATATATTTTTTATTTTAGTTACAAATTAAGAGAAACTTAATATTTCATTTGATGAGTCATTTGCTCAGATTTAAAAATTTTACAAAATGTTAGAAAACATTCAGGAATGTAAGAATTTTCAATCATATCTGCTTAATAAAATCAGCCACAGGTGTAATACTCAGTGTCACCATCAGGCGGCAGTGTTGATGTTCTTGTTAGTCAGACATCAAAAGAAAATAATTAAATGAAAAAGATATAAATTAAAAGGTGTTTTTCAACTTTATGTTATTAAATATCACAGTTGGTATTTTATTTCAGTGACTCAGAATTTTATTTTATTTTCTAGGTTAGTGGTAAAGTGTTAAAGCGGGCGGCCATCTTGAATAGAGTTAGAAGACGATAGTGGCATATTTAGGCAGACCATATGACGTGTGGTAATACATTTAAATATATATACTGCCAGAATCCTGAAGACCAATACGCTAGTGTTGTCTTCTCAGGCTTTTGTTGATAAAGACACCATTTTCACACATCTACTCACCTTGTCACCATTGGCTCCAGTGGGTCCAGGAGGACCAGCAGGTCCAGGCAGACCCTGGTAAAGAGAGAGCACAAGATCAGTCAGGGGGCTAAAGTGCAACCATCGAATATCTATGGTTACATTTTTATAACTGAAGTTTTAGAGGATTTGAGGGTTTGACTTACACGGGCTCCATCTCTGCCAGGGTTGCCATCAGGGCCTTTGTGTCCAAGCTCTCCCTGTAGAGAAGAAGAAGGAAGAAAAGTGTAGCGAAAACCTCATAAAGAAACATTTTTCACACACTATGCTGCTGAATTTGCCCGGAGAAGGAGCTCACCTTCTCTCCCTTGCCTCCAGGAGTACCAGCGGCACCACGCTCACCAGGCATACCACCAGGTCCCTGGTGTCCGGGGGCACCAGCAGCACCAACAGGACCATTCTCTCCCTGGAAGCAGGCAAAAGAAAATGTGTTTCAAACATATTGTGATGATGTCGGCTAACTTTGTTTAGATTTTGGTTTCCACAACAGAGACTGGTCCTTTACCTTGCCACCATCAGGTCCTGGGGGTCCAGAAGGTCCACGGACTCCCATTGGTCCCTGACTTCCAGTAGCACCAGCAGCACCGGGGTTACCGCGGTCTCCCTGGAACAAATGTAAGTAGCAGTTGAGCTCACGCACTGGAGATCCTCTACCATAGATATTAATATGTAGATATTAATATAAACTTCAATCTTGTTTGAACACTAGTATTCAATATTCACTAACACTAGTGCAAACTAGTCACTAGAATCAGTTAATCAGAAACGAACAGGTGACCTCACCTTTGCACCAGCAGGTCCAGCAGCTCCCTGGTCTCCTGGGATTCCCTGCAGAGACACCAGTGCTCATTTAGAGACGTACAGTGTTTTGGTATATTTGGTATAACTAACAGTTAGCAACAGGTGAAATCGCTGTATCTGTGTACTACTCACTCTGTCTCCAGGCTTGCCAGCCTCACCACCAGGTCCAGCGGGGCCAGGCAGACCCTGAAAGAAGTCAGCATCAGCACCAAGAGAGTGACCAGAGCCAGAGAAGAGAGGGAGGGGCATTTACCATGGAGCACCTGCTCTAAACTTCAATCGGCTAATATAAACATATATGAAATATTCTGTAAACGTGTGATTTTTGGCAAGTGAGAAAAAAAAATGCAAACCTGGAAGCCAGGAGCTCCAGCGGGTCCCTGTTCTCCCTTCTCACCAGCACCACCCTGTAAAGGGGACGAAGAGAGAGCGCCAGCGTTGAAGGCGGCACATCGACAACCACAGGGTAATAAAGTTCCATATATATATTTGAACAATAACAGTGTTTATATTCAGACTTACACTTAGTCCCATGGCTCCAGTGGCTCCATTGTTTCCGTCAGATCCTGGGGCTCCCTGAGTAGAAACAGATATTTATTACTTCAATGTTGGCTTTTCCATTTATGAAAATATGTAAAGTATATATATTTTTGTATTTGACTTACTCTCAGACCAGTGGGTCCAGTAGCTCCTTTCTCGCCAGGCTTGCCAGGCTCACCCTACAGGAGGTAAGAGGAAGGTCATGTTCAAGTTCTGCACGAAGAATTCGACATAGTTGTTGTTGTTGATCTTCCATCAGTCTGCGTTTTACTTCTACTCACAGCTGTTCCCTTGGGTCCGGGGAATCCAATGTTTCCTGGCTGACCTCTGGGTCCAGTTGGGCCAGGGGGTCCGACACGGCCATCTTGACCGGCAGCACCCTGACGGAGGAGACAGGGTGGACATCAGGAGGGGTTGCTTACTGTAAGTACTACTGTATACATATATTTTTAGGGTGTGTGTGGACTTGTTAATGAACTAAAAGAATGGTTTTACTTACAGCGGGTCCCTCCTTTCCTGGGGGTCCAGAGCTTCCGGGGCTTCCTGGGAGACCCTGTCAAAGACACACATTTGTCAGTTGAAATGTTAGACTCACTATATTTCATGCTAATGCAACGCCTTAAGGGGTCTCTCCCATCTAAAGGGGTATGTGAGATATTATTGTCGCTCTTTTTGAGGTGTGAGGACAGAGAAATAAATCTGGACAGATATTAAATACCAGTGTTTTACTATTTAGAATTAGTCAAACACTCACCCTGAGACCAGCTGGGCCAGGCTCACCAGCACGACCAGCATCTCCAGGGGGTCCACGAGGTCCAGCAGATCCAGTGGCACCGCGAGCACCAGGCATACCCTAGAGGAAGGACACAAAAATGTAGGAGGATGTTTGAGATTGATGTCACTTCATTTAGGAGGTAAGAATCCAAATTATATGGTCAGCTAAAAAAAAAAAAATTACCAGGGGTCCACTTCTTCCATCAGGACCAGGCATACCACGGCCTCCAGCAGCGCCCTATGGGAGATGACCAACAGTATGAGTAGGTGAACGTAGAATATGGATATGAACTGAAGCAGCAGTGGTACTCACTCTAGCTCCACGGGCACCAGCAGGGCCACTGGCACCAATCTCACCAGTAGGTCCTCTCTTGCCCTCCTCACCAGAAGGTCCAGGGGGTCCCTGAGGTCCAGCGTTACCCTGAAGAAAACAGCAAAGAGGTTTAGTGGTCAGACATCTTCAGAATCATTCTTAAAAGTTGGAACAGGACATGAACTTACAGGCTCTCCTTTGGGACCACCATCTCCCTTGATACCCTGAGCACCAGGATCTCCCTAAAACAGACAGAAGCAAACATGTGGGTGTAAAGTTATTGGATGTGCATGTTATATAACATGTTTCTGCATGTGGACTTACAGCCAGGCCTCTAGGTCCAGCTGCACCCTGAGGGCCCTGGGGTCCAACGCCTCCTCTTGGTCCGGGGAATCCAGGAGCTCCAGCAACACCAGGAGTACCCTGAAGACAACCACGGACAGATAAGCACCCACTCATAGATTCAGACTTAAATCCAATCCAATCCAATATTTGTGAATATAATGTATGAAGTACTCTAGTGTAGGTGGAAGTGAACACTTACAGCAGCTCCCTTGGCTCCGTTCAGGCCATTGTTACCAGGGTTACCCTGAAGAAGAGACGATGACACGTCAAAAATAAAATCGATTTTACCAACAAATAAAATTACAACTGATTAAAATACAATTACTATCAGTGAGGTTAATATCTAGTAATCAAATAACAAAAACACAGTGTATTTCCCAGTTCCTATCCTTTGGTCAGTACTTTGCAGTAAAATCAAACATCTACTCACAGCAGGTCCAACGGGGCCAACAGCACCATTGGGACCAGGCTCTCCTCTGGATCCTTGGGGTCCACTTGGGCCAGTAGATCCAGCAGGTCCAATCTCTCCCTGTTAGAGATGACACACACGGACACGTCATGTACTGTGCACTGTACTCTTCTTTCCATGATTCCCACGGGGATGATATCAAAGGTTTTCATGAAGGCTCTACATACAGTACTGCTGCAAATCTATAACAGAGCTCTACCATATTCTGATCTATTATGAAAGTGTTGTCAAAGGTCAGGAAGTGACATCACACTCACCTTGGGGCCGGGGCCACCGGGGAAACCTGGGGGACCAGCAGCACCGACGGGTCCCTGAGCAGAGGAGCAGCAGACGCACCATTAGAATATACACTTTTTCATGTACAAAGTACGTGACACTTTTTGCGTATGATATCATTTCATATCACTTACGGCGGGTCCAGCGGGTCCAACATTGCCATCAGCACCACGAGCACCAGCTGGGCCAGCAGGGCCGGGACGACCTCTCTCTCCAGCTAGGCCGCGAGATCCCTACATGGAGAATCCACAGACCAAACAGCGGTGGTGAGACCCGTGTTTTTACTGCAGTACTAGCATATTCATTTTTATTATTAATGATGGATCTTCTGTAATAAATGAACTTACAGCCAGTCCGGGGCTTCCGTTAGATCCACGGGCACCATCCTCACCCTGTAGGAGAAGGAGAAGGTGGATTTTGATGCTGACGATTGTTATGTTTAAGTCATACAGAGTCACCTGTAGTGACTGAGCTAAAAGCCACAGCTATAGAACAAGAATGGACATCTCCCTGACAGTGTCACAATCTACTCTGAGATCAACATCAATGCAGAACTAATGAAAACTAAACTCGGAGAAAAAAGAACTCAGATTGTGCATCGTCTCACCTTAAGTCCAGCGGCACCAGGCTCTCCCTTGCGTCCGTCAAGACCGGTGTAACCCTAAAGGGCAGGGAAAAAGTGATATTTCAATTCAAAAACTATATTTCATTGCCTCTGACGAGGAGCTTATAAAACCCTGAGCTGGTATTATTTAAATACATTTAATATTATTTAAATACAATTATTTAAATTCATGTCTGACAACTCTTTACCAGCCAGACACCATCATGTGATGTCATGTGACATCACAGTTGTGGGAAGAAATGAGTCATCAGTCATGTTATGTCGCAATTAATTCCAGGAGTTTAAGTTTTGATGCAGTAAAAATATCTGCACATTTGTTTCTTCTCCCAGCCAACTTTTTCAAGTGGTCTGAGTGAAATATGAAAAAGTGAAGTCAAGTTCAGACACTGAAGTCAACACTCACTCTGTGTCCCTTCATTCCTGGAAGTCCAGGGGTTCCGGGGAATCCACGAGCACCCTATAATTTTAGGCAGAGTGAAAAGAATTGTTAGGACACATTTCAAATGATCATTGCTATTGTCTGTTTGTGTTCAATGTTTCATGTTTTAGTCCAATGCTACGGTCAAAATGTCTCACCTGAGGTCCAGGGGCACCTCTGTCTCCAGGCTTGCCAGGTCTGCCATTGTTACCCTGAGAATCAACGGGTCATTTTAATAAACAGCCACAAAAAAAAAAAAAAAAAAATCAAAAAAGTGTTTGTAGAAACTGGGGGAGTGTACATACGTCCTCGCCAGCTTTGCCAGGAGGTCCAGGGGGGCCGCGAGCTCCAACGGGGCCCTTGGCAGAGAAGAAAAGAATTAAGGATCTCACAGATCAAAGAGCTCTTATTTACACCTGACCAAAAAAATTTTTTTGAATATTTACTTACAGTCTGACCAGGCTCTCCGGGCTCACCAGCATGTCCTGTGTGTCCTTGAGGTCCCTGTTGGACAAGAGGACGTTTATCTCACAGACAGCACATACAAGTCCAGGGTGTCATGATCAATAATTGGACAATAAGGCAGTCAGGTGATTACGATTTGTACTCACAGGGGGTCCAGGAGGTCCAGAAGGGCCTCTAGATCCCATCAAACCCTATAGAAGAAGGAAGAAGTCACGGATTAACAACGAGCAAGTATGAACAAGACATCTTCATAAACGTGTATGGAGAGTCAGCATCAGGATGGAGGGTTGTGAAGAAGGCAGAATCCTTACCATAGGTCCAGGACCGGCGTCAGGGCCTTTTGCCCCATCATACTGAGCAGCAAAGTTCTATGGAGACAAACAAAAAATGTATTTAATTCAAACAAATAAAACCATTTAAATTAAAAAATCTTCATCCACGATACTAATATTAAAAAAATACGAAAATTTGTTCATTTGCAATGAATTCCATCCACCAAAACACACATTCAATTACATAGTAGCAATAGCAGCATTAGCAACAAAGCTAATATGATATGATGATATAATAATCATATGGACCAATAATTAGACTGGAGCCAGAGTTTTTACACACCTGGCACAACTTTGATCTGTTTTCAAATTACTAACGTTCACCCTAAGCCAAACAAACCAACACAGTTCATAACTAACAACCTTAATCCTGACATCTTTATCCTAACTTAAACCAGAGCCTGAGAAAAAATGCTTAGTCTTTAGGTCCAGTTAAAATCATTGGTGCTAGGAATGAGTAAAGCTGGAAATGCTCCTTAAAAGGTAACAAAAGTGAACGAGCTCACACATGCAAAAGTCATTATACCGGCTGTCTCTGTGAGTCGCGGTCGGTTGCTTTACAAGCAGTGCACTTACTCCTCCAAGTCCAGGGGGACCAGGTGGGCCAGGGGGGCCAGGGAGTCCGGGTTTGCCATCTTTGCCATCTGGGCCCTTAGGACCCTATAAAACACAGGCAGCTCAGTCAGAAAACATGCAGAAATCCAATCACTCAGTCATGTTTGCATGTGAATAAACATAAAATAATGTCTTGATAATTCATCATCACTAGTGCATATGCTACAGCAGAATGTAAACAATGGGGAGTGGCCTACAGGGGTGCAGGTCAAATGACATCAACAAAACAACATGTCTCAACTGGAGTGTACTTGAATAAACACAAACGATAAAGCAGAACATGTGGATGTCTGTGTGTGATGATGTGAAAACAGCAGAGAGTTAGTTCATCTCACCCTGTCACCTCGAGGCCCTTTGTCTCCTCTGGGACCCTGCAGCAGAGAAATGACTCAGTTAGACTCAAACGCAAAGCAGACGGCTCACAGCTCACAGATTTAACTCTCCCAGCACAGCAGAGTTATTTACACTGACGAAACTATCACTTCAATTCACAAATGATCAATATGATCAATATGGAGGTAATCTGTGTTAACCTTAAAATGACCAATAATGTCTCAGTTATGCTACACAGTAGCTGCTCAAAGGCACAAAGGACATAAAGTTTTGTGCTCACCTTGACTCTCCCCTAAACAGAAAAGAAGATAAATAAATATAACATTTATTTATACAGTCTTTTCAGGGTTTGTCAGGTCAAAAAGATTTCATTGAAGAAATTAGCATTAAGGTTGTTGTCTGCACAAGCTGAGCATGCAGTCTGTATTTATGATTCTGCAGGAACAGGAATACGTCATAAAGCAGGGCAGTGTGCATGTGATGTCAATGATCAGATGAAGTTCAAGGAACAGCAGCGTAAAGCATCCTGAACCAATCTCTTATAGGAAAGAGCTGTTAGTCCAGATTAACAGGGAAGGTTCTGAACGTTAACAAACAATCACAATGTTTTAAATGCTGCTGCTTTCAATCTGATGCGCCAATCTCAACTAGCAGCAAACTGATCATTACATATTTGAGGTTCTGCTACTTGATGGAGATCAGTTTTCACTTCCTAAGTCCAATGCAAATGAAGAAGCAGAGGAAATCTACAAACTGATCCCAGGCCAGCTGTTGGGACCAAATCTCTTTTTGCCCCCTCTCTGCCGTCCACAGAAAGGATCCTTTGTGCCAGGCCCTGTGGGTGCCTCAGCACCACGGTTTTAGCTTTCACTGACACAGACTGACTTTAGCCAATCGGACCCTCACCTACTCGTGGACAGGCAGAGGAGAAAACTGAAGGAAATATCTTTCAGTGCAGGGGGACAGATAGGAAAGGCTCTGCCGTGGTTGAGAATGCTCAGGTCTCTCCTTCTGTGGCACATTTCTCAGCAAAGGAAAAGGCAACGAGACAAGGTAAGGTCATGTTTGGCTAAGATACTAACCTGATCTGTAGTGATGTGATGGAGGAGAAGGTCATGGTGATGGAGGGGAGAAGAGAAGGAGAAATCCATTAGAACAGGTCAAGTTCATGAGCAAAAAAGAACAATTCACATTCTTATATCTTCCGTTTTTATCTCTGCATGGTTAAAAATAAGCTTTAAAACAATCACGGTCACATTTTATTGCAGAATCAAGTGCTTTTGTTTCCATATTTAATTTCAGATGCATCAATGATTTTGCTTAAAAATACTTAGTAAAATCTGAGTGTGTCTGTGTCCTTTTAACACCTACACCAACATGTGGGCCACAAACCCTTGTAGTGATGTGTACCATATGGGTCTGAAAAGGCTTCAACAAATAAATTTGCACACTTTTATTTAGTAACTGTCTTTGAAAGCTGTTAACGTCTCACAGGCCTGTGTCCTAATGTGTTCCTGTGGGACATCACTGTACACTGTGTTAATCCCAGAAATAACATTCCACGTACTAAGGCCCTGCAGTCCAACAGGCCTGAACAGGTAGTGCATGTATCCCCCTGGGACAGGAATACCAGGCCAACGTCTACAAAGTAGACGTGGGTGACATTTAAAGAAGGGAATGTATGATATATGTTAGTCCTGTTGCTTTAAAGAATGTTATTGTACCGCTGTAGAGTTTGGATTTCCCATATGTTTAAAGTTTTAATCATACTGTCTGCTGATGTCACATTTTCACAGGTGAACATGTGCTGCCCCTTCCTCTGAATCAATCTGGACCAGCTGTTAAGGGCTGGGGTTTGGCACAGCTGGGACCTCCATGTGACCTCTAATGTGTCATACTAAGTTTGGACCACAAGGTGGCGCAGACGGACGTGAGGCTGTTTTTTTATTTCTTTGATGAGCTGTTATTAAAAATGACCTAGAGTAGTTTAGAGTTTACTTAATGCAACAATCTAAATGTTAACCATTTATTCTGTTAATTTAGAACATAAAACAAAATTTCTCAAATTTTCTCAACTCGAGAGTGTGTTTAAATTAATTAGATGAATGCTGAATTGTTTAAAAATGGGTTTAATTTCATTACCACACTTCTCGTAAAGTTTGTCTCTGCAAAGAGGTAATTAAAAAATTCAGTGACGCTAGGTTAAACCTGGCCACCAGGGGGAGCCATTGCAGTTTTCTATCATGAAGCATCTTTCCCTGGACGTCAGGATGGAACAATGTGTACAACGCCCCACAAACTTTTCCAACTAGTCCGAAAGAAAAACCCATTAAACCCACTTTCATACATTCACATGCGCTAAAGAGACTATTTGTTACGCTTCCCTAAAGTAACGCAACTTTTCTATCAGGGGCGAAACCTCTGCCTTTTGAAAACTAATCAAATCATAAATTAATCTGTCTTTAATCCTTTGAAAAAAAAAAAGAGATAAAAATCAAGTGAAGAATCCTCTGAAAGAGCTCAATCCAGACAGTTTAACTCTGCAGCGCTCTGAGCTGTTCTTCAGGTTGACCATGACGTAAGTCCCAAACAAAAGCCAAGCGCAAGATCCTCAAGCAAGGGCACCCGAAAAAAAATTTAAAAAAGAAGAATATCCATCACAGAAGAAAAGAGCAGATATTCACACTTACATTGACATGTTGCTAGGTATGAAGTTACTGCAAGCAGCAACAGAATCCGGGTATCCACAAAGCTGAGCATGTCTAAACAGACATGCAGACTCCTTGTGCTGCTGAGCCCCTGTTTTAAACCACCTTAAGCAGGCATACAGTTGTGGTGACACGAGTAACTCCAAACTGAGCAGAAACCTGCTGCCGTGATGCTAGAATAATAAAGTTCTATCAGGCCTATATATACGGCAGGAGGGTCCCTGGTCTGCGTGTCAAAAGTCAGCCCACCGACCAATCAGGGAGGAGAAACCCAATCTGACTCCCATCCCTCTGCAGCTCCCAGTCAGTCATGTGTCCCTGCATCTTCCAGCCTCCTCTCCACCAGAGAGCGTTTGGCAAAGCTTTGGCGATGATGACGAGTGCAACGTTTTAATTAGATCCATTCTTTTTGAGGACGTGGACAGCGTCGAGGTTTAAAAGACAGAGGAAGGCTAAGTTTTTTCCCCCTCTCTGACGGGCTGCAGCTCAGACGTGAGCGCCTCGGCTTCCACACCGTGCGCACTCGTGGTTAGAGTTTGTGCGTAAAATGCGTTTTGGTACGCGTGGACTGGGACCATTTGGGACCCGGAGAGCCTGCGTCGTGTCTTTTGCGTTGGATTTTTATAAAAGTGACACACTTAAAAAGTGGGAGTTAGTGTAGAGGCGTGTGGGAAATCGTTATCGATTTTTAAAAATATTTATGGTCCAAATGGCTGCGACTTTTACGCACGGAGGTTTTGTTCCATTTATTCAATTCGTGGGATTTATGTTTCAAAGCAGATCCATCATGTTTCACTGCCCCCGCACCAAGCATTCCCTAATCATTCCCAGACGTCAGATGTCTGCCAACATGAAAACAACATTTTTTATGTTAACTTTTTTTTTTATTAAAATGTTTAACTTTCATTCTTTGTCAGTCATAAAGAACTTGAACACAGTCGAAAGCCTCTTGCCTTCAATCAGTGTATACAAGGAACTGTTGGTGGAATGCAGTGGTTCAAATACAGTGCAAGTTGGAGTGCTGCAAATTCAGACTCACAAAAGACAGGTGTGAAGCAGAGCTGAGTTCCCCCCCCCCTCCCCCCTCCCTCTCTGTCTCTCCCTACCTGCCCACATGACCAGACATGTCATCTACCCTCATCAACCCTTCAGCAACACTCAGCATGGCCCCGACACCATCTCAGGTCAATGTTGCAGATGTGCAGTTGTATTAAAAATGTAAAAGTCTACACTCTATTGTTGCCATGAGTATTTAATCAAAGTATTTCTCAAATCTGCACCATATAAAGGTTTTTTTCCCCCGTGAATATTCTGTCGGCCAAGAATGTTCCCGACATTCTCAAAGGGAAAAGAAAACTTTAAAATGAGAATATATGTATGAAAATGTACCAATTTACTATTTCACCTTCTGTAGTAGTTTCTAGAACTATACATGTTGGGGGTGTTTAGACACATGGAAAGACTTAGTGTAATAAAGTGTGTTTATTAGCTCCAATTAACCTCCTCAGCCCCAGTAAGACGGTGCATTACTTCCTGTCTCTGTGTATCCTTAATAACTCCACAGCTAAGCATTCAGGTCCATCCACAAAATTACCCCCAACCCACCACTCAAAAAAGTCAGACTGCCCCAACAGCTTCAACTCATCTCCTCCCAGAGTCAAACCTAAGAAATAGAGAAAAGGAAAAGGAGGAGGAGGAGGAGCGAGTGAGATGAAACGTGTTTTAAAGATGGCATGACTCCCACTCGCTGCAGAGTTAAATTCTCATGTTAGCGGAGGAGCTGAAGCCCAGAGGAGTAGCTGGAGACAGTAGACAGGCGGCGCAGGAAATCAAAGATGGCTGCAAAGCTCCACATCATCAGACTTTCTTCTCTCGTTTTAGTCACTTTTGAAAATGAAACATCGGTGAGAGTTCACAATCGTGTAGAGCTGCTTTGATAATAAGTCCTTGATATGTCACAAGTATGGACAAGTATAAAATAGTACAAAACTTTCTCAAGTTTATTATTAGTATTTTCAGTTCTCTGAACTGTTGGTTTTGAGCAAATTATAAAACTTATATGTAAAAGCAAGATTTTTAAAAAATAGAAACAAACCAAAAATTACAAAAAAAGACAGTGTGGTATTCATCTGCAGTGATGCTGTCATCTGTCTGTATTTTCACAGTCTCCCTGCAAGTGATCACAATAATCTTGGAAAAATTAATTCTGTTCAATACCACAGTCATTATCTGACACTAATGCAGCTCAAAGGATGCAGACATGCAGTGAAACTTAATGGAAAGAAAAATAGTTCTGGAGGTAAAAACTAAATTATCTTAGCCACATGATGGAAGAAAGTGAAAATGGAGAAATTAATGTCTAAATAAAACCCTTTAAATGCAGTTCAATATTTTAGATGCATATATCAGTGTATGGCTTTTTGATTTGTAGCTAATAATATGCAAAAATATATTATTTTATAGTTAACCTTTGCAGGCTCTTGGACCTTTTTCTGGCTGAAAACCCAGCTCACAGAATGGAATGAAATGTAATCTGCTTTTACAGTATTACTCTATATGAAATGATATCATCATTTTTAGTTTGAGGAACACAAGTTTCAAGGTAATCTTTAGCCATTTGCAATGCAACATCTTTTTATCTTCTCCTCCGACCACCATCATGTTGCCAGCAGTATTTCAAATGCACTGCATTCTGATTGGCTGTCTACGTGTCTCATGTTTCATTTCTATGCAAATAGATTATGGGTGGAGAAAATGAGGTTGGGTCGATTTCTGTACATTGACATGGAAATTCAGAAAACTTGATGTAAAATAATGAACGTGAGCTGATGGTTTGTGTACATAAGGCATGAGACTAGAAAAATAACATAAATAACAACAACGTATAAGAATATTAAAATAGAGTAAAAATGACCAATCCAAGTATGAAGGCAGAGCACACACTGAAGCTGGAACGAGATGGGCCGACAGTAGGTCGGTCAGTAAAAAGGAAGGGAGGGAGAAACTACAGTTTATAGACTCCTAACTACTAGCTACACACTGAGGAGCAGGCCTCACACAGACAGTGACTGCTGTCTGTAGAGGAGTCAAACGATGAGAGTGTGGTTAAAACTGCCAGCTCCCTTAGAGCCCACCCACCAACCCCCCCGCCCCAGGCTGCACCCATCACATACACTCACCCACTTGAACGACGAATGAGATAAGACAGACATTTTTTTTAAAGCTAGAGAACAGGAAGTTGGTAAAAAGTTAAGTCAAACTACTCTCTATGACACTCAGACAAAAAGGGAGGCGTTTGATAAAAATGCACGCAAATCATGCATTTACACACACTCAGATATTCAAGGTAGGCCGTTATTCCCTAATTACAGCTTTCACTTTTTCTCTTCTCTCCTCTGGACACTGGCCAAGAACCTTTCTTTCTCCTGCAAAACGGTGGAAAAAAGAAAGTGGATTTCACCTTATTTAATACAACCTTTTCTAGGATGATTTCAGAATCGCCTACTTTCTCACATCACTGTATTGTGACATCAGTCATCATTTTACTGTTCTCTCAAAACTCCAAGCCACTAAATATTGATTTCTACCAGTGCAAACGATATGGAAAGCTGAGTGTTGAACCAAGTCTCCTGTTAGCCCTGACAGGCCTGAGCGCATATCAGCGTGCTGGGGCTATGGACACTATTTACCCAGCTGCCTGTGCGGCTCCCAGGAAGGAAGGAGCTGGGGAACGGCTAGTAAAAGGGAGGTAAAATTATACAACACTCCAGCCAAGTTTTCTGATGTCCGCCTGTCTGTCTGTGTCTCAGTCTGCCTGTCTTTCTTTGTGGACCACCCTTTTTCATCCCATCCCTTTTTTTTCTTTCTCATTTAATTCCACCGTCTTCAACACCATCCTCATTTTTTAAAATTTTTTTCCTTGTCCACCTTCACTCCATCAGGTCACCACATCTGCAGACCGTTTCCAGTGGAACAAATGTTTAGAGCATTTGGACGTTGGGGGCGGGGTCATTGGGGAGCTGTGTGTAATTTCAGCTTCAGGGAGAGAGCAGGGAGGTAGTGTGGGAGAAGACGAAGTATCAATACTGGCAGAAATAATGAGTCAGATATAAAGAGTTGTCAGAGTTGTCAGAAGTGGGGTGAAGGTGTTTCTTTTCATCCTATAGCTGAGCTCACTGTTGAATCCTTGCAGCTTTCCTGCAGCTTACTTTGGGACTGCAAAAAAAAAAAAAAAAAAAAGAACAGCTCCCAAAAATCCTGCCCGTCGGTTCAGAAAAGCAAAAGTGAAAAGTAAGAACGTGAGAACGAGAAAAAGGCAGAAGGCAAGGGGATAAAAGTCAAAGCATGGAACCTCCCTTGGCTGCTGCTAACACAGGGTTAGATTTGCTTGTGTCCACATGACTCACAGTCTGGTCAGCAAACGCATAATAAACGCGACAGAAATATCCACACACAATGTCACCAGAGTCCACGGCAGGCAGTTAATTGCTAGATGGAGCTGGTCTGAGGTTTTGAAGGAGAAAAAAAAGGCCATGAGCGGAGCAGAGGAAGAGACTGTGGAGGAGTTGGATGTCATTTTTCTCCTTAAGTCTTTTCTTTTGAAAGACAAAATAAATATGCAAAGGAAGGTTGAGCTGCAACCGTTGGTCCACTTCAGTCCAGCTTTGTGTGGATTATTCTGTTAAAATTGCAATGCAAATTGAGTGTCGAACAGAATATAATTTGCAGTTGTAATTTTATCCTTTTTGTTAGTAAAAAAGTGTAATCACAGAATTCTCCTCTCCAACGGTTCTACATTTTCTTCTGCTTTAATTATTTCTAGTGAGTGGATTTTTGATAGCTTATTTAAAGATAGGATTTTGAATGAGATTTGAACCCTTGTCGGGTTAAAGTATTATTTAGAAAACTTATGTAAAAGTTTAAAAAGACAAATACTCCAACCACATACGGCCTGATTAAATGTCAAGTGGGCCGGACCAGTAAATCATAACATAATTACCTATAAATAGCAGTAAGTCAGTGTTTAAATGCAAATAGGAGCACGTATATTACAGAAGATTCACATTTAGTGTTATTTTAATTTGAGAAAACATAACGAACATATAGAGTTTATCCATTTATTTTACTTTAAAATTCATCATGTGGGCCGGATTGAAGCCCCTAGTAGGCCGTATGTTTGACACCCCTGCTCTAACAGGTACCAGGGACAAAGACGGGGGCAGGATTTACTGTAAGATTTGTTTTTTAAGGCTAATCAAAACACCTACAGATGCTCCTAAGCACTAAATTCACTAATGAATTTACAGACACTGTTCACTGGAAAACAGGAGAGTGTTTTCATCTGATAGTGCTTCGATTGATTACTAGTGCACTCAAGTCATTAGCTGGACTGTT
>NC_024324.1:5360793-5368339 GCF_000523025.1 Cynoglossus semilaevis | reverse complement strand
CCACTCATTAGTTCTGTGAATCTTTTGATTTCTTTTATTTTTGGTGAGACTTCACCATCAGATCACCTTCACAGAGCTGCTGGCAAACACACAGCGGAAGTTGATGATGAGAAATGTTTGACCAAAGGTTTTCTTTACTTGAGAAATTAGAACGACACATGACCTGCAGTTTGAACGCTGTTTAAAAAAGTACACGTGCGCCGGCTGTTGAAGGGTTAAACCTAACCCAGCCACAGTGAGTGAAGTGGAGCTGAAATCTTTTCCATATTACAGCACACACATGAGGAACACATTTGAGTTCAGCTGTCTGGAGTCTCTCTCTCTCTCTCTCTTTCTCTCTCCCTCCCTCTCTGCCTCCCTCACTCCCTCTCTCTCTCCTTTACTGGTTAGGGGCAAGTTCAACCCAGCCGTATATCATTACACATCTGGGAAAATGCGTTCAAAGCTCTGGATGACACGCTAGAGCAGAGGAGGACAACACAGTCCATCTGTGACCAACCTTTGTTTCAAAAGATGTTCATTTGGAGAATAAAACAAAAAGTTTGAACTACCATTTACAAACAAATATCATTTACAACGTTAACCCTTACACTGGAAGAGTCGAGGTAACACCTGAGAGTGGGGCTGAAGCTGGAAGTGTATGCAGCCATTTTGATCTAGACTCTCAAAGACAGAAAAATAGAAAAAACTAAAAATGACAAAGCCCGACGGAAGATGCAAAATACGCCAGAAAAAAACGTTTTCAAAACCATTAATATTAACAGTAATGGTAATCTGAGACCTGGACTTCTCTGCTCCTCCCATCACGTCCCTGCAGTGGAACCTCCTCTTTGACATCGCTCTGGTTCTTGAAGTTTTATTTTGGTCTGATGGATCAGACCGGTGGAGCTTTTAGGAGGGAGGGAGGAATTTTCAACATTTCTCTTTTTCCAGTATGGAAAGTGTTGTTTCCTTTCTATCCCAGTTCCACATACCAGAATAAAACAAACTCCATGAGTTTAATCTTTCTTTTACTTTGTTCTGTAAAGTTGGTGACAACAACATTTAGAAAGACACGAGTTTGTTTTCAGGAGTCTGGTATACAAAGGTGATTAGGATCCTGGTGGGAGAATGATGGGTAGCTAACAAGAATTATAGGGAAGAGGTCAAAGTTCAGGAGGGAAAAAACCCTTCCACACATTACTCTAAAGGCTCACAGATGCCATGTTCCTTCATGCCTTACTGCAAAACTTCCAGGTTCTGTAAAAAGCAGGAGGAACCCCAACATGAAACAACCTCTTTTAATCTCTTTTTTCACAGTTATTTCATTTAATCTGGTTAGGCCAGACCCATCTAATTACAAGGCAGATGTCTTTTCAACTCAGCCAACCAGCCTCCACTTCCACAGCAGACGCAGGACACAGAAAAACAACAGGTTACAGAACGAGATCAAGGTCACATTTAAAGTGCCATCAGTCAGTTTGCGTTCACAGACCATGCCTGTGAGTTTTTTTCGTCAGGCCCTGGTCTCTAGGACTTTACGGCCGCCACAGTTAGTGTGACAACAAGGAGGCAAGACGACTCCTTCAGACCTCCTCCGCACTTGAATGATTTCACAGATGGCGAGGAAGAAAACGCTCTGCACAACAGTTGCAGAGCGGGGAAAGGGCTGAGAGAAAGAATTCTGACTGGGCTTCTCAGATGTCGGCTTTTTACTGAACAACAACGAGTGTCTGATGAGTCGCAGGTCATTAACTAGTTAGAAATACGGAAAGATGAATAAAATGTAGGTGGAAACAGGAAGGAAATGAAAAGAGCAACTACGTTCAGTACAGTTCCCAAATAGAAATAATCCCATAATCTGCATGACATGTCCCAAATGGATGTGTTTCCTGTTGACACTTAAATACTAAATACACAATAAACTCCCAAATAGAAATAATCCCATAATCTGACACTTTATATAAATAGCTGACACTTGACACTTTATATAAATAGCACAAAATAATAATAATAATAATGATGATGAAGATAAAACAATATGGTGATATTTATTAATTCTGCAGTATTTCGTAGATTAGATTAGACCAGATTAGATTAACTGTCCTAATCTGAATAATCTATACCTTGTCGCACTGAAATGTTTGCGTCAAAGTCAACCACAGGTTTGGCTCGGAGAGTTATATTTAGTTTGCTAGTTCCAAACATACAGTCGAGTTCTTGTGGCGCAGTAGAAACAGAACATGATCCTCCAATCAGAGGGTCGGGGCTTCGATCCCAGTTCCTGCTAATCGACCTGATAACCAGTCCTGGGGCAGGACTCCTAATCTGACATGGCTCCTGGGTAGATGAACCAACAGAGGAGTTGTAGTCGATGCCCTGATTGGCTGGCAAGAACGTGGACAAAAAGTCTAAAAAAGTCTAAAAACCAACGTTGTTCATATTGACCTGGTCATTTTGGATTTGTTAATGACAATCCACCAACTCCATGAAGCTAGAGAAACACTTACCTAATGTCATTATCTTGACATTTTCACTTATTAATAATCCCATGATTTGGATTAGTGAGCTACACTACTTTTTGACTGATGACTGAACAAAGACAGAATCCACTACATTGTGTCTCTAGCTGCGCGGTTGACACCCCTGCTGTCTTGCTGTGTTACTGCGGCCACAGTTAGCGCCTGGACTGTCTGCCACCTGCTGCCAATCAAACCTGCACCTGCCACATAAAACACCTGGTGGATGTTTGCCCAGGGCAGTCACATCTTTAAGGGCTCCCTGGGCCTGTGGTTAAAGGCCGTGGCCCGGGGACAAAGATGGAGCCTCGGTAACAGCTGATCTCGGTCCCTGCTTTGACCGCTGTTAGCTCTTAGCAGCTGACGCCACTAAATTAAATCTTCATTTGACCTTTAGCCATAGGAGACGTGTTGGACATAAATGCAATGGTCCTCTTAGATTTGATATCTTTGGTGTGACACACCACACCAGTCTGTAGTCACTGATAAATGTCTCATGTTTACACAGAGAAAGGAGCAGATTCACTTGATGTTATTTTCTTATAACAGCCTGGAAAACTGAGGGTTTTCGTTCTGTTTCCAGTAGATCACCGTGTCTGGGAGCAGCGTTACCTCTTGTATTTTCTGTCTGCTGCTGCTGTGTCATTTTTTCCACCCTGCAGGCCAGTGGGAGGAGGCGAGCTGAGGAGGAAAAACTACAGCCACGACATCTCCGATCGGCAGCAGGAGAACCGACCGCTTCTGTTAAGAAGACAGCAGTGATGTGCTTAACATCAATAAGCCCCAGTTTGAAAAGCACAAACGGTCTCAAAATAGTTCATGTAGTGGTGGTAATGATGTGGTCCCTATGTGATGCTCTGTGTTAAAGCCGTGGGGCAGGGGCAGAAACGCAGCGACGAGGGATTTACGTAAAAAAAAAAAAGACACAGGGAGTTTCTCTACAAGTCACGTTTCTAAATGCTTGCTAATAACAGGAGGAGCCAATGCTAACAGCCCCTGTGTTGACCTACAAGGAGGAGGAGGTGGGATGAAGAGGATGCTGATGAAGAGGAAATGTACACATGGTGGTATACTAGGAGTGTACTATGTGGAACCAGATAAGTCTGTAGGTGGTGACAAAGTACGAATCACCTGAGAATATGAATTATTTAGAAAAGGACAGAACCACAGCCTGGTTTTATGAAGTAATGCAACGTATGCAAAGTATTTAAAGTCAGAAATCGTTTCTCCCATTTGCCTCTTTCGCCCCGACTGAGTTCTACTTTCACAAGCTCCACATCATCACTTCTCCTCCTCCTCCTCCTCCTCCTGCTGCTCCCTTTGACTCCCTCTCTTTTCTTCTCTGCTTGTATCACAGATCCTCTGGATCCACAGTCCAAATGTTAGGGTTTGCAATCCAGAAAAAACAGAGCGCAGGGCCAAACAGGAGAAAGAAGGGAGGGGGGGAGTTCAGCTCAGTGTCCTGTCATATCACTCAGGACTTGACTCTCCGTGTTACAAACTTAAAGAGACGATCAAAATTCAAATATCTTCCTTTTGATAATATAAGTTTACATATGAGTTTTTTTTAAATACTGATTCTAATGTATGAATCCACAGATGTTCCACACACAGCGACAATATTACTATAACTATATATATATATGTGTGTGTGTGTGTGTGTGTATATTCTGTGAACAGTAATTAACTTAACTCACTCTAATCTGGAAAAGTAAAAAGAGTTTAACAAAAATCTGCCAGACGCTTCTCAGGTGTTAACGACTTCATTAAAGAGACTTAATTAATCCCAGCGGAGTCCGGAATTAACGTGTTATCAAATGGTTAATGCTACAAACGACTGCTTTAGTACAGTTCAGTACAGTACAGTACAGTACAGTACAGTACAGTACAGTACAGTACAGTACAGGTAGTTCGTCTGGAGGTGAGTGGATCAACATGTTCATTCATCGTCCTGTGGCTTTGTGGTTTGTGTGGGTGAGGGATACGATATTAACTATATTAATTAATAAATATTAAATATTAGATGTGGCTTTCTACAGTGCATATGTGAGGCCTTCATTTATTTACTAAGGAGAAAAAAAAAGGCAAAGACTGAGGCAAACTGACGATGTTATCATGTTTTAGGTTTAAGTAGTTTCGGAGCTCCTTACGGTGCTTGAGACATTTTAACAAACAAATCTGGACTGCAGTCCGGCCTTATTACTATTACTATTAATACTATTCATATTTATTATATGTGTGTATTCCTGGCGGTGTTCACATGTGTCTAAGTCATTAACATATAGGGTCAGTGGGCCTCCAGCCACTGAACTGAAACTGATACAGTTTCACACAGACATTAAGCTTTTGTGGTGGCTGATGATAATAATGATGTTAAAATACTGTTATAATAATGAAGAACACGACTAGTTTTGGAGTTAATGATGTTAAAATACTGTTATAATAATAAAGAACATGACTAGTTTTGGAGTTTATTTACTGACATGTGTGTGTGTGTGTTTGTGTACCTTCTCCCCAGCACCTGGAACACATTACTTCCTCATGGAGCCTACTGCGGAGCCATGGGTCTTAAAGAGGTGGGGAGCCGTCTTTCCCACATTACAGTCATTACTCGGGTTCTCACCCCCCACCAGCTCAGCCATTTGGCCTGGCCTGATGACATCATCAGAAGCTGCTTCACGTGGACCTCTTGTGGTTTTTCTGGGGGTTTGTTATACTCACAGCTACCATTCTAGAAAAAAATACTGAACAATAGGTTTACAGTGTGTATAAGAAGATAACTTTTACTCCATGACAAGAAGTTTTACTTCATCTTGAACGTACAGTCGCAGTGATCTCCAGGCCTGCAGTCCACACAGAGCCCAACCAGATTTAACTCTGTCGTTTGGGTTTGGGAAGTCTTCCTGATTTAACTACAGGAGGAGTCAGTGATGATCTACAGTGTAGGCCTACAGACCTACCAGACTGTGTGTGTGTGTGTGTGTGTGTGTGTGTGTTGATCTTCTCTGTCGGTTGCAGAGGTCTGGCTGGTGATGGAAGAAATTCCACTTGAGAATTACAGATGTTTTTTTTTCTATTTTCTTTTGTCTAGCTCCTCCTCCTCTCTCTCTCTCATCTCTCTCACTACACGCACACTCTATGTCTCTCACCCTGCCCCGCTCTCTCACATCATGAGTGTTCAATGGAAAATTACCATCATGCAAAAAGCTCAGTCTTCCGTCTTTCCCTGCTCAGAAAAACTGACAAACTTAGGAGAAGCTCGTGTCTTTTTCTACATTCCTACTTTTCTACTTCACACGTGACCATTTCTATCACCACGTATTTGACAATAAATCACGGCAAAGTAGGCGCAACACTTCCGAGTCGCTCCTTTGTGTTTATACATTATGTGAACAATTTGGGGGAGATGAGGGGCTGACGCAGTTTGGAGTTTGGAGTTGAGAGGAGACTGGAGAGAGAAAGTGGGGGAGGAAAGAAAGAGGAGGAGGTTTTAAGAGCAGTCGGTTCATGACATAGCTAAAGCATGAGTACATGCCTGCTGGCCGACGTCCACTGAGAAACCTTCTGCATCTGGTTAAGGTCTACTGCCCATGCACTCTCCTCTCGCTACTTCCCTGCTTCTTCCTGGCGTCTCCTCTTTTACCTTACCCCTTGTCTCCTAATCACTGTGTTTCCTCCCTGTGTCATCTGAATGCACTTTGTTTTGTTCCCTTCTCCTCTGTTTCAGTGTCTCCTTGTTTCAGACGTTAGATGAGAAACAGGAGGGAAACTTCTAAACCTGTCCCCCCTCCGTGTTTCAACATTGTTGTGACGTTGCCAGGCTTGTCCTGTTGCTCTTGCTTTTTGGATTCACTTCTTCAGTTTTTTTTTTTCTTCAAACCTCTATCTGAAATAATCAAACTAGTAGAGCTGAGTGAGGTTTCTCCTTTATGAGCTACAGTGTCAGGACTGAATAAAAGACACTCGTTGATACAGCTGATATAACTGTAACATGTAATAAACAAACAAGACAAATACTAATTGACAAAAAACTTGTTAGTTTTTTGTCTGACCACCTTTTCAAGACAAATACTAATTGACAAAAAACTATCCTTTGCTACAATGAGAGGGGCATCGAAAAGAGCATGAGACAAACTAGCATTACCTTGACTGCATCTCACTGCATGGAACGGTGGGTTAGTTGGGTGTGTGTAAATACCAATATGTGTGTTAAAGAAACGATAAGTGGATGGATGGTGGAATTATTGGCTATGCTGCACTTATCGTTCTGTCCAGACTGACCACCTTCCTCAGGTGGTCAGTCTGACGGCCGAGCTCTGTTTTTGGTTCATATTGACGGACAGTCTTGAAGACTGACGGCAGAAGTATGTGCTGAAAGACTGTGGTGGTCCTAACGTCAGTACTACAGAGTATTCATGGGGGCAGTGGGACAGGTCTGAGCCTGCTTCACTTTCTCCTACACAAACATACACACATACACTTTCTTCAGCTTCTCTGCCTCTTGTCAGTCTCTATGTTGAAGTTAAATTGAAATACAAATGGCTAAATATACGTACAAATATATAAAACCATCGCTTGGATCTACTATTGGGTTTTCAGTAGTTAACACAAAATCCTCTTTTCCCTCTCAACTTCTTTTGTAAAAAAAAAAAAAAAAAGGGGTAATATAAACATGGCACACACACACTTCACAGCTTCAGGGCGTGTCCACACTTCTGAGTTCACTGTTAACCAGATCGTCTCCTGCAGCCAGTCACAATGCAGGGGGAGGAGTCTGGGTTAAAAGAAAAGGAAAAAACTTCTTTTCTCTCGTCCTGCTTTCTGTCTCGCTCTTTTTTTTCCCTCAGCCAAATCGAAGACTTCATGATGACTGAAAAATTCTTCCACGTGTCCACTGCTGGATGTGGATGGAGGAGGGGAGCAGAGGAACATGTCTGCTCTTCACCTATGGTTTCCTTTCCTCATCTATAATCTAAATATCGATCATTGTTTTTAGACCTTAGTGTAGATTAGCCCGGGGAATGCTAGCACTGACCACAACAAGACAG
>NC_024324.1:5319387-5360759 GCF_000523025.1 Cynoglossus semilaevis | reverse complement strand
TGATTTAAGAAGGCAAAGGTCAAACAGACCTTTCTGGAGATTTTCCGGAGACTTGAGGTCTAAGCTTACTACAAAGGCAAAGATTAAAGTTCAAGAAATGTGCACAATATGTGCAAAAGTAGTTGAATTAACTCCAACGCAGGAGAACATGATAAAGAATATTATGGAAAAAATTAGGATCATCAGTTTGACCTATAAAGTGGTAATATAGGGTCATTCTTGAGATCTTGTTATCTTTCAACACTGCTGCCGTAAACAACAACAACATCATCATTAGTTAACACACAACCCACAGCATCACTGGGATCAATTAGAAGTTTAGTTTCTCAATCATAAGGTTATGGATGAGAGACAAAGATGTAGGACGACCAACCACAGAGGATCAATCTTTTTGAAGCTCAGACAAGGGAGGCTACCACGTGTCGTCATCCATGCTTGGATGTGACCAACAAGGTGACGGACGTTCAGCCAGAACAAAGAACTTAGACACAACGACAATGAAAATCAAAACCATAATCAAACTGTTAGCAACAAGCTAACCCCCATCACATATTCTGTCCTTTTAGATGTCAACGCTAACAATGAATTCAATGAGAGGAGGAATACCTTTGAAGCTAAGCCTAGACAGTGCTAAAGACAAAAGCAGAGCTACTGTAATGCAGGGCTTCGATTCTAAATATATGTCTGAATACATCAGTGCTGCAGTAGATGTTGAATGAATAAGGTCAAAGTGATGTTAATCCTTCAACAGAAGTGTTTGTGAAGTTTTCCACTTAAATGATTAAAACATTTCTGATTGACATTATTCTAACAAAACTATTTCCTGTCTGTTGATGGTTGACATTGGTGACAGTGTAGTTCAGTCCGGCTGTTAGAGATGTGCTGGGACCTGCTGGGAATCTGACTCCCTTTCTCCCGAGGAACCAAAACCTAAAAAACACCATGTGTAGGTTTAACACCGGCTAAAGTTAGATAGATTCCATTCAAGTCCAACACCTGATTGTTCAAAAACACACATCAAACTCCACACAGTGAGTGTAGGTGAGTGTGTCTGCGTGTGTGTGTGAGTCATGTTGCTGTGTTTTCTTAGCCTGTGTCAGGCAGGACAACCACACAGAGCAGGAATCAGGGGTGTTTCCTGTGACTGCTCCCCCGGGTTTATAATGTCAACACACGCACACGCACACACACACACACACACACACACACACACACACACACACACACAGATGGACCCTAGTTTTCAACCCTAACCCTTTCGGCCAACTCTTGTGAAAGCCAGAGAATCTGAGCGTCTGATGTGTAAACCTGCAGCCTGCTGTCCTACAGATCTGCTCTTCCTCTAACATGTCTGGAATTCTCCCCCTCTTCTCTTCTTCTTCTTTTTTCTTTTTCCTTCTTTCTTCCACGTCTCGTGTTGACCACTCCTTTTGTGGCAACAATCAAGCATGAAAAAAAAAGGCCCAGCCATTTCCCATTATAATCCAATGTGTTTTTTTACTGCATAAATTTGTTAAAAAAAAAACTCAAACTTGAATTTGCGAATAAATGACCAATTTTAGAATGCTGATCAGAGGTTCGAGTGGTTCATGTTGACTTTGCCCTTGTTCTATGAATTAAACTACCTCTGTAGAACAAATGACTAAACTGGAGCAACATTAAATTAATTGTGAGTTACCCCCACTTACACTGTCAATACACTGGTATATATGTTGATAATGTAACGCACTGTGCCGTGTAATCATTTCACTTCAGACAGACTCACAGATGACGTGGCTGGGCTGGGCTCACTAGACAGTCTCTGCAGCTTGTGGCTAAAACCTATTTCTAAACACAGAAAAAAAAAGAAAAAAGATGTAATGACAAGTCTCAGAGTGAATCAGGGCTGGTAGTCCTGGACTGGGTTCAGTCTGCCAGCCTATTGTGGGAGACACTAGATACTATATGAGATAATTTGGTATTAATCTCCAGTAAGGAAGATTATTTTTTCTAAAACTTGAATTTCGTCTCATTTCAGAGACACCTTTGATTCCTTTAATAAGTTTGATCTACTTCTTCCTCCGTCCTATTCTTCCTAGTCTTTCTTCCATTTTCTTCTTTCCAGCAGATGTGTTTCTCCTCTGGATCTCCCCCTGTGCCGGCCCCCATGATTCATTTTCCACAGACATAAAAGGGTCCAAACCTCTCCCCTCCCCCTTGCCTTTTTCCCCTACCCACGTTGTCTCTCTTTCTCTGTGTTAAGGCTCCTACTGCTGGATTGTCTCGGCCTGCAGTGCTTGTCTGTAACACCAAAACCAGGATCCAACTCAGGAGGAAGGAATGAAGCTCATGTGGAATCTCCATAGCCAAAGGGTTGACTTTTCCTTTTTTTTTTTTGTGGAGGATCTTCTCCACTTTTTTCTCTCCTCCCCTGGTGGATGCCAGGGGAGGTGGGACCACTCTGCTCAGGTGCTGTCATGGGTGGAACCATTAGGTGACACCCTGAGGGCGATAAACACAGCTCCAATATAAGGGGAGGTTACGTCCCTCCTTTTCACCGCCCGGCCACATTCCCACCCATCACTGCTCCTCCCTATTCGGCACACTCCTTGCTGCCTCGAGGTCTCTACTGGTTTCTCTATGACTTAGCATAAAAACCTACACTGAATTTTTATAGTTTTACCAGTTAAAGAACGACACACAAAAACACAGAATAATAGAAACATACAAAGATTTTTTTAACTATATAAATGTTTCTTTTATCATAAAATGCAAAGACGTGCATCATAAAATATTGTCGATGGAACATTAGCAGCATCTCAGTGCTTAATGGGAGTAAAACGCCGAAAACACTAATCAACTAAAAAGCAACTGCATCTATAGAATGTGCACAAATAAATATGCAGGAAAATTGTTTTCCTTAACAGGAAGCTGATGCGTAGACGAGCTAACGTGGTCGGAAGCAAAGAATGAATGAATGTAAGGTGAAGACTAAAGAAGAAGAAATGGAGGAGGAGGTTCTTAGACGGAGGCAGGCATTACTTTATTCTGACAGAATTTCTATAATTATACAAATTAAAGGCTCCTCCATGTTGGTGTACGACCAGTCTCTGTCTTGGTCTTTCTCACCGTCTGTGAGACACACACTCATCCACACACACACACCTGGGTGTCTTTAAAACAGCACGTGTCTCGTGATTGCATGTTAACTGAATTCTCCCCATTTCTCCCTTGGAAACTGAAGGAGGGCAGAGCAGAAGTAAGGCCCACCAATTACCTTTCTGCTCCCCTTAAATTAGAAAAGCCAAAGGTTTCTTTTTGTCTTGATTTTTTGCATATCACAGGTAAAAGACAGCATGGTATTGTAGTAGCTAGGAGTTAAATACTCAGCAACTGTGAAATATATTATTACTGATGTATAAAATATTCACATATCAAATCTCCTCTACTGTGAACACGACGTTGGATCACAATACGTTGTCTTGTCCTTTTTAAATGTACAGTATGGGTACAACAAGACAAGAAAAACCTCTAAGGACACATGGCCCATACTTGGGCCATCATCCTGAGGTTTACCAGGTTTGTCAGACCAGGTTTGTTGCTGCCTTTAATGTTGGGCAAAATTTGAAGTGGTGATTATGGTGTAGAAGACTCAGTTGGACTACCTTAAAACAACTCATGCAGACAAAATTCAACTTCAATAAAAAGGTCCAAACCAAATACAGATACGACCAACAACTTCCAACTTCCAAATAATTTACCTAATGTCTGATGCAAACAACACTGCACTACGGCAAAAACAATTCAGCTTTAATTAAATGAAAAACACACCTCTATTTTCATTAAAAGAACTAACCGCACAATTGTGCTATAAATTGCATTACTTCCCCTGCTAATGATCATTAGCTAGCTTGCAGGATAGAGCAGTAAACACCAGACTAACCAACACAACATCATTCTAATGGCAGGGGTGCATAGATTAAAAAACAAAAAAACAAATGCTCAGTTTTCAGTAACCTTATAAAAGTTCCTGTCTTACTCTGGGAGACAGTTGGGACTTCCCTCCGAGTAAACAGGAAGTTCCATTTAGGCTTTTCAGACTGATCTTTGTGATAAAGTTGTTAAACACAGACAGAGGAGAAGTCAGAGCTTTGATGAAACTTTCTTTAACACTGCTAAAGTATTGTTTAATCTATAGATTGGACGAAGGTCACGAGGTATAACAGCCAGCAGTGAAAATGAAATGGCTCCATTATCTGCAGGTGTAAACAGCAGTTTGAGGCATTTGAAAACTAATGAGTGTTTAGTTACAGCCATCTTATGAATGGTTAGCAGGAGCTTTCTACCAGGATTCATCCTCGGATGAACCCAGAACCCTGTCATCCCATCCAAGGTCCACACACGACCAAATCTCCTGCCACGTTGTCTCTCCTATTCTTTCTCCCCTCCTTCTAGCTCTCTGTCTCTCTCTTTCTCTCTCTCTCTCTCTCGAGCACCGTCTCTCTCCACCATCATTCTTTGTGTCTATTTCTCATTCTCTCGCTCTACCTTTCTCACTATAATTTTAATTTTCTTTAGTCTCATTTTAGACCTGTCTTTAGTTCTTACTTCCTTCTTTCTTTATGTTCTGATGGTCGTTTTCGTTCTCTTCAGCCTTATGGACCTTTTCTCTGCTTTTCTTTTCTTTTTTCTGTTTTTTTCTTCTCCCTCTTTTACCTTCTGTCTCTGGCAGTTTAGTCTTTGGGCAGAGCTCTCAGGCTCTGACTGTGTGATGTGGCTGTTGCAGGGATGAAGGGAGGGTCACTGCAGTACATTTGCTTCCTGTTGCTGTGTCCAGTCTAAATGGCAGCTTGGGTGACCACGCACTGGTGTGTGGAAGGGGCACGGACGGTTTGTCTGCTGCACTGTGGTCCACATCAGGACTGAACTCTCCCTGTGTCCTTAGTATGAACACTATGAACGATCAATGTTTTGTTAATGCCTCAAAAAATGACATGAGACAAATGGTTTACCACTGATATGGGTCACATGATGAGGTGCAGCCAATTATGAACCGTGGACAGAGACATGGACTAACCTGTCAGTCCATTACAGAGCCACATATAGAGACAAAAAGACGCTGAAATTAACACCTCGAGCCAATGAAGAGTCTCCAGTTGACCTGATGACCAATATACTGAGTCTTTCAGGGGCAGGATGTAGACAGATGGCTGACCCTGACAACCCCCCTCCCCAATTCTACCCAAATTTAGAAAGGCAGATAGACAAACTCTCAAATGTAGAAAGTATTTTTGCAAATATTGCCAAAAATATATTCAGAACATCAATATCCTTTTCACGACCTTTTGATCTAAACTGCAGTCAAGTTACATTCCTGACTTAAATTCCAATTTTTTCCAGACATTAGTGAGTCTGGAGTGAATCTGTTTCCACCTTAAAAAGTGAGTCTGTGTAACTATGTCAAAGAGGAATATCCATTTGATCAATGAAATATCTGCTGTACACAGCTGCAGGTGAAATACTGTGTGTATGGACTGTATTTTACATAGTGTATTATACAGAGTCAGACAAAAACAACAATTCCTTCTCTGCATTTTTTGTATGCAGATTACTCAGCTATCAGCGAACTCCTTGAACCAAACATCTATTTTCACCAACAGGGAACAGAGCTGCAGACGTTTGTTTTCAATGTATAAATGCCTGTAAATGCACACGCTTTTAAAAACAGGAAAACATGTTGTTTATCGAGCCACACAGCTCCGTCTGGAGATTCTTCACCTCTGTCTCTCTCTCCAGCTGCACAGATGTAAACTGCAGGCCGCTCTACCTGCTCATTAGTGCATTAAATATACTTCAGAGCACCATTCTTACTTTGAAACTAAAAAACAGCGTCTGGCAAGAATGTAAAATCTCAAAACGCCACCCACCGTCCCTTTTGAAGGACCACCCCAAGCTGATAGGAAAAAGGAGGAGGAGGAGGAGGAGGAGGAGAAGAAAAGTTCACTTTTGTTCACCAAAATAACTGTCAGGAATGGGGAAAAAACAACGTAAGAAAACCATATAAAATAAAGATTACTGCACACTATTATATCTATTTCAAACATGTATCCTGTGACATGAACTGTCCAATACAAAGACATATATATCTGAAATATTCTGTACTAAATACTTCCACTGGCTAAAAAACCTGTACTTCTGTTCATGTAACAAAAAGGTCACAGATTTTTCTCTACTTTCTGCTCTTGTAAAATGTTGAGACAAAGACTTTCCGACCACAGACACTGTGAGCTCCTGTGTTAACCCCAGACAGAGACTAGGACCAGGTTTTTGTCTCCATGAGTGGGAGAGCAGCAGCCTCTTCTGGTTAAAATGTACAACTAACGAAAAGGGGAAAACATGCTGCAATGGATTCTCTTTTCTCACAAATTTAAAAAAAGATCATAGTTTGGGGCTGACATTAAAACTGTGATGATGATTGTATCTGCCTTTGATAATAATTTACTAAGAAACACATCAATTCATTCTGCCTAACAAAAGAAGTCATTGGGTTCTTCTTAAATGAAACATCTAGAAATTGTATGAAGCTAAGGGATTTTTCCTTGGTCTATATAGTGTCTCGTGTTGAAGGCAGATAAAAACATAAATATATGTATATATAAATATATACATAGATATATAAACACATATTTATATATTTATATATACATATGAAAATATATATACATTTATACATATACATGAGATGCAAATCTATATGTAAAAAGTGCTTTCTGTTTGTCCACAAGAGGGCGCCCCTGTCTCACACACTGCTGGTTTGTGCTTAGGATGCAGAACGCGTCAACAGATCATTGTGCATTCGTCCAGTGTTGTTTAAAAATAAAGTTTCTAAAACTCAGATAAAAGAAAAATGTCACTTGTAGTTTATGCTGACAGCCTGTGAAATTGGCCAGCGTGGATGTTCACCACAGCACCGAGCGCTCACCCACACACAGGGCTGTAGGACCTTTATATATGGGACGCACCAGCTTCAAATCGGAAGTGATTGGACAACAGCCTGTTATTTAACCACTTTGGTGATTGCCAATGTTCTCTGTCAGTGCAATCTCTTCCTAAAACTAAAGTTACAGTTGTTTTCTTCAAAGTAGAACAATAAGAGCAACAAAACACCAGCAAAAAAGAACATTGGATTAGCAGCGGCCCATTCACCTCCTCTTTGTGCTTTTAACTGAAATGACTGCAGCCCTTTACACAAACATGATGCCCCCCCCCCCCCCCCCCCGTCAACATCCATTCCACCACAGTAACATTCAGGACCCAGCTCGTCCTGCTGCCGCTGCAGCCCCTTCCTCCATCAGTACTTTTTACTTTGTGGTACAAGGTGCCTACAGCACAGCAGCAGTTCTCTTCCTAACTTTACAGCCCTTTTGCAGTCTGCACACACACACACACATACACACACACAAAACCAACAGTATTAAAATATTTCTCTGCAAACTCCCAGAATAAATGACTGTTGTGATTTGACTTTTCAAATGTTTTATAGCAGCGAGAAGTGATTTTCTGTTTTGGTTTGAAGCTGTATGAACCAACAGAACAGAAGCTCCTTCAGCAGAAGGATTAAAGAATCAATTCCTGCAGAATTTAATTACAGCCTAAAAATATTTCAGCCTTTAATTAAGCATCATCTGCATCAGAATAATAATAAGAATGTTTTGTTAATTATATAAAAATGACTGAATGATTGATGTTCCCCAAATAAACCCATGACGACTGTTGGCACATGTGTGAGTGTAATGAATGAAGCTCCCCCACGATGGCGCTCTGTCTGCTCTCTGCCCTCTTCATTCTGTCACTCCTCCTTTAGATTATAACGCAGCGTGGCGTTGATCGACACTTCTTTAATGACATCTTCACAAAAGACTCGAGATTCAATGGGTTTTTTTGAATCCTATCTGGAAGCTTTCTTTATTACATCCAATATTCTGAACCAGTGTTATCTGACAGCCTTCTGATTTTTTTTATCTGACTGCCTACTTTAAAGCCCAGTATCCCTGCCAAGATGAGGGACAAAGTCACGTTAGTTTGTTGATACAGATACATCCAGGAGCTGATGTCCTTTGAAACCACCAGGACATGTGTGAAATCAATTCCTTTTTGTCCCCGGTGTATTTTTCAGGTGACACGTTTCTGTTGTGTTTGCTGGCGCTGTCCCTGTTCGCCTTGAATTTACCAAAGGTGCCATTCAGTCAAAGAGTCACTGTGAGGCTGAGTGAAGGCTTGAATGCTTGATCTGCATACATTAGACTTGTTAATATGGTTCTGTTGCTCCTGACAGCAGCCATACATAAAGATTAGATTCTAATAGTGTCAGAACTTCCAAGACGAGCCTGAGGGAACAGTGAAAGGACAGATTGGTGGACGGGAGACAGATGGACCGCTAGGACACATAGATAATCATGCATACGATTAGCGGGGCATTTGCCAGACCATGTGACTTTCTTTATTGTCTCTCTGGTCAATTTGTCAGCGAAAGAAATAAATGGGGTTTTTTTTCTTTTAAATTGACGCCACTTTGAATTCAACAATCCTCCTCACACCAGCTCCAGTCGTCTGTTGGAAAACACTCGGACCGATTGTGTGTTCATTTGCCAAACATCGATTTGGCAACAACACAAATGGCGGTGATTGACAATGTACGACTGTTGATGAAACTTTTCTCTTCCTCTACAGATTTGACTTGAGGTACAGTGTTAGGAGTGCCTTTGTACTGTAGCTGCTTCGCCCAATTAACAAGCAGCAGAGGCAGCAGTGTGGAATACATTTGCATACAATTTCTCTACTTTTCCCACCTGAGATAAAGGTCTAGAAATGAGTCATTAAGGTGACTCTTTAAAATTTGCACTCATTAACTGGTTGTGTGTCTGAAGGTTGATGGGAGTGAGGCTCGTCACTCACATCACCAAACTCCAAAAACATCACGTACACTTCACAGGCAAATAGGTAAAATATGCAAAAGTACATCTCAGCACACAAACACGCTCAGTGTTGAGGTGTGTGTGTGCTGTTTGAGAAACACTACGTAGAAAGATGTTCATTTAGATCAGTTGCCAAAGCAACATTGTTATTTATATGTCTCTGGTATATTTTGTTATATAAGTGAAGCCCTGAAAGTTGTTATGGAAGTAAATCTACTCTTGTTGGGGGGAAGATTCCTTTGCATCGCAAAAAAACTGCTGATGGAACTTTGAAAGTGTCCGAAGAAACACAAAAAATGCAATTTAACTGAAAAAATAATAATAAAAATAAAACAACAGCAGCTCAGTGAATAAATGTACAGCATCTGTTCATCTGTGCCATTAGGGGGAGATGAATGTGGCGTGACAGCACTGGAATATCAGTACTAATAGATACAGAATAACAGCAGCATGACTTGGAAATAAAGGCAGCATGACTTATGGACAGGATTTCAGTTTAAATAGCATGACACCAGCAGCTAATCATAATTAGTAAAACCTGATAATAAACTAGCACGACGTTCGGTTTGTGTCTAGCTAAAATAAAGTGTGTCGTGTCTTCCTTTTACAGTAAATCAACCTCACAGATTTAACCTGTTTGGTGACTTCTTACTCTATTTCTTGTTTTCCCAGTGGTTTTGTCCCACATTTCTAAAAAGTGTGGACTGAAGACATGAGACGTTCTTATACTACTGTATTTTTTCCGTCTGGAGAGACACATACTTTCAGCAGTTGTGCGTCCCACAGTGTCACACCGTGTGGACAGCGTAATCAAGAGTCATTGGGTCCAGACCATCAGGGGGCCGACTTCTTACTCCTCCCCCCTCGTCACTATAAATACATAGAAGTGTGTGAACACTTGATTGGCTCATGGAACTTTCTGGGCTCAGAGATCAACATGAAGACGTGGTGTTCTGTATGTGGTCTGAAAACAAATACTTAAGTATGTTGCAGTAATCAGTAGACATGCTGACGCTTTAACACCAGTGTTAGGACTGAAGCCATAGGTATGAAGAGAGTCAGTGTCGGTTTTTGGTCGTCTGACAAATTAAGAAACAAAATATAATCAATTAATTTTACATTTGTAGCTGATCAGTGTCTCTTCACACTAAGCCCCAAATCCTCTTCTATACCAGAGGTCAACCAAGGGTCCATGACCCTTACAATGTCCGTGAGCATTAATATCATTATCGTTTCATTAATATTATGATTACATATATACATATTATAGTTTAAATGTTATATATACATATATTAGCTTCTGTTTGTTTACATTTGGTATACTGGTCTACTGTTGTATTACTGCAAACTTGAATTAGAATGTTTTTCTTCAATGCGAAAGATATTCCGTGGATGTCATGACTACCGGCACGACCGCCATGTGCAAGGATCTTCCTCAAAAAGAACAATAATTTAAGTAAAAATAAATCATGCTGCTCTTATGTTTTCATCAAAACACACCTAAAAGCTATTTAATAATATTAAATCGTATTATAGAGCTCTAGCTTTAAGGTCACTGGACAAAGGTGCTGCTGCTCCACGCTGAGACACGATTACATCACTGCTTTTGTGCTTCTATCAGTAAATGTAATTGAAGTTGGAATGAAGTTAGAATATTTTATCTCCTGAAACCATGTTAAAATTATTGCTTAAAAAAGATCACAGGAATATATAATAAATAAAACGTGTGTCGACTGTGTATCACAGCATAAATAAGTTGATGGACAGTATTACTGGATATAAAGTTTGTATTACAATAGGTTCCATCTTATTCAGATTAACCTTCACCAGATAATTAACAATATTAAAGTGTGCATTTCCATAACTCTGGAAACAACGGTTTAAAAATGGACCAAAATCAATGAGCAGAACTTAGCCACATGAGGGCGACTCCATTATAATTCAAGGGATGTAATTTTTAATCATTTTATGGGATGTCATCACAAATGGTTTCCTTTTGTTGCCCATTCTGTACTCGCCTGAATTTTAACGCTTGGCTGTTCACATGTAAAATGTATTCATTTCACTGAGAAAAAGCAGTGTCTGGATCAGCTGAGGGGCTGTACAATGTGTTGTCAGCAGGCAGCTGCTGCCTGCTGCATAAATTCGGACCTTTCATGAATTTACTATTGCTGCAGCCAGCGTGGTTACAGCAACCAACCGAGAACAATCACAACGTGGTTGGACATTGGACGCTGACCTGAATGAAACCTGCCAAGAGAAGATAAGGAGCTGGTAAATTACCTTCGCAGCTATGGAAAAAAATGCACAACAGGAATCAGGATGCACATCCATTATCACGTTCAGGGACAAGCCATATCAAGCCATGTTGTAGAGAAAATGCAAAAAGAAATTCCAGAGAACAAATAGCATTGAGATGGTAATTCCTATACGTGTCGTTTCTCTGATTGTCCCTGGAAAACAATGCGATAACACATAGCACTTCCAGACAAATCTGCACGTACACAGATTCTTCATCTGTCAGCATGGCATCCTCGTCTCCCTCCATCCCACAATCCTCCAACGTTTGCATTTAGACTGTGTATTGTGTGTATTTATGCATGGTGCATAACAAACCACAAGAAACTGCATCATCTTTATATACGTACATATACACCGTGGTTTTTTCATAATTATAATTATATTTAAATTATTTGTATTAATTTATTTATTAATAATTTATAATTTTACTTATTTTATATAAGATTTAATTTCTATCATTATTACGATGTAATTTTTTATAAAGGATTGGATTGAATCTTTTTTTTTCAAAAAGAAAATACCTTTCTGTGTGGCAAAGTATCAAATGATACACAGCCCATTACTGGACCTCGGCCCAGTGGTTGGGGACTCCTGTTGAGGTGGTTTAGAGTCTAATTTGTGCTACTTATTTAGTCCATTTATTTTTAAACAGTCCATAGAAGGAAACAGTCACATCTCATTTGCTGTCGTTTCAATCATGTTCATTGTTTTTCTCCGCTACGTTGTGCACCAGACTAGACAACGACAAAGACAGGCTAGAGCACATCTGAAGGACAATTCCAAGACTGCCTCAATCCCATAGACAAGGACAGATTACATACAGCACCCTGTCAGACCATTCCACTCCATGGCACCAGATGTCAGGACCACCCACTGCGTGAGTCATCGTTGCATGGCACCAGATGTCAGGACCACCCACCGCGTGAGTCATCGTTGACCAGACAGTCACCTCAACGTAACCATCAGTTCCTTCCATATTTAAAACATGTAAAGCTCCTCTGGGCTGTGCCTTTGTCGCCCAGCCTGCAGATTGGCACAGAGGTATAGTGATGGGCACATCTGAGCTGCGCTGACGTCAGAGCACATCTCAGCTGTGTTAAAGGACAGACTGAATTAAAAAGTTGTGTTTGAAGGAATGAAAGTGTTTGGACAAAAGAAAGGTTCCCATAGGTCTGCTGTGAGTCAGTGAGTCTGCTCTGTCTGCAGCCACAGCTGAAAGAGACAAATGGATCTGAAGCAGCCGCGAAGGCTGCGCTATACTTCCGTGATCAGGAATACTGATGTTAAGCCCAATATTAACCTCTCCATCTTTGGTGACGCGGTGCAATTTGATACTAAGTGATTTCCTTATCCCTGTTCTCTACCTCTTAAATGTCTTTTCCTTTGCCAAGGTCTTTTTGTGAAGTTACCGGGAAAAAAAAGCCAAAAGGTCAAACTCTGTCTGTGTGAAGTGCATACAAATTGACAAAAAAGTGCTCCTGACAGAGGAGGAAACTCTTGCACTAAAATCTATGTTCCCAAACTGTTCAAGGGTATGTAATAGATTTAATACTTCTATGTCTATTCAGTGATTTGGGAACTTTAAAAATGAAAACAACCACAACATAAAATAAGGTAAAATGAAGAATTAACGACATAATCCATGAATGTTATATCACTGAATAGCAGCACATTTCTTTGATAGAGCTGCCGAAGTACAGGCAGTGATAATAGACGACGTTACAAATGTGCAGGTATTCATTACAGAGCAGGAGGTTAATCATTTCAAAGGATTTATTTAAATCTCTATTTAGCAGAATGGGGATAAAGGCAGGTAATTATAGACATTATCATTCAGTGCGCACACACAGGCAGGAGACACGCCGCCCACTGATCACAGGACACTGGGGCAGCAATTTAGACATTCTGGAAGGAGCTCAGCAGAATTTAGTTAAACTCCATGAAGCAAAACTTTGAAAATGACTTTGAAGTTTAATAATTTTTAAGAACACTGACAAGAATGTTAGAACCCAGGAGGCTAAAACCGCAGCCATATACAGGCACACACAGTACATTCATAAGTGTGTAACACAAGCATGTACATATATAGAAAATATATGTATATATTTATATAAATATATAGCTACACACACACACACACACAAATAAATATATATATATATATATATATATACACACATCTCAGGGACACAAACATAATTGAGATAAATATTAATTTATAAAGAATTTTTTAAATTATTTTTCATAGAACCTTTGGACTATTATGACTACTTCATTTAATGGCGGTGGTGATAATAAAAGCAGGTGACCTCTCATTCATTCACTTCCTCCTCTCTGAACATCATAGGCTCACACGGCAGTCCCTGAGTTCCTCCTGACACTCAGTCCTCCAACCCTGCAGTGTAGAAACACTCAGGAGAAGCTGAGCACTTTTTAAATAACACCTTCAGGGAATACTTTCTGGGAGCTTCCATCAAAAACGGCATTCCACCCAGAGCAAAATTAAATCCAAGTGTTTTAGCAGCAGGGGTGAAACCAGGAGAGTCTTTTCAAACGGCTTCCTGACAACAATGAGTTCGTGTCGCCGCTGTCTCTGCGCTGACACTAAAGAATATTCATTAGATTAATCTGATGAGTTATTGGGGGAGACAGGAAGTAAGTGATCCCTCTCAGACAAACCAGGATGCTGGTGTCAGGCTTTAAACTAGGTGGCACTGTCGCTCCATCTCTATTCTTTCACACACTGCAGAGAGAAGACTGATGTGACCAGCAAGTAAGTTCATTAGACTGATATAATGATATGTGTAGGACTGGGTCATAATGTGCCATCACCTTCAGTCTGATAGTAGAGTCACAGTGATGTTGATCTCCTAAGTTAGCGCTAACTAAATTCACAGTCTGGCGTAATCTCTCTCCAGTTAATCAAATGAGATCAGATTGTACTTTCTGAGGTAGAAAGTAGGTCAGGAAGTTATGAAACCATGAAACTACCCTGGAGTTTACTGCTAGTTCTGTGTTTCCTCATTATAGTAGTATTTTTCCTTTTTATCCTCCCCTAAATACCAAGCACTGTAAAGGGATAGAAAACTGCATCCGTTTTTGAAACAAATAACTCACATAGAAACTCAAAGACTACTGCCTTCACACAGTAGTCCTCAGACACTGTGCTCTTCCATAGTGCACTCACGTATCTACACACCGAATAACGGCAGTTTCACGCGCAAAATGAGCCGTCTGTAACCTTTCTATCTCTTTGTAGTCATGGCGATCCATCCATGCAGCATGTTTAATCTGTGCCTAAATGTTTTTCAGTCCCCGGATAAAACACATTATCAAATCTAGCTGTGTTTGACAACAGCTTTTACACTCCTGATCCACTGCAATAATCCAGCTGCAATTCGGCCCATTCCAACAGCAAACTTAACCACCGTCAACAGATCGCTATGGTTTCCATGTGTGATATTTGTAATCAGTCCTCATTATGTTCTCCATATGCTCTCTCCAGTGCCGGGAACATCTGCTAGCGCGGGGTAGTCAAATGAGAATTGACTGGACGAAGAGTGTGTTTACTACAACTTCTCAGTCAAGGACAAAAACAACTACAAACCATTTGAAGTCAGATTCTATATTCTACTGGTACAACAACACATCCAGTTGGCCATTGTGCCAAATCCCTGGGGTGGATTACCTAAAAGCAATTCATAGCAGTACTTGGCAAACTATGAATTACTTGTCAAAGCCTGTCATGTAAGGGAGCGGGGATATAAATGGGTGCTGGAACCGAGACCTGGTGTTACTCAATTACAGCAGGACAAAAGCGCCTGGTGTGCGAACGCATCGCAGGGAAGAAAAGTCCAGGCGACATAAGCTTTGGTGTCACCAGAGACAGTAGTGCGTAAAATTGTAATTTTGTTTATCGGCGTATTGGTAAGCCTTTCCAATGCAATTCACAACAGCGCAAGCTTTGTCAGGATTTCTCTTTGGCGTCAAAAAACATATATTATTTTCCTGACAGGTAATATGGAGCCTTCAGGGTTGCTGTCCATGTCTTCAGTTGCTTCAGCTGTTCTTGTGATATTCCAATTAAAAGAATAAAAAAATGTGAATTACCTGCAGGAAATAACACGCTATGAGACTGTGACTTACTCTGCTAAATTGTGCGATAGCAAACTGGAAGTTCTGCTGGAAGTTTACGAATATATATATAGCAAAAACGAATTACTCCAAACTGCTGTAATGTGAATGCATTTCTGTGCCAGGAGATGACATCACTGCTTTTCTCCACTCCTGTTTTTTTACTGAAGGGCTGCAAAACAAGTGCATTTGTTTTTCCTCCAAACGACTCAACTAAGAGGATGTGTTTTAACCTTTTTTTTTGTGGCGTTGGTAATCAGTGTCAGACAGAGGGATTAGTGCGACTAAGATGTTTGTTTCTTTGGTGTGGGTGTGTGTGATCTAGCAGACAAAGCCGACCTCCTGACCAGTCCCTTATATTGATGTGGCCCACACTGTAGCTGTGAAGCCAGAATTGGTCATTGACATCAAACATGAGCTAGCAGACTGACCAAATCCAATGTAGGAAGAATTTCTAGGAATTATTTCTACTTACCATATAAATATATTCCTAAAGAAAGTATTTAAGAAACAAAGTAAGCCAACAAACATGTCTTTAAACTGTGGAAGGAAACTGGAGTACCTTGAAAAACACTTACCCACTTGGATAGTGTTTCTATTTATGTAAGGCAAGTGCACAAACCGCTTCCTACCTTGACGTTCCATACACAGTGTATGTTGTTGCTAAATTAGACAGAGAAAATTGAATGATCTCTTTGTATCTACAAACTACTGCACCAACAAAATCAATTCTGCCTTTTTTTCCTTTAGTTCTGTCTGTTGGTGTTAGAGTGTTTTCTAATGTGCTGATGCAAACAGCCTGAAGTTCAAATCTGTTCAGATATGATCAACACAGCTCCTGTACTTCACATCATTGGTGCCCTGCTTCCACTGTTGTGAACATGCACCCACGTTAGCCTGTTCTTTATCCATAAATGTAATAATGGTAGAGCACAGCCAATCAACGGAGTTGTTTTTCACTTTATCCATTTAAAGTAATCACATTAAGTTTCTTTCCAGCCCTGAGCCAATCATCTTCAGACTCAGTGACGCAAAGTCAGAAAAGGTCTGAGCATCATTTCCATAATATATGATAATTACCAGCAAGTGCAGATTCACAGACACTCACAGTTACATCATCTTTTTAAGTGAGCAGAGAGGAGACGGCATAAAAGAAAGATGGCTGCAACAAAACAAGAATGTATTCAGCAAAAAACACACATCGCCCTGCTTTTGGTGCAGAAATACTCCAAAAGTCAAGTTTAAGACAGTTTAAGAAAACACCCCATGCACTAAACACACTGCTCACGTCTCTTTGCTCATTCTCCCAGCCACTTTTCAGTCTGAACGCTGATAACATATTTGCTGTGCATCAAGTGTAGATAAAGAAGAAAGGCCAGGATATAAGATCAGTTTGCCAGAGAGAGAGAGAGATCGAAGGGGATAAAAATCAAGGCTCGGGAGTCGGCTTACCTTCTGTTCAAGGGTCTGATAAGAAAACAGTAATGTAATTTGCAGACAGAAGCACTTTTGAGTGACATTTATCGATTAGAATGTCTTCTGTAGCCAAAGACTAAACCGTCTTGTGTACATCATAATCAGACTGGGAAACAAAGCCACTCAAGTCCAGCTCCCAGTGGGGGTTAATGGGTGAATCAATATTTCAATCCAATTGTAAATAGTGTTGCATCTCTAAGGGAAGTTGTCAAGGAAACTAGTGCTGGTGTCCGTGCATGAATCAAACCTCAGCGTGAGCGGAGGAAAGTGGAGGATGGAGCTCATATCTTGGTGTTTTTTAATGGTGGGTGTAGCTGAATTTTAATAGGATTCAAGTGGGGCTGCCGACGCTGACACCCCCACCCACAGACCGACACAAAGATGAGGCGAGTGAATAATAACGTGGGTACAATGGGGTGACAACTTATTTTACTGTGAGTAATAGTATTGTTCATTAAGACTGACAGGAATTCCCTGAAGGAATTCGATAAAATGGAAAAGCTATAAAGCTACAATGCGAGTAGATGAGTTTGAGAAAAGTCAACTACAACCTCAGTCTTCCCCTGATTTCTCCCACAGTGACCCCCACTCCCCCGTCTCTTTCCTTCCCTTTTCTCCCCCTTCATTAAACTATATTGTTCAACTTTCACATATTAAATAAATATTGCCCATTACATAAAACTACTGGCAAACAAATACCATTAAATCCAGTCACTGTGTTTCAGTATGACAGAGTTCTAAATATTGTAAGAGTACCATTCTGACAGGAAGGAACAACAACAATATCAACAACAGTTGCACTAAAAATCATTCAAGTTCATGTAAAACAATCAGGACTGAAGCAAACTGAACTTTTCCACAAGTATTTTTTTTATAATTGACTTTTAAAATGCCATTTAATGTGTTTTTTGTGAAGACTTCAGTCAGTGCACTTGGTTCAGGGTCCAACACTTTCTTAAACACTGACCTCCCCAAAGTTGCTTTAGATTCCCCTCCTGAATTCTGACAGTTCCAGTTCACGGACAGAACATCAGAGTTTAAAGCCCCTCATTATGTACATTTATGTAAAAACCTTGGACCAACAGTGGTATGCATACCAGGGTTTGAGAACCACTCAATTAGGGTCATACTATTCATCATTCACAATAATAGTTAATAGAAAATACTTCAGGACTCACCAGTGAGACGTTATGAGTAGAAGTAGATCAGAGCTGCAGTTTGGTCGACTGTCTTGGGCCCAGTGTTCAAATCCAGCGTTGATGAAATCACGTCTTTTATGTTTTCAGCCACTTGCCTTCAGCCAGCAGTACGTACTGTACCTCAGTTAGCTTCAGTGCAGTCCTTCAATCCACACAAGCAGTGGCCTGCATTTGAAAGTCATGGTTATTATCTTGAAAACTTTATATACACATTATATTCAGACACAAACACACACACACGCAAGCAGAGATCTCTCAGCTGCAGTGCAAATTTGTGTTAAATGTAGGAATTTAAAAAATCAGTCTCCAGAGTCTAATTGTTGGAAACACAATCATATCCTTTTCATCTTTCCTCTGGCATGTTTCTCCTCCACACTTCTCTCCCTCCGTCATCTGACTCATTCATCACTCCATTCTCTGGAGAAATTATGCAAATCATGGGCAGCCAGATATTGTTAAGGATCTGTGGAGTACAGTGGGAGATGCAGTACGAGGTTGGTGGGCAGTTCTCATTTTCTGCTTAATTGTTGTGTACCTTTGCTAATTGGCACGCAGACTTTATCATCCTGGGCCATTAGAAACTGGATGATTATTTTATCTATGTGAAGAATAACCAGTGCATGAATTGTTTTTCCCCTTAAAAATATATACGTATGAACATTTTTGCATTTTTTATCAAATGTGGTTTCTTTATCATTTTACTCTTCCTCCACATTTTGTCCATGTTGTTTTTAACTAAAATAATACATATATTTTTTAAATGCCATTTTAACACTATTTATTTTAAAGCAAACCTAAAGACCTACAGTTGAAGAAAACATAATTTTCTGCATGACTGATCCATTTTATAAATATAATCCTCCTGGAGCCACAAAGACAGCTGTGATGTGCACACACAGATCAATCAACACCTTGGTGTCTCTTTGACACCTGTGTCAAGGTCAGGCACAAAACAAAGTCTTTGCGAAACATGGGCAGATGAAAAGATTAGCGTTGATGGCCATTGAAATGCATTGTGGTGGCTGGAAGCTTAAGGTTGTATTTATTTATAAGGTATTGGATTGGAATAAATTAATGTCATGGAGTCGTTTTAATCTCTCAAATCATATTGGCTGTCACCTGTGATGTTGGTGCAAGGCTGGGTGAAAGATGATGTATATGCATAGGGTGAATGTTAATCACTGTCTGATGGTACCTTCAGGATTTTGGAAATTTTAAACAGTTTTGAAATGATAAAAGTAAACAAAGGAACATCATTACAACTTTGTCCACCACAGTAGTATACAAACTAACTAATGATAAATACTTTAAATGATGAATTTTAAGTTTTTAAACATAATATTGTCAAAGTTGAATAACTCAAGAGAAGTAAATACTCATTTTTTTAAATAATATGTTTAGCTAAAAATAGATTGGGAAATTGCCGAGTAAAAGATAAATGTTACCTTCACGTTGAACAAAACCCAGCACAATTGTCTTCAAGTGACAAAAATAGCCAGAAAATTAGTGGAAATTGTGCTAAAAGAAGAGTATATCTGGAAAGCGCATTTCGGGGAATGTTTAGGGCACAACGAGGAAACACACGTGATGTCTTTTTGTAATCACATATTTGAAGATTGGTCCTCTTCAGCCACCGTATGCTATCGTGGCGTTTGCTGATGTGTAGCTTCCGACCGTTGTGAAACTCACCCAGACTGACAGCTAATATTCGTCGTTCTTTTTGTATAAATTAGTTTTAGACACCTTTTTCACACAGCAAATACGAGTTGGTCTTATCGGTTGAAGATGAGGCGCGCCGGTCTGGGTAAGAAACGAATATTAATGCTCAGTTTAAGACAACATTTATCTTCACCGCTGTTTTGCTAACGTTAGCAGCTGCTGAACAGTTCTGTTTCTATTTCTTTATGTAGCGTATTTAAACCCGAATAAAGTGTGAAATTGACGGTAGCACGGTTGTTGCTGTGTGTCTTTACAGGCGAAGGAGGTTCTGGAGGTTATGTAGCCAGTGGTTACAGTGTGTATGAAGAAGAAAATGAACATCTGCAGGAGGGACTGAGAGCCAAAGTCAATGCTTTAAAAAGCGTGAGTAACTTTTAACGAAATACAGCGCTGTTAAAAGTAAACTCCCTGATGTCGTTCATCAGGGGTTTCTGTTTCGGCTTAAGTGACGGTAACGTGGTTGTTCCTAATATTTACAGCTGACTATTGACATTGGGACGGAAGTCAAATACCAAAACAAAATGCTGGGGGATATGGTGAGTCTCTCTTCATCGATATTGACACAAAGCTTAAATAATTACATAAACTCTGCGTAATTTGCTAGGAAAATAACAAATGCATCTGTTTAAAAGAAATTTAAAATAAATGTTAGTAAATTCTCTTGTCTTTCACTCACCCCAGGACTCAGACTTTGACTCCACCGGTGGCCTGCTCGGTGCAACCATTGGCAGAGTGAAGCGTCTTTCCAGAGGCAGTTCCACCAAACTGCTGTGCTACATGCTGCTCTTCAGCTTTTTTGTCTTTTTCATTCTGTACTGGTTCATGAAACTGAGATGATGGCAGGAGCATCTAGGACCTGCTGGATGTTTACTTCCAGTGTCTGTGTCAAAATGTTGCATCCCGAAACAAGGCCAACATGAGGACTAGAAGGAACACAGATAATTATAATTGTGTATATATACATATATAAAGAAAGGTTTAGGTGCAGTTGAATAACAAAATACAGGTAGTGATGTCTGTATCCTGTATTGTTTATGTCACTGTGACACAAAGTATTTACATCACAATCTGGACGTAAGACATTGACCAGAACGTGTCAAAATAAAAATTGTCACACAACAATCCCAACAAGGAACTCAAACACCAACATTATCTGACAGATGTGGTTACAAACCAGATGTCATCAAACTTTTTCTTTAGTTTTTATTACAATTTTATAAGAATTATTCTGGTTCATATGTACCAAGAAGAGGATCAGTATTTTGACTGGGTTGATATTTTTTATTTATTTGACTTCATAATGACCGAGTTGATTAGAGTTGTTTTTTCTGTCAGTTTAAAGAGAGTTTTGTCACATCACCCAGTTTAGATACACTAAAAAAGCATGTCATTTTATAAACTCCTGAACCTTACACACTGGACCTTTAAAAAACAACAGAAGCTCAGTCATCTGGACTGCTCCATGTGTTATTAACCAGTGACTCTTAAAAAAAAATCTGATTTGAAACATTAACAATGTACAAAATGAAAGACTGATTTGTCATTGATTGATTTTATTATGGAAACAAATAAATGAACGTGTAACAAAAAGCCTTTGTCATGCAAATAACTGCAAAAAATAGACACAATAAACGCTGGACAGCAATGTGTCTGTGCTTGATGGAATTACATTTTAATAGTTTACAAGAATGAATATATATTTTTTGTATTTTAAACAAGTTAATCTACAGTGAGTCATTCCATTTTGTTTAAATGTACAAATGTTTTTGAAATTGTAAATAAAGAAATCTAATGCTTAAAACAAGTGTGAGTGTTTTTAACTTTATCATCAAAACAAGCTGAATGTTTCAAAAGATGATTACTTACCAAAAACACCACAAGCAGTCATAACTTTGAACTGTGGGTAATCAGAGAGTTGTCTCTCACCACAGTTATGTTAAAGGCAGGATTTCTTTTAAATGTGTTTTAAGATGAAATTAGTTCTAAAAACGGCACTTATTAAATTTATTAAAACGACCATCGTTCATGATTAACTCATTACTACTGTGAGGCCAACGGTCGGCTGTGAATGACATCATATCTTGGGCAGTGTGTCCATGTATTTGCAGATGATTGACAACATGACCTCATCAGCCCCTCCACCAATGGACAATAACCTTGAATCCCTGTGGAATGGACACAGTAAATTCAAACTGGAGAGGGTGACGACATGGATTTTACCTTCACTGATAATGAAAGAACTGCTTTTTGTTTTCTTTAAAAGTTATTATTTACTCCGCCAGTAGATGTCAGCCATGAGTAAGATAACCTAATAAGATTAGCAACAGGAAGGTACTGATTTATTTTTGTCCTCATTGAGCCATGGCACTGGAACATAATAAAAACAACCTGCTTATATTTTATGCATGTTCAAATGTATTCTAAATTACATTTGAAATGTCAGTGTTTCTCCTGTTGAAGACAGAAAATCTTAGCTTCAGTGTTAGAGCACTTTCAACTACCATGACTACTTTAAGTTCCTGCAGTCGGATTAGGTTCCTGTTTCCACAGAAACAAGAAACATTCCTACTTCAATCACAGTGCATGTTGTTTTTCTCCTAAGAAAAATAACATTAAGATAACAACCCTGTCCTGACACAGCATCATTTGTTCGATCTTACCCTCAAACCACCTCACCTGTAATATCTGCTGACCATCACATCACTGGTGAAGCCCATCCCTCCCCAGTACTGGAGACAGCTGTCACTCACTTCTCTGGTCAAACGCCCTGCCTTCAATTTGGCCATGGACGCCAGCTTGGTGACATCATTTCCTTTAATGTACAGGGCTGCAGAGGCGAATGGAAGAGTGTGAGAGTGAACGAAAGTACATGAAACTAAAACCAAGTACACAAATCACTTCAGTTCCAGGGTCATTAGGCCTGACTCAGCCTCTTCTCTATCTTCTATTGTGACTTCTTTTCAGAAGAGCTTGAGTAAACGGATGTCTTTGTGACTCTAACTATCTTTGCCAAACAGGATGGGGGAAGGAGGAAGAAAATAGCTGAATAAAATAAAGAAAATTCTAGAAGAGTTTAATGTTTCCCTTCATCGACAACCAAGTCACTACAGCCACTTCATCACTTTAGTTAATGGGAAAAGGTGACTTTTAGGTGTGTGTTTTTGTGCAATTGTGAAAGGAAGCTGTTGCTATTTTTGTCATTTCTGTATCTTGCTGGAACAAAAAGACAAACTGCAGCAGGTAAATGTTGTTTTCTTAAATCACACTGTACCTGTCGCACGATGGAGCAGTGAGCGTAGTAGCTCCACCTCCGTCTGCAGCTCCGCTAACCTGAAGTGAACGGACTGGTGGTGAAGGACGGGCCGCTTGAAGATCTTCCTCTGCTTTGTGTAGTCGATGGTCTCCTGGATGATATTGTCCATTGATGTCAGGACTAGGGACGGAGGACGGAGACATGGACGACAAGACAGAATGGATAAATTCAGGTTGTTTCGTCAACACTGAATCCAAATACATGTTTCCTATGTTGATTTGGAGGTGAAGAAGAAGCAGCTTTATTTGTTATTGTAAACACAACATCAATGACACAGGACGAGTGGGCAACACTGCTGCAGCTGGGCAGCTTTAGTGTGATCCCAATCTAAAGGTTTCCACAGGAAAAGAATTGAGTGGCTTCTTCTGGTGTTTTAGTGTGATATTTGTTTTGTTAAAACATTTTACATTAATGAAAGTTAGTTCACTCTGTATAGGATATAGTCAGAAAATGCACAAAAAAATAAAACTAATGTTTTTTGCGTGCACATTCCCTAAATAATACATTAAATCAAAGCAAACAAAATCTGCTCTAGGATCAGCTACAGCTTCATGAATCCCAGATGATTTGGGTTTTAAAAACCCATTACACACGCCACAGTGCAGCGGGTGTTGTGCTGTTTTCAAATTTGTTCTACTTCCCCATAATTGCTCCAACATTTATGTTTGAATTCTCTGATTAAAAATAAACATCTATTTCAGAGGAGATAAATGGTTTTTAATACCTGACCTGGACTCCAGGGTTCAGACCCACAACCAACCGAAACAGTATAAGAAGAAAAACTGTTCCTTTTCATATTAGGACTGTACCAGAGAAAATAACTGCGGGAGAGAGAAGGACGGAAGTGGGATTAGGGCTGAAGCTCACTCACCGTTAGCTGCTCCCCACAGCCTCTCTTCCTGGAACTGGAGCATCTGGTATGTGAAGCCCATGCCTTCTTCACCAATGACGTTTTTACAGGGAACGCGGACGTCATCCAAAAACACTTCAGCTGTATCTGATGACCGCATTCCCATTTTATCAATCTTACGAGCAACGTGGACTCCTACATTGGAGATTGGAGAGTAACCTCATAAATAACCAGAATGATTTTGAGATCAGAAGTGTTGTTTTGGATCCATGCCCGACCTGGCAGGTTCATCGGCAAACAGATAAGGGATTTGTTCCTGTGCGGTGGACCGTCGCTGGTGTTGGCGAGGAGACACATCCAGTCCGCCTGGGCACCGTTGGTGGTCCACATTTTTCCACCATTGATGACATATTCGTCCCCTTTCCTCACTGCCTTGGTCTTAATACCTGAGAGAGGGTGAGGGTGGAGACACAGACATTGAAGATAAGGGTACAGACAGAAGCTTTAACTGTGTCAGTGGTTGATTAAAGCTGTGCTTCTCAAACATTTTCTGTAGGTGGTTGGGGGAAATTCTGTTCAGTTTCTCGTGACGTGACCTGTCGTAACCAAAAAACATGTTCGGCATACTTGTATTTGTCAGTTTGTTCAAAATACAAAAGTGTCATTTTTCCCACACTGGTAGAGAGAAAAAGAAACTTAATTTGAAATAAATTTACATGCCCTCTAGGGAGGTCCGCCCCCTACTTTGGGATCCATTGAATTAAGGTCTCATATTGTTATGGCCTTAAAGAGCTTCGATAAGCAAACCCTGCTGTGGGTCTGTCAAAAGTTCTAGATAAAAATGTTTTTATTTATTGTGCCGTTGTCTTCCTCTGACTTGAGCCTTTTTACACAACGTTGCTTCCAGCATCTTGTCTGTTCCTCCTGTGGGATCTTCAGTGCCAGGCCGATTGTGAAATCAGTTTCTGTCGGGGCCCTGAAAGTGTTTTTGCAACATCACTGAGGTAACACGAACGTCAGGGAGTAGAGGAAGGAAAATGTTATGTTAATAGGAGGAGAAAGAAGAGGATGAAGGCAGTGTGTACTTGAAACATCAGAACCAGCTCCGACTTCACTGACGCCAAGACAGGCCACTTTGTCTCCCAGGATGGATGGAAGGAGGAACTCTTGCTTCAGCTCGGCTGAGCCAAACCTGCGGGCAAACACACAGATACAAGACAAAATGAAAGTCAGTCAGTTTAACCAAGATGGAAACAGGGGATTGACCTCTGGAGTTTTTTGATGTTACAAAAATTAAACTCATACTTGACAATTAATAATTTGCTTGACTTAATCTGATACAGGTCAGCTTTACCTGTATTATCTTTATTTTACTGTTATTTTTCTGTTCCTGCGTGACTGTGCCTAGGTGCACAAAGCTAAGCCTGTGCAGACATTGCTGGATGAGCTGCGGTGTGAAGGAACATGTACAGCCAAGGCTGAGCCCTGGCCTCAAAAGACCTGAACGACTGAAGGATAAAGTGGAGTAAAGACTGCAAAACGGCCCATCTGGTCCAGGACCAGTTCAGAGGTAACAATAGCTCTTCTAAATGTATTGGCTAATATTTGTACAGACACACTTTCACAGAATGGTGTTGAAAGTCTTCCCAGTAGAGTTGAAGCTGTTATAGTTACAAAAGCAAGAGCTAAATTATATAACATGATAAAAAACAGCTTATTTATCAACAACATGTCAGTGGCTCAACACTTATGTCTACAGACAGTTCGGTACGTGATGGTTTTTATACCAGACGTTCAAAAGTACAAACACACAGCCGTGTTTCAGACAATCACCATGCCAGTGGGAGTGAGGAAAACACTACCATGATCCTGGGTTGCTGCTACTTCAGCGCAAAGACCTTGATGCAGATGAGTGTATGTTTCCAAAGCACACACGGGAGTCAAAGCACCGGATTATCAAACACATTAATAAACCGAATTCTGGGGAGTTGACAAACCACCAGAGTTCAACAAACACCACATTATTTCTTGTTCTGCAGTGGTAAAAGTTTGACTTCAAGATGAAATGCATGTACTGTACGTGACCTCCGGGGGCAGAACCAGAAACTGTGTTTTCTCAAACATAATATTGTGTTTTGAATGTGTCCAGCTCAGTGGGAAAGGGATCTCATTTTGAAATTCCAGTTGTTATATGGTAGTGTTGAAGCTCTGGAGTGTTTCAGATTATATCTATAACTTTTTTTTGTATAGTCTATGTATAATAAAGGGCATTAAAGAAAGCTCTTCTCTGGCCCTCGGTGCAGTGAAAAGGCAGAGTTTATCTTCAGTTTGCACTTCAATGTCAATTTGTTACAGTAGCCCAAAGCCACTGCGTTGACAAAGTCCCATTAGTTCACAGATGGCGTGCGCCGTGTGTGAGTAATGATCTATTCACTCGGTCAATTCAACGGTTTTTCCCTATGGAAATATTGCCTTTGTCATTGTTGAGTACAATGTAAAAACAAAGAGATACTGGAGGTCTTATGTGAGGTGATAGAAAAAGATAAACATATTTTTATTTAATAAATGTATATATTTTGTTGTTGCACAAATGAATAACATGCATTGACATTCTAATAATCTAAACCTTCAAATCAGATATTTGACTTTTGGAAAGATTACAGATATTGATTTGGGGCTTAGTCTGTGTTTTGTTCTGGTGTCATGCCAACACTCACAGAAAGCTGTCCACAAGGGCCTGGGAGTACGAATACACTGAGTGCATTGTACAACAGTACAACTGTACCTGGCAAGTGCAGGTGTAGCCATGTCACTCTGAACACCGATTGCCATGGGGACGCCTCCACAGCGGATGTGGCCCAGCTCCTCTGCCACGGCCACGCTGTAGCTGAAGTCCAGGCCCAGGCCTCCGTACTCTGCACAGGACACGACAGGATTTAGATAATTACTCACCAAAAACAAGAGTCAGCACAGCAACACACACTCACACTCAAATAAATGATAACATCGTATCATTAATTGCTCGGTCTGTAATAACAGGTAAAAGGCTCTGCCGGGACAACAGCAGCATAATACAGAAAATCACTTCCATCTGGGTGTCATCCTAGCTCCGCCACTTTGCGTATAAAACCAAATTTTGGCCACTTAAATAGTCCATTTACAGAATAAGTCAAAAATGGACATCCATTTGTTGCGCCCTGCCGGTGGAGACCTCAGGTCTTTAATGGAGTTGAGCAGTGAGACGTAAGGCATGTTTTAAACATCACTCTCCATCAGTTGCCATCATAAAAAGACGACTATTTACCGTCCTTTTCTTGTGCCTTTCATCATCAGCTGCAGCACCCATTTTAAAATAGCCCTTCCTGCAAATTACCAACAGAACTAACCAAACGTATCTACCTGCCTACGTTCTGCAATTTCTCAAGTTGTCTTGGGTAAATATTCACACATAAAAAGTCATTTTAAAAACAGAGTTTGAAAGTTTGATAACATATAATAATCTCCCCATGGAAAAAAAACTCTCATCTCATATTTGTCCTATAAATATAACCTGACAGTGGTTTATTCACTCAGAGACATTTTGATCACAATGTCTGTTCAGGCAAAAAAGAAAATAACCATGAGCAACTGTGAAGAATCCTGCTGCTCAGTTTTCCCAAGACAAAAAAGACACCACACTATTATCAGTCACTGCATGATGGATGCAAGAGCTCAGTGACAGACAATTCACTCCCTGGGTGCTGACAGAGTCCTCTGCTGTTCATGGTTGATTTTTAATTTTTTGTTTTGCTATTGGGTTTTAAGAGTTTAGATTTATTTAAGTTTTTAAAAGAAAGAAGAATAAAAATGTGGGGTAATGTTGATTACACTACCTGTTTAATACACCAGTAGGTGCTGTTTTATTTTTGTCAGACTGCTAGAGTAGAATGAAAATAAAAATGTTGAGGAAATTGGGACAGTGAAAAAAAAAGGTGAAATATAGTGGGTCGGGCAACGAAGGGAGTATGGGAGCAAAAAAAACTGAGAGGAAACAGGTGCAGCTCTGTGGCGATAATTCTCCTTGCTTCGGAAACCCTGTGGTGGATAATGTGGACCAAGGGAAGTGCTGAGGTTTATCCACCTTTAAACAAAACAGCGGGTCGTCGGTTGGACAAGCAAGCAGAAGAAAAGAAAACAAAATCCCGTCAAAAATGTAAAATTCGTGCACATGCAGTGTTTGTGTTTGTGCTGAACAGATGATCGTCTGCATATGTTCCTGGGTGGGACTCCATATGGAGCAAATATGGCAGATAAAAAGGGAAAAAAAGCAAAATAGTGACACACATTTTAGTTTTTTTTCAGTACTAATCATGCATGTAGGAAAATCACATCTGAAGATAAAAAAGTCTGCACAGTCACCTTTCTTGAACCTCTTCAGGCTAAAGCTGCAAAACAGGAAGCTGCCTACATAGCAAAAGTTTATTCAACCTAAACTTAAAGACTGTGTGGGCCATCAGGCATTATTTGTCTGCTGGCAACAGACGCAAAGGCTGCTGTGAACTGCAGACAAGTGTATGTCAACACGGAGGGAAACTGACAGAGAGCCAGGGGTCAAACACTGCCTTCCCTTTCTGAAAACTTCCTGTTCTCACGTTTGGGAATGTAATAACTCTTTTCCTAGTATGTTCAATATTGTTGCGCTCCGCAACATGTGAGATAGTAGTTTAACATTAAAGCACTCTTTCATGACATTAATGCTTGCAGTCATCCTGAAAATTAATAACTGCAGAACCGTAGGGACTGATAAAATCCTAATGGGTTCTAAATGTTAACGACTACTAAAATTATTCTTTTTTTTCTCAGTGCAAATTTCTTTAGAGACTCCAGCCTTAAAGGAAGATAATGGCAGAGAGGGAATATAAAAGAAGTAAAGAACTTCTACTATCTTTAGACATTCATCAAATGGTCACATGTCATTTGGTCGTGACCACTGTGAACTTTTACTTTCATTTGCTGTCCTGGGGGAATGTGGTGTGTTGAGCAAGCACCAGAACTCCCATGGGAGCAATAAAGAAGTTCAGGCTGCTCGTGTACGTCCAGGGTTAATCAGGCTGCTGTTTCACAGATGGTTTAAATGAAAGAAAAAGTAGTGAAGAGTAGTGAAAACAGTACTTAATCAGCACAGCCTCCAAATCCTGTTACTGTCCCACTGGATAGGTCTGGGATTACACCTCATTCCTCTCTACATTAAACCTTATATTATTAGAAATGAAACACCATTCATATGAAATCTTCAGCTATTCATCCCACGACTTTCTCAAGTTCCTTCAATACAATAATTAAGAGATCTCTTATCTGGAATCAGGCAACCTGCACCAACCCAGGAGTGTTGTGAAACACAGAATTTGCCTGTGGATATAAAATACCACTTGCAAAAATGGATCTGTCAAAGATTGATCAATCGTGAACGATGACGACTTCTCTCGGCTGTTCCCTTCAGAAATCTCTGCAGCTGACCTTCTGTTCCCATCTTTATCTGCAGCCTCCTCTACAATTATCTTCTCTTACCTGGCAACTCCAACACCAACCTCCTAAGTCTGATATATCCCTATCTTGTGCATCCACGTCATATTCACTTAGTGTGCCTGCGTAGATTTATGGTCCACGTATGAACAACTTAGTATGAACATGATTAAGACCACCTCACAGGGACTTTACCATGTTCACACAAATGCTGCAATATTGCTTTGTATCATCGACAGGGCACACATCAATGCTGTTCATATCATCTCCAAAACCTGCTGGGAAGTATTATGGACTATTAAGTATTTTTGTATTACAACACTAATGGTGCCTTTTTTGTTTTCAATTTTCTGGACATGATAGATTGTCTCGTACCTCCGGGTATTACATGTGTCTTTATAGCTGTCTTTGTCTGCACTGAGGCTTCGTTCTAATCCTGTCCACTAATGCTTTAAGCCTGTGAGAGCAGCACTTTTTTAATTCCCCTCTGTCTTTTTCTACCTCGACCTACAGCGGAATTTACCTAACAGGATCCACCCCGTAACAAACGATATACAGCATCTCAGCATCTCAGGACTGTAACGGCACAGAAAAGTCATGGTTCTGTATTTACCTCATTATTGACATCACGGTTAGTTACATTTTCAGCGCAGTGAGTTTCAGAACATAATGTTCATGTTAAAGTCTTCAACTCAAAACTCATGGTTAGGGAAGTTCCAATTTAGTTTCTGTCGGGATTAATCGTTGCCAATAAATCAATAAATATATGAGGTTAAATTCAATAAGAATTGTGTTGTTAGCTCTTGTTAAGACAGTGATGACATGCAGACACCATCAACCACCTCTTTACAAATTCACGACTTTCTCATCAGAACCACTGAATCATTTTCGGTTCTCCTCTGTACTTCTTCTAGTCCCTCGTCCACCCTGTCAAAGACCCAGCTGGGTAAACATCTGTACGTGGCCTTGTACTGCAGAGTACAGCTGCAGTACTGTGATACCAGTACTCATCGTCACAGTGGGGATGTTTAGAAATCAGACCACTTTTAATGTATGGTCGTATGTATGTATAGAACTTGACTTCAGCTTCTCTTCTCTTGCTGTTGTTAAATCACCTGTTTGACAGATGTTTTTAACACAATAGGTGGAAAAAGTTTTAAAGTTTCCCATGTTTAATTCATAAAAAGGAGGCGGTACGCTTGTTATTGTTAGACAGAATCCCCAACAGATATCTAGACTAAAGCTCATTAAGTTGAAGTCCAACCTTTCTTATGCACTTTACTTCTACAGGATTGTTTGTGGTATAATCATTTCTCAGAGGTATTGTCTCTGATTTAATAATGTAACTTCATCACAGACACACTATAAATTATGAGCCTCTACCTTGGAGGTTCCTGCGAAGTGAAGAAAAATCAAAAGCTTCCTGAATAATGAATGTTGTACATTTGTCAAAAACGGCCTGCAACACAGAAAACTATCAATTAAAAGCTCAAGTAATTATGTTCCACATAATTAATAGTGAAGGTTTTCCAGTTACACCACTCCTTTATGACAGGGAACCACAGATTCCTTAATAAAGAAAGCAAAGAACAGATTCAGCAGTGATGTAAAGTAAATATTGTGTTACATTCCTACCAACTGGTTTGCTCACTCCCAGAAAGCCAGCATTTCCTAAAATCTTGAAGACCTTGTGGGCTGGAAACATGCCCTCCGCTTCCCACTGATCCACATGGGGGTTGATCTCCAGGTCGATGATCTGCGGCAAAATTGCAACAGAGAACGTCCAATTACGTATGAATTAAAAGATTGCATTAGAGTTCTGTACAACACTGTCTCCTCTGCACGTTTTCCACATTTAAACAAACAAATTAAGACAAAATATTGGTTAAATAAGTCAAACAATAACATAATCTATCTGTGCTGCTGAACTGAGAAGAGGTGTTTTATATAATTGCTCATATTGTAGCTAGTTGTAGTGAAAAGTTGCTGAGGAGTATGCCATTGCTGCATTAGCAGGGGTATTTGAAGTATCGGTACATCCCTTTGTCTTTGGTATTCATCTGCATTAAAAAAAAAATCAAATGCATTTAGAAACATGTTGATAATTATTTAATATATTAATATATTAATCACTTGGATTGTTCACAGTCCATTGTGTGACTTGAGTCTGACACCGTCCTCACTGGGAACAATGGAACATTAGCTACAATCTAAAAAAAACCCAGAACAGTTACGTGATGTGGGAACTGCCATCACCGTTATGGTCAGAATTCTTAGTTGTGTGTGTGTGTCTAGACAGGCAGCACTACATAACTGTGCCCAGCATCCTGACAGCTCATTAGCCCTTTACCAGACAAGGTAGATGATTAAATTCATTATTAGGATGCAACAGTTCCTATGAGAATCTTGCCAGGAAGTCATGAAGATAGGATGAATGACATGACGCTTTGGAATGGAGTGGACTTTTGAGATGTGACTCATTAAGAGCATGTTAAAGTTGAAGTGGTCCACAGCTGGAAATCCTCTTTGCTTGAATAGGTTCACAGCTGGGAAAGCACTTAAGAGTGACCGTTTATCGATCTATTTTTGAAGTCAAGCTGCTTCACAAGGAAGAGGTGTTCATTTAAATTGATGTTAAATTGAGTTTATGTTTTAAGAAATCTACTTAACAAATAAATCAAAGTGCAATGTGAGTGACTAACAATACAGAACAATTGGTTGCTAACAGTGAGGAAGTTCCACTCTCTGGAAGATAAATTGTGAAGTTTGTACTCTGCCTTCACACCTTGACTGCTGTGATTGGCCCAGCCCAATGGATTTAAGTAATAAAAAAAGAAGGAATGAGTAATATTTTATCATTTAGGCAGGTAAAATCGTAGTAATCAAAAAATAATATTGACTATTCAATCTGACTACTCATTAATGCTGTCCGGCTTCAGTGCATCTCTGCATAAAAATGAAAGTGCAATCATGAGCAAGATAAGACACTCCAACCCCCTACTCTTTCCAGGGTTGCAACACAGGAGGTATGCTTATTCTGTCCAAAATACACAGGACAAAAGCTGCCAAAACAAACTCCTAAAAGACAGGTACTGACAAAGTCTCTTTTATGCTAAAACAAACCCAAATGTGATCCAAGGTCAAATCCTGAGCCGGATGGGAGGGATGAGGAACATAAAGGTCATGGGGGAGTGCGTCCACATCTCTTCACAAAGGTTATTCTGGACTGTTTGAGTTGCATACCAGAACAATTTTACATCACATGGTTGACTTGCAGTAAGAAGGGGTCAAGAACACTGTGTTATCAGGTCTAAAATGCTGTCCAGTCAGGAAAGTCTGACCTATTCCCCAGGCGCCCAGGATTACTCCACACAAAGAACGAGACTGTGTTGACTGAAAAGAGGCTCAGAAAGACCAGAATATAAAACAGTGTGGAGAACAAATATATGCAGGAAAGTATTAAAATTATTACTATGTTCATACTGCAAGGAGGCAGACAGACACAAAATTACTATGGCAAATAATCAAAGTGGATCAGTGAGACAGATCAACAAACGCTACCTAAGAACAAATCAGAATCTAATACAGATATAATACAGGGTTTAGAAGTTGAAAAAATGTATAAATGTTCTACTTCATCAAGTCTTAAAAATATACACAACCAGTTCAGTGAGAGTAGTCAAATCATCCTTCAGCTTAATGAGAACTATTCAGACTAATATAACCAAAAACACTGAGCTACAAAAAGGCTTTCAATGAGCAGAATGATTAATGTGAGACTAGTAGATAAGTAAATAACGGGGGGGAGGGGGAGGGGGGAGGGATTCAGAAGCTTTGGATATGTGCTGTTGGAAAAAGGAAGCTGGAGATAAAAAGAAAAAACATCAAGGAACTGAGAAAAGGAAGTCATTAAGAAGGTTAGTGTAAAAGTAAAAAAAGCCAAGGAGAGACTGAGATAGTGACAGATGATCTGGTGTGGAAACAAAAATCTAAGTAAATCTAAAATGACCTGAGAGTAAAACATGGAGCAGCATGTCTTTTTCAGTATAAATAACAGATTGAGACCATAGACAAACATAATCCACAAAGAAAGAACCTGTGGGCATAAATGTTGTTTATGTTTATAAGGTATAGATTGTTATTAATTAAAAAGAGCTTCAAGTTTAAGTTCACTCTTTGCAGGATCTCAGACAATTTGTAAAGTAATGAAAAAAATATTTAGTTAGAAAATTTCATACTGGAATGTATTTTTATGTTTGACCAGCCCATCCCCTACAGCAACATCCTATATGCCACTGTTAGCAAATGCTTTTTTTCATGCCAGGAATCAATATCCAAATAAAAGGGAGGCAGCTCTTCCTCCAAAACTCTTAGGAAATCTGTCCTGGCTCGTCTTCACTAACAGTACCAGCTGACGTCACTGTCAAACCAGTCTGCACTAAAAGGGTCCAAGGAAACCTGACTAATTCCTTGGCATGGCATCACTTTTACTGTCGATAAATGAGCACACAAATGCAACACCCTGTGTGACACACACACAAACACACACAACTCTACCAACAGGGGGATTTCCTTGAGTGAATTCTTTTTATAGACCATGCAGCCTCCAGTTCCCTTTCCTGCTCTGCAAGCATATTGTTTTGAATTTCCTTTCCATATTTCCTTCCTAATATTCCCAATGCAGGTTTATTTTCACATATCCTTGAAAGCTTTACTCACACAACGGACTGCACCTTTTACCGCAACCTCCCCGCAATTTAGACTGAGAGTTAATTTAGGCCCTGTTGTTATATTCTACTAACGATGTGTCAAACCTCTGTCTACTATACTGTAAGTGCACTGAGTCAGACGGCCTACTGAATTGAGTAGAGATTCAACTCTAACTGGTGTCCTAATTAAATGCACTATTATACTTTATAATTACACAAGTTGCTCATATTTTCCTGAATATTTATCAGGGCCATAGAAACAAAATATTGTCCCAAATTCAGCCTCCTATCTTTGTACCACTAAATAATTAAAAAATAAATAGTTCCAAACAGAGTAAAATCTTCTTCAAAAGTCTTGTGGAAAACACGTGTTTTGTTGTTTTATTTAACAGGTCATACTCCTGCAAGTTAAAACAAATTTAAATAAATGAACTATGGGCAACAGTAAAGTGAGCTGTTAATTTTTACATATCTTAACTTACACATTTAGACTATATTAGTCAATCTTTCGATCAATGCAAATTGTGTCCTTTGGAGAGAAATTCTCTTATTTCAATATTGAACCTAAGTGAAGTTTGTTGACACAGTGCAGGTTAAAAGGCTAACTAAGTTGAGCAAAGTCTAAAATTTATTAAGATTTTTAAAATGAAACGACGCTGCATTTGTGGGTCACATGAACGTCCCAGCGTAACCTTTCTGATGACGTCGACATTGACCTCTCACCTATTTTCATGTATTGCATCGTGCAAGGCTTCTTCAATAAAAGTCTAATTATAACGTGCATGACTCTAAACAGATCATTACAAAACCATCGTCCGCAAAATCCAACCATAACCAAAAATGTTTTTTGCAGGCAACACTAAAACTCCATTAACGTCTGCGGTCCTTACTTTTCTGAGCGACTCTTTCATTGCAAAATGCTCCGGCGTGTAGAGGACATGGTCACCGGTGACTTCTGAAGCACTGGCCTCTACGGCTTTAGATGTGTCAGAAACAAGTCTGGACCCAAGAAACGATGGAATTTTGGTGAAATTACGAAGGTTACAAAGTAGCTTCGCAGAGCTGGCTCCTCTGTGCAGCGCCATGTTTGTTTACAGTGGAGGCGCATGCGCATACCGCTCGAGGTAGACCCTGAACGGTATGCGAAAGTTTTGATTAGGGTTACCACCTTTCAAAAATGCAAATAAGGGACGCCCAATTGTACATTTTATTTTATTTTATTTTATTTTATTTTATTTGACACATGTAAATATATTGGCTGCAGTCATAAACCAATAGCAGAGGACATTTTTTTTTATTCACTCACCTTGCTATCTCAGCCGTACATTCGGACCAGGTTGAGCCGGAAGTAGGAATAACGCAGTACAGCTGTGGCTTTTCCCCCGACAGTTTGATTTATATTATATTTTTCCCCTTTTGAGCTCTCACAGTGTGTATAATAATAATAATAATAATTATAATAATAATAATAATTATAATAATAATAATAATTATAATAATAATAATAATTATAATAATAATAATAATTATAATAATAATAATAATTATAATAATAATAATAATTATAATAATAATAATAATTATAATAATAATAATAATTATAATAATAATAATAATTATAATAATAATAATAATTATAATAATAATAATAATATAACCATTATAAATCTTAAGTGATCTATAATTTTACTTAACAAACGTTTATATATACATTGAATTTGGAAATATTTGACAACTAAACATTTATTGTTGCTGTCGTAGAACTATGAACTACAGTACAGTATATTCCATGAATACGAGCTATACACTTCATTGATATCATTGAACTCTTAATGAGTGTATACATGTATTATAAAAAGATACAGGATACAGGACATGATATTTTAATATATATATTTAGTCACATTTAGAATATGCTAATTTTATTTTATATGTACATAGACAGAGCAATGTCTTAGCGATGGGACGAGTGGATAATGAAAATATGACATCATCAACAGCTACACAAGGCGCTGGCGCTATGATGCTAATGCTCTGACAGTGTCATTAGAAACAGTTGGGCCTTCTCTTAATACATGCAAACTGAGTTATGCAAATGTGTTTCTCGCTCTTACCATAAAAACCCTTTGTGCAGTGAATAATGGAGACAGACTGAGTTATAAATAACCGTGTTTAATGACAGTTCCATCACACATGGGTCTATTTCCATTGGCTATGTAAACAGTATGACGTGTGTAATATATTACCCTTCTTTTACATTGCATCTTATTAAAGAAGTAAACAACTCCATACATACAAGTCTGGTCATAAAACACAGACATTTATTCACTTTTAAATCCTGGGAGAAATACTTTTCTTATCGTTGTCATCCTAGTGTCACAGGTCTACAGAGATTGTCCTCGAGTGCTAATCTGAGCAATGAAAAGCTCCTCAAGTCCAGTCTAGCAGATGACACAGCCACCTTTCTCCTTGAAGGGATTCTTCTCCTCCGGAATTCCTTTAACAAGAATGTCCTCCTCCTCTCGAGCTTGAATGTACTCCTTTACTTCTTCGCAGCATTTGGATGTCTGCGGTGACAAGGCACTGGCATTGAGACAGTACTTTTTATACCAGTAAAAATGATTGGTACTTGTGGGGTAATTAACTGCAACTCCAGATTGTATGAAGTCATGTTTATGTATTTATGTATTCAGATGTTTATGAGATCTTTTTTATCTTCAGAGGTAATTTGAGTGTGAAGAACTTACCAGCCACCTCTCCAGTTTTACTTCATTCTTCAGTTGGTTAACCTCCATCAGGGCTTTGTCTTTGTCTGTCAGCTCCTCTACATTGATGACTGGCATTTTCTATTAAAAAAAGAATAATTATCAAAATTATAGAATTCATTGTTGTGTGTATTGATGCTGGATAATGCCTCAAATTCCCCAAAATGATGCGTGACTACCTTTGGACTAGTACTAGGTTACATTTACAATAGAGAAAAAAGGAAGTATGAAAGAAATATAGAAAGAATGAAAACAATTTAAAAAAATAATAGATTAAAATTAGATTACAATTGTACTCACGAATGCCTATACGGAGCAGTCCTTCAAACTGGAGACCTGCTGAAGTAGCTCTCTCCTCCCTTTCAATCTGGGTTATAAAGTAATCTGTATAAACAATCCTAATCTGTTTTAATCTGATTAAACCGACCCAGTGTATACTGCTTTTCAAATCAGGAAAAACTGATCACCACTGTCTGTTATGAGGTCTTAGATTGCTCGAAAAACAGCAAGATGATTTCATTGTAGTTAAATTTGGGTTTGGGGTGTTATGATGTTTTGCATTGTAAATTCAAGCACAGTGAGTGTGATGTGTGTGTGTGTGTGTGTGTGAACCTCATGCGTCAGATCGACCTGATAAGACGACTAATCTGTATTTAGCCTCCAGCTGTCAAGGTGGAGACTCATCATTATCGTGAAGATGACTGTGTGACACTTTTCTAATGACACAAAGGTGAGTCTTGGTAAAACAGACTTTGTCTCTTGGAAATACATACAGGCTTCTATGGCAAGTCAAAGGGAGCTTAAAGGATATTTTTTATTACTCTAGGTTAGTGGTACCCACACCTCTTCTGCAGCGCCCCCTTGTATGGATGGATTATTGTCAAACTTTCCCCATGTTGACACACTCACAGTTGTTGCCTTCTCTCTCTCTCTCTCTCTCTCTCTCTCTCTCCTGACAGAGACATTGTTCAGTTCCACCCTGGAAAGAGGTAGAGAAGCTGGGGTTAGAATTAGGGCTGGGTTAGGATGCAGTGATCCCAAATCACCAGCACTCTGATGATCAATATTGCCAGCATTACCAACATCAGTGACATCATCAGTTAATATCTGTTTGGCTATAAGACGTCATTTCCGTATGGGTTGAATAAACTCTTAGTCACGTGCACAACTTCTTTGTTGTCATGCATTAATAAATCAAATTTTTATGTTTTTCTCAGTAATGAAGTGACTCACCGAATCCCGCCCCTGACATTCCTCTGGGAAGCACTACTCTCTTATAAAAGTGGGAGCGCTGATAGGTCGGAAAGATACAGTATCGGCTCCGAGGGAGAGACAGAAGGAGAGACAGTAACCGCTCAGACCCTGCACCATGGACTTCTGTATAGTTGCGCTTTTGGCTTTTTTCTCCGCGCTTTACAGCGTTCAGGCGCTGCTGCCCGAAGGTAAGGAATCCAGTCCAGGTCAATCTGCTACTAATGACGACTGCACTCGCAGCAACTTTTTTTTCCTTAAATAAATAGATGAATACATAAATAAAATATAATAAATAACCTCTATGCTTCTGTCAGCCGTGTGCCTCCTTCAGGTGGACGAGGGAACCTGCAGCGGAGAGATTGAGCGCTATTATTACAACACCATCACCCAAAAGTGCGAGGTCTTTTACTATAGTGGCTGCCAAGGCAACGCCAACAACTTCAGGAGTTACCAGGAGTGCCAGAAAACTTGCTTCAGAATTCCAAGTGAGTTCCAAGTGAAAACGCTGTGGTGGGAAAAGGTGACCCTAAGCACCCTGTTCATTTATTGTTCAGTTTATTCTTATTAAAAAAGGTTAATAACCACTGCAGACTAGAGCCCAGTCTTGTAATGTTTATTTGAAGAAAATAAACTCATATGAAAAGCCAGATTATTAAATTGTATCATCTCCTTCTTCAGAGATTCCCCAGATCTGCAGGTTCCCCAAAGACGAAGGACCCTGCCGTGCCAACCTGCCTCGCTACTTCTTCAACATGACCACAATGCGGTGCGAGACCTTTCACTACGGAGGCTGTTATGGGAACCATAATCGCTTCAGTGACCGAACATCCTGCAAGGAGTACTGCATTCCAAGAAAAAGTTAGTCAAATAATATGACGATATTGGTGTACACAGTAGTACACACCAAGGAAAAGACACAAAATCTCACTCCTCTCTCCATGATTCCTTCATCTTCAGAGACGCCTGTACGTCTGGTGTTTTATTGACTGCCTTTGTGTTTTTACAGCTGTTCCCGTGCTCTGCCTGGACCCACTGGACAAAGGGAAATGCTCAGCCTCCATCACACGTTACTACTACAACAAGGCCACCAAAATGTGTGAGGAGTTCACCTACTCTGGCTGCGGGGGCAGCAGCAACAACTTTGTCTCCAAGCGAAACTGCATGGAAGTGTGTGTAAAAGGTGTGACGGCATGATTCAAGCTTCACTGTACAAAGGAAGAGCCACAGAACGAATGGCTGCAGATAATAAGCAAAGTATTAATTATAATCCTTAATTGCAGTGTTTAGATCGTGACGGCTATAGTGTGGGGGAGAACTCAGTAAACCACAGTCCAAATAATCCTTAGCTGCTTTTAATTCTTCTAAGGCATTAGCAATGTTGTTATCGAACCATATATTTGCACCTAAGCTGCTAATTAAATCATGATTGAGGGGAAACTAAAGAGAAGCAGAACTTCTGTTTTGCTTAATTAGGAATAAAGATAGTGTAGTCAACCAGCAGGAGGTCCAGGCTTTCGTACTAATTTCGTATATAATTTTATGTTCCAGGAGAGAAAAAGCACACGGGCCAAGGAATGATTCGCCGCTTGAGACGGAATAAAAATAATTCCATCTTTGTTGTACGCAAACGTGTCTGAAATTTGGTCTGACAGATGCTGTGTTGGCCAAGAGCCTCTCTATGGAAACTAGTCATGTGACTTTAATGGCCTTTAACAACACACACATACTCATTTTGACAGTATTTGTAAAGAGTAAAAAAGTGTTTTAATGTATATAATACTGTTCATATTGTTTATTTCTACTGCAGTAATGTTACTGGACTGTATTTTGATACTGTATGTGATGTTTTGTATAGATTTAATATGACTATTCCTACTTGGATAGACTACAAAGAAGGTTTTCTGCTTTTTTTGCACTTTTTTGCTGCTGCTGCCAATACAAAACTGTGAGTTTTATTAAATACCGTCACTACTGGATTTTTTCCTTTATTGTGCCATGTTTATAAAAATGTATAAACACACATAGAGAGCTGGTGTTCTCAAAAGGGGCTGCGCGATGCGGTACTGCAGGGGATGTGAAATTTGTATTTTTAATATTTTGCATGTATATAATAAAACATAAGCATTTCAGCCTGTGTGTTATTTCAATAGCCGAGTACTGCAACATAATGTGTGCCATTGTGTCTGCTATAAACAGTAGTAGTTGTAGTAGTGGGTTTCTGCTCCAGCTCTACATCAGTTCTCAGAACCTTTGTTGGAAAGTGCTGACCTCAATTCTAAGGTATTGATAGAATGCTATAAAGAATAGCACTGACCACGAAATGCAACATAGTCAATAACTTGAACTTAAGCTTTTCAGATTATTACTGAACTTTAGTCTTAAAACTACACTCCTGCAACGATTTGTTGTAAGTTCAGAAAACAGTGTAATTTAATCTCCATTTTGCCACAGCCGACAGAGCAGTTGCAGGTTAGTACCATAAGTACATTGCTGCTTATTAAAAGAGAAGTGGACTTTCTGCAGCCATAATGCAATTACTGCAAACACACTATCAGAGATCACTGTTTCTGTATACAGTCTTCATTTAGTATTCTCCAATAATAAACTCTATGCGCCGCAACAGGAGTTGTATACGTAGCCTGCCTGAGCGTGGGAGGTTATTTATCTAAAAGTACTCTATGTTTTGAAGGCAACCATAATGTCCTAAATCTGCTTTGTTCGGTCACCACAGTGTGTGAATTCAGAGGCAATAAATATTTATGGAAGATACAGCGTTAAAGGAAACTTCTCACCCACGAGGCCGCGTTATTAATAGTGGTTAAAGATAATACATCTAGATGGTTGATTCTTGCTATTAAAAAGTAAATTCGAAGCTACATCATCTGTTAGCGTAGCATGTGAGAGGCGGTGTCATCTGTGCTGTACACAGGTACACTCAGTATAATCTTTAAATTAAAAAACTAAAGCTGCTGGTTCTCTCAGCTTGAACGTCTTGCACTTTGACATTAATTGCATTTTTCTTCCATCTGGAAGTAATGGTCAGTTCGCCAGGTGCAGTGGAGCAGAGGACATTTCATCTATTACACACACATATTAAATGCATTTAGCAACTATTTTCATGGTATAATTGGATTTTGCTAAATGTAAAAATAGGTCATTGTTTAGTAACAACAGCACTCAAAGACAAGGAGGAGAG